>NC_071087.1:73070997-73373497 GCF_027358695.1 Spea bombifrons | reverse complement strand
CCTCCCCCTCTCTCCTCCAAACTTACCGGAGCTTCTTATTCCCCGGTGCGTAGTCCGGGCAGCGTGTAGAGCTCTACGCGATTCGCATAGACAACTTCCGCTGCAGCCGGGAGGAGGTGCGGTAAGCAGCGGGGGTTGTCTGCGTCCATCGAGCAGACCTTTTCCGGCTGTCAGAGATCACGGGGAACTCTGATCTCTGACAGCCGGGGAAGGTCGACGCGATGGACGCAGACAACCCCAACCGCTAACCGCACCTCCTCCCGGCTGCAGCGGAAGTTGTCTACGTGAATCGCATAGAGATCTACACGCTGCCCGGACCAAGCACTGGGGACTCAGAAGATTCGGGGAATCCAGAAGACTGGATCTTAGTCTCATAGTCAGACCTAGTTGAGGTCTGATTATAAGACGACCCTAATTATAAGACGAGGGGGATTTTTCAGAGCATTTGCTCTAGAAAAAACCTTGTCTTATAGTCGAGCAAATACAGTATATATGACCCTGCTGCCGATATATATTAATATTAGCCCTTGCTCCCAATATATATTAGACCCTGCTGCCGATATATATAAATATTAGACCCTGCTGCCAGTATATTCTAATATTAGCCACTGCTGCCTATATATATTAGCCCCTGCTGCCGATATATATTAATATTAGCCTCTGCTGCCGGTATATATATTAGACCCTGCTGCCAATATATATTAATATTAGTCCCTGCTGCCAATATATATTAATATTAGACCCTTCTGCCAATATATATAAATATTAGACCCTGTTTCCAATATATTGTTTCCCTTCATTCACTAAGCCATACAAACCCTGTATTCACAGGTATAGATAAATAATGTATGGACACATAGCATAGCAGATATGTAGCAACAGAATAACACAAAAACCCAGCTCTGCAGGTATAGATCAATTGAAATTCACACAAAAACTCAGAATTAAAAGGTATAGATAAAAGTAAACCCCCTAAATTACAGGCATAGATCACAGCTTGCACACGCCAAAGCCAACCCTGGCGTCCACACTGTCCACATAGAACCTGACCAGCACCCTAATTACACACACATAGGACGTGCCAGCTTTGTCCCAAAACAGCCCAGAATGAGTCAACATTGTCCCCAAACAGCCGAGTGCATGCCATCTTTGTCCCATCAACGCGCTACCTGTGCCATCTTTGTCCCCAATGCTTAAACACCCTGCTCATTCCATCTTTGACAAATCAATTATACACCTATTATTCACACAAACATTTTTACAGTCACTCACTAATTCACTTTCATTCACACAATCATTTATTCTTTCACTCTTTTCACACAATGTATCCACACATTAATCCATTCACTCTCTCTCATTCTGACTCTTTATTTCAATATTCTACTCCTTCTCACTCCCTTCTGCCCTATCTACTACCTTCTCCCTATCTACCCCTTCTCCCTTCCTTCATCCTATCTACCCTTTCTCACTCCCTTCTCCCCTATCTAACATGTCTCATTCCTTTCTGCCCTATCTACCCCTTTTCACTCCATTCTGCCCTATCTACCCCTTCTTACTCACTTCTGCCCCATCCTCCCCTTCTCACACTCTTCTGCCCTATCTACCCATTCTCACTCCCTTCTGCACTATCTACCCCTTCTCACTCCCTTCTGCCCTATCTACTCCCTTCTCCCTATCTAATCCCTTCTGCCTATCTACCCCTTCCTCACTATCTATCCCCCTTCTCCCTCCTTTCTCCCTATCTATCCCTTCTCCCTTCATCCTATCTACCCTTTCAGTTCCCGGTGCTGGCCTGAATCAAAAGAGTAGAGGGTGTTTACTGGCAACTTTGGGAGGAGGAAAGGCCATATTACCTCCACCAAAAGAGGGTGACATAACAAGTATTGTCAATGTTTTTGCCAGTTGAACTTTTCCTGTATCACATGTGTCTTTTGATATGTTAACGAACGCACACCTACAGTGATCAAATATGCTTGTTGAATGCAAAATATTAGTTCAATCTCTCTCTGCCCACCATCCTGCATGGATGGGGCAGTCGGTGGTGTGCTGGGTTACGTTGGACCTTTAGGTTGCAGGTTAGTCTTGGAAAGTGTTGCATTGTATGTTGGGCTGTCACTCATTTATTGTATGTTAGTGTGTATTTGTCTCTTATTAACTAGCTGTTAAAGTAGACAAACGTTTGTGTTATATTTTTATATTTGGTTTAACACCACAGAGGGGACTCTAACCATTAACCCCTCTTGCCGCCATTAACCCCTTCGAGAACGGGATGTACCTGGTACTTCCTGGTCACATGTCAACCTCAGGCCGGGACGTACCAGGTACGTCATCTCAAAAAAATGCCCCCACGTTGCCACAATCGGGCGCTGCTGCTGTCTGCCTGGGTGTCTGATCAAAGTGGGCTGATGATGATCAGATCACTCCTGGCCAATAGGACCCTGCCCTACAAAGTGAGAGGGGTCATCTAGGGTAATTATGAAAAAACACAAATTATTAATAAAAAAAATACATAATTATTAACTTGTCACTTGTCAGTGACCTGTCTCCCTGATCAATGTCAGCAGCCTAAACGTGTCACTTACAAGTAATCTGATAAAAAAATATTTAAAAAAGTTTGAAAATTGAAATGCACACATTCCAATTTTGACTCCACGATGTCTGAGAAACATGACTTATCTATGCATGTGGGGTATTATTTATAATACATACACATCCATAGATGTTTAATAAAAGAATAGGGATTTTACATTTTTAATTTGATTTTAGACCACTTTTAAATACATGCCTAACATTTGCTACTTATTTACAGTGTCATACTTTGCAACAACCCAACTTTTACAGGACAGGACCGGAAAAAAGCAGGACTGTCCCAAAAAAGTTGGGTCTGTTGGCAGGTATGCGGATGGAAAAATGTGGGACAGGAACTAAAAATAGTTTAGGATTAATGTACGATTATGTTTTTTTTGTATTCTGGTAAATTGAATTTTTTTTTTTTCAACTCACGTTTATTAAAAGACAGTTGTGACCACAGATGAAAAACAGATGACATACCAAAAGTAGTGCTACAATGGTCATCACAAGACATACAACGTAATTGGCATACACTGTATCCAAAACATGTATCAGAAATAAAAAGAAACAAACGGCAGCGGTACAGTACAGCAGTATGTCTAGATCCGTAAAAAAAGCACAATATGTATATCTAATACAATATCATAGTAGCGTTTAGTGGATATCCTGGACAAAGCACGACATAAGGTTGCATAGTGGCAGTAGAATAAAGCGGAAACTGAGCATAAAAACAAATACATCGTAAATTGTAAAACAAAAAATAAATAAAAAATGGACGGCTGACACTCCTCCGAAGAGAAGGAAGCAATAGAGAGTCAAAAAGGTGTACAGGCACAGCAATACAAGAAAGACCATAGGCCCACAGAGAGTATAGAGACAGAGATCCAAAGACCTAGCATGGGTCAAGGACCGGAGGGTCGCCGGCATAACCCCTCAGAACCCTATGGAAGGCAGGGAACGTCAAAAATTCCCTCCAAGGGAGCCATTTAAGTCCATTCCTGTAACCAGCGCCCCTAAAGGATGAGACCAGGTCTTCCATCTGACAAATAAAATTTACTCTAGACAACCAGGCCGAAATAGTGGGAGACTTTGGTTGCTTCCAGAAACACGTAATAATCGCCTTGACGGCGTTAATTAAGTGAATGGCGAGTGATAAGACCCCAGATTCAATGTAGTACGATGGAGAAGCATACCCTCAGGGGACATTAGAAAGTCAGGATCCCCCAATTCTTTAATAACCGCAGATACGGCAGACCACAAAGGTTGCACCAAAGGACAGTCCCACCACATCAGCTCCACACCTCCAGCAGCAAGAAGAGACCTGAGAGAGAAAGCGGTGTAGTTCCGCAGGGACTTTATACCACCGTGTGAGATCTTATCCCATTCCTCCCTATCAAAAGAACAACCCAGATCCCTTTCCCACAAACTCAGAAAACAAGGCTTCACAGATTTACGTCAAGATAGACACATCTTATAGAGAGTGGAGAGGAGGTGGGAATGTCGGCGGGCGTCAGCACAGATCAACTTAAACAGAGTAGGGGGCTTAGAGGGATCATATGCCGGAGAAAGGGACAGGAGAAAGTGCTTAATCTGATGGTAGGCGAAAAGTAGCGGGAAAGGTACAGGGGAGACTCGTGTTAAATCAGACATGGGGCGAAGCGCCACGGCCTTATATAGATGCTCAATCCGCAGAACACTCACCCCCTCAGGCAGGAAGTGCCGCAAAGCACCCTCCCCCATGCCGGGTGGGAAAGCAGAATTAGAGGAAACGGAACAGTGGGCTAGGAAACCCCATCCAACCCGATTTAAGGAGGTATTTCTTGATAACTGCCAAGGTTGGAGCAATGGTTGGGTGCCTAGGGAGAAGGGGTCAGCGAAATTTGTCATATTCTACCCAGGCTGCGGGGGCTGCAAAACTGTCTTGCTTTAGTTTCTCTGTTTTGCTTTAATCCATTCCTGGATTTCCGTACGCTCTGTTCTGATCTTCCATTCCTTGCTTTTAGTTCTGCTCTTTGCTTCAGTTGTTTCCTTTATAAGGTGTGCCCCACCAGGTATGTCTCTTATTGTTATGTGTTTGGGTTTCATGTTTGGTTTGTTTCGTACCACTGTCAGCAGGGATTAGCATTATGACCCACTGTCATTGGAGTACTTTGGCGTAGTGGTGGGCTAAGCATTCTATGACCATAAGATGTGACAGAATCTCCAATAGTTATCATTCAGTCCTAGGCTAGATCCTGTATTTATGTATGTCAGTCTGATGTTACCTATCTTGTATCCCTGGTAGAGGGGTGTCCTGTCTTGTATCCCCGGCAGTGGGGTGTCCTGTCTTGTATCCCCGGTAGTGCGGTGTCCTGTCTCGTATCCCTGGCAGTGGGGTGTCCTGTCTCATATCCCCAGCAGCGGGGTGTCCTGTCTTGTTCCCTGTTGTGCCCTGTATTATGTATGTCTTGTCTGGTTATGTTTCTTGCTTGTTCTCTCTGTATCTTGCTCGCTCTGTCCCCCTTGCTTGTTATGTTTCTGCTATATCCTTTGCTTAGCTTGCATACTCCCAGCCTGCAGCATCCTGCACGTGATTCTAGTGATATGTCTCATGCCTGCTCCAGGGTGCCTGCAGAATATCACTTTGTTTCATTTTGGACTACATCTGCTGCTATGTCAGGGTGCTGGTATGTGGTTGCACAACTCTAGGTGCTCAACACCCGGGTGAGTGCGGTCGCCTTGTACCAGGCCCTGTCCAACTCCACTACTGCACCATAACTCCTGCACACAATCTTTGGGTGCGCTGGGTCAATGCAGTCATCTGTATGGACCCGGTTCCATGACAAAATTCCTCCATCAACCAGGGCACAGCCAAGATCTCAGAGGAGAACACAGAGTTCTCAAGGAGAACCCACTGCTTCGGAGCCTCCCACTGCTTCGGAGCCTTGACCGTCCACTCAGCGATCCTGTGCATATGGGAAGCAACCCCAGTACATCCGGGTGGCCCAGGCCACCACACTCCTTAGGACTAATTAAGTAATTGAAGGCCAGCCTGGGGGAGCATCCAGACCAAATGTATTTAGTAAAGGCCCTATTCCATGCCCTAAGAAAAGACCTAGTGAGGTACACCTGGACGGTCTGGACTAGATACAGAAAGCGAGGTAAGATATTCATCTTAAGAACCCCTACCCTACCGAACCAAGAGACATGGGGAAAGGACCAGCTCCTCAAATCTGCTACGACCGAAGAGAGGAGGGGAGCAAAATTCACCCCCACCAGAGTGAGGTCAAGGACCATATTGAGGTCGCCGCCAAAAATAGTCATGCCCTCCTGGAAATCAGCCAATTTAGATAGAAGCTTAACCAGGAAAGGCACCTGATCTTTATTAGGAGCATAGACAGTGGCTAATGTCACCTTATGCAAACCTAGGAAGCCCTTAACCATTAAACCCCTGCCCTCAGAATCCTTCCAAACATCTAATAGCCTAAAGGTTAATGATTTTGCAGTGCATTGGCAAGAGTTTCCAACATTAAGATGAAAAGCAAGGGCAATAGGTGTCGGAAGACTGGACATAAGCGATTGAAGAGGAGCGGAGACCAGTATGCAGGAGAAACAGGCACGGTATTTAGGTAATCAGTCCCAAAAACGAAGTCAAGGAGAAGCCAAAAATCGGTACACAGGTGTAGAAGCCGTTTAGTCGCCAAGGCCAAGGAGGAACCAAAAGGATAAACGTAGGCAAGCCGGGTCTGGTACACGAAGGGTCAATAAATAGAGGCGTCAAGGCAAGCCGGGTCTGGTACACGAAGGGTAGGTAAGTAGAGGAGTCAAGGCAAGCTGGGTCTGGTACACAATAATCAGCAATAGAGAACACTCAGTTCAAAGCTCAGTGCTCGTTTTTAAACTTGCCGCTCGGTTACGCCCAGCCCCGAATGGGAACAATAAAGTTTAGCTAGAGGGCGCGCGCGCGCCCTTAGTACCGGCCGCTGGAGGAAGAAGAGAGGATGGACGCCGCGGCGCTGGACCCCGTACCCGCGGGTAGCGGGTACGCAGCGCTGGACCCGGTACCCAGCACTGGACCCGGTACCCGTGGGTAGCGGGTACTCCGGTGAGTCGCTGCGGTGTATTCTGACCGCGGGACCCTGACAATAGGGGACAGCCCTGCCTCGGACCCTTAGCTAGGGGAAATTTATCCTAGAGAATCCCATTGACCCGAACACATGCCGAAGTGAAGGAATACAAAGCCCTCATCTGTTGTATAAAATGGGGGCCGAGCCCTAATTTCTCAATCACTTTAAATAAAAAACTCCACGACACCCTATCAAAGGCCTTTTCAGCGTCTAGGGATACTAACAAAAAAGGGATCTGCTGGGATTGCGCATGGGCTAAAAGATTAAGGACCTTAATAGTACTGTCTCTCACCTCCCTCCCGGGAACAAAACCAACCTGGTCACTGTGAATCAAACCAGGCATAAGGCATTTTAATCTATTGGCCAGAATTTTTGCCAGGATCTTGAGATCGGTGTTAATCGGAGATATAGGACAATAGCTACTACAAAGATCCACGTCCTTACGGTGCTTAGGGATGATTGTGATGTGGACCATATTGGACTGAGGGTCTAGAGGGGCACCCGTGGCAAAAGAGTTGCCATATGGGGACCAAGGACCGGAAAAAAATAACGGTAATAAAGGGTAAACCCATCAGAGCCTGGGCATTTTGCTTGAGGAAGAGACTTGAGAACCTCCTCAATCTCCTCCAAGCTTATAGGAGAATTGAGGTTGTCCCTGTCCTCAGCGGAGATCCTGTGACGCAAATATTTATGAAGATAGGAATCCATAAGCGATAAAGCCCCGGTCTCAGACTCCGAACCAGGAGACAGGTTATACAGACCACGATAGTAATCAGAGAAACAAGTAGCTGTGTCCATAGACAGTGGCTAATGTCACATTATGCAAACCTAGGAATCCCTTAACCATTAAAGCCCTGTCCTCAGAATCCTTCCAAACATCTAATAGCCTAAAGGGTAATGGTTTGTGAATGGAAAAGTATGCCGATTGAAAGTGTCTATTCGACAATTTAGGTGCCCTAGAGTCGAGAAAATGAGTTTCTTACAAAAAAGTGATTTTGGTCTTATAGGAATGCAACATATGGAATAGTCTAGATCTCTGCTGCAATTTATTCAGGCCCCTCACGTTAAGGGACGTACATTTTACAAATGAGTCAGACATGAGAGGCATGGGTTAACACGTACACATGTGGTAGGGGATGCCAGAACCGCCCACAATAACAGAAGAAACGGGGGATAACAAAAAACAGAGAACCAAAAAAGGGCTTATAAAGCCAGATGCGTACACATCGAATTGTGAGCCGACCGCCCATTAAAATAGCCCAAAACCTAGAACCCTGACACAAAGGACAGGGTAGGCAGGCTCCGTTGGGGGTGGGAGTCGCTTGAACCAAAGACACAAGTGAATAAACGAGAAGGAGAAAAGAAAAGAACCAAAGAGTGCCGAAGCACCCTCTCCGTGTAGCAGAACAGAAAAAAAGGAGTGTGTGGATGTAGGTGGCTAGGCATTCGTTACCCAAAAAGATCGGAGCTCCAGACTATAAGTAAGGGAGGCTCGAAAATCTGCAAGAGTTAGGAGACGGCAGGTGGCATGCTTTGTGTGTGTTTGGGGGGGGTTAGAGAAAAAAAAGGGGGGGAGTGTGGTGTGTAGAGAAATGGCACCTGTCAATGCCGCTAGTGAAACAATGTCACCCATCCATAGTGGGCTGTAGCGAGGGAGCGAGAAACCACTATGGCATCTTGTATAAGGCAAATGTATGCCAATGGAATAGTGTGGGCCCCCATAACACCAGAGGCAACTCGTAAGTGGGTGATGTAGTGTAGAGAGCTATGGTAACAGGTGGGTGAATCATGTGCATATAGACCTCAGCAGAAAGCTGTGGGAAACAAGAGTAGTGGAATAAACTTAAACAGAAACAGAACAGAAAAGGGGGGTAAAATAAAGCATTGCACCAAAATCACACGTCACCTAGGGAGGGCGAACATAATACACATATTCCGGCCGGCGAGAGGCAATGAGTGGTGGGAGAGTCCACGGGTACAGCGGAGACAACCCGCACAAGTCTGAAAAAAAGTGGTACAATAAAATAATTTATAATGGACCGAATAAATGTAAAGTGTTGTGTGTGTAGCAGGAGTATAGCCGCACTGAGACAGACGCGGGGATAACCCTCGTAGCATGTATAAGGGCTCACCTGTTTCACCCCAGGGCAAAGCATCCAAAGACTGTCAGTCCATGACGTTTGGGAGCGGGCTTTCAGAGCTCAGACACTAGGCCCTAGCGTAAATTGGCTACACCGGCGGAAGAAGCAGACATTGCCACACCACAAACAAGTGCAACCAGGGGGAGAAACTACCTTGAACATTAGGGAAAATTATCTTTCCAAGCTAAGAGCTGGGTACCCCAACTTGGGCAGATTGAATTTAAGAAAGGCAATCTGCTCCATCAGATGAGGTGCCATGCATGAGCGCTGTGGACTGAGTATGTTTCCAGTCATAGAAAACAGTGGTTGGCGGACATGATAGTAGCTGCTGCGCAACCCATGAGAGTGCAGGCCATACACTCTTCTTTTCATCCCAGTAGCTAAGAGGATCAACATTAGGTGCAGAAGGAACTTCACACAGGTAAAGTTTGACCATTTCAGCAGCACTACTCTCCCTGTCTCACTGTCCAATCCTCCCTACTCAATGGAGATGTAATCGCAATATTATGCTCTGAGGCAAGATTATGGATTGCCCTCTGCTGCTCCAAAATCCTCTCCAGCATTGTGAGTTCCACCACGTACTGACATCCTGTCGTGTACGGGAAGACCTGCCCTGTCTTGCTCTTCCCTCAAAAGTTGGCCTGTCTTAACACTATGGTGAAAGTGCCCAGCAATCTTTCTGCACCGTGACAGAACTACTGCTACATTAGTTCCTTCTGACATTGCTGCCTTTACTACAAGATGGATGATGTGGGCTGCACAGTGCACACCAACAATATGACCATTTTGCAGTACTTTCACCATAGTGGCACCTCCGTCAGTTACCACAAAACCAACTTCAACATTGGTGCCCGCCTCTGCTCCCACCCAAAGGCTAAATATTTTCCTCATTGCATGCAGAATATGTTCGGAAGTGTGCTTTTCATCCATCACTTCTGCATGGAGAAGGAATGATCGGTAGCCTCCTGCAACAGCTTCCTTAGACACACCGGGCTGCCACCAGTGTGCTGTCAAAGAAAGAAAGGCATGCTGCCCGCTAGGTGCATTCCACAAATCTTTTCAGAAATGAACACACTGACCAGCAGCATTGGAAAGCTCCACTTTCACTGCTGAAACACAGGACCGATGCAGTGAGGGGACAATGTTCCTACTGAAAGTGGAACATGACGGAACTGTGTATTGTGGAGTCACAGCCGCCATCAATTGTTTGAAAGGCTCCCCTTCAATCATGGAGAAGGATGTCCCTCCAAAAGCAATGAACTGACCAATAAGTCGGGTTACTTTGGCCTACTGTTTGGACATTGACCTCTTGGAGTGGAATGCCCCAAATTCTTCCAGGGTGAGCTGGACATGCAGTGCTCCAACCTGCCTTGGTCTCTGGCTGCCAGCACTAGCTGTTGCTGCTATTGGCTCAGAAGCAGCTGTTTGGGTTTTCCACTCTCTCTGGAGATGGTACTAGTTGTTGTAGTACCACGGCCACCATATATGCTGCCTGCACTATGTTTTTGTGCATCTTTCCCCAATAGCACAGCATTGTGTTGAGTGCTGAGGTGATGCTTCATGCTAGCACTGGTAAAATGCCCAGACACTTTCCCTCTGCTAATTAGCAGAGGGAAAAACTATGCACAACTGCACTGCCAAAGTTATTTAAATTATTTTTTTGCATTACTCCATTTATTAAAAATTAAAGGTATGTTAAATAAAGTTAAAAAAAAAAAACAACAAAAAAAAGATGTTTTAATTTAAGTCCCAGGCAGGCGGCCCTGTTGCCATGGCGCCCTGTGCAGGTTGCACACCCCTAAGGCCAGCCCTGCTTTTAGGCACACCTTTTTTAATGCGACAACCAACAGTGCCATGCACTCTGTGTCAATCAGCTGTCTTTTGTCAGGTGTTGCTTTTTGTGCTCTCCCCCAACCTTCATAATTTTTTTGACTATGAATTTTTCAGTAAGGTC
The DNA here is from genome assembly GCF_027358695.1 of Spea bombifrons. Lineage (NCBI taxonomy): Eukaryota > Metazoa > Chordata > Amphibia > Anura > Pelobatidae > Spea > Spea bombifrons. The sequence goes on along the minus strand of NC_071087.1, from coordinate 73,362,725 downwards.
TACAGTACCCTTTAACTTGCTAAAAAAAATGATATAGTTGCTAAGGCTGATTCCGCTCTGTCTCTTGAAAACCCTTCTTCATTCATATAGGCAATATATTACAGCAATAAAAAGTATTGCAGCAATCAAAAGTATTTGACTGTGCTGTGCCTGGTAAAGTTTACCCACCTATTCCATTAGAGTATGTAGGTCTGTACATTTTTTAGATGGTGCTCCTTCGATGAGCCGGTCTAATCGACTGTTGCCAGCTGCCAGAGTTTTGTAGGAAAGTTAAATCCCTTGTGGCTCGCCCTTAGGGCGGCTGATGAGCCTGATGACTGGAAAAGATGTTGATGACAGCTTATTAATTGCGTATACAACACTCTGATTATCTGTCCAAAATATTACAGACTTGCTGGCCAGGCTGGTGCACCAAATTTCCAAAGCTACTACGATGGAGAACAGTTTAATGAATGTCAAATTCTTGATGGTGCCATGCGGCTGGCCAATTCTCGGCGCACCACTCACCTGCCATGACCCATGCACTACACATTATCATTACGGCACTGTGTATAAACTGTTCGAACACCAAATAAATGACACGGAGGCACATTGGATTTAGAATTGGCCACGGCATTTATTTACTAAATGCCGCGACATTGTTTATACTTCAAATTAAACAGTATTAAAGAAATGTACACGTCTTAAAATTCTGAATTTAAAACTGAACCGACCATAACTTAATGGTCCTATTGACGACACCAGCCCCGCCAGATACCACCGGTCGTTGTAAAACTCAGGACACGATGGGTCGGGGCAATAAACACCTTGAATGTAGAAAACCTGTATGGGCATCACTCTAACATCTAACATCTAACACAACATGAATGTATGCCCATACCACAAACTAGATCAAGGTCTAAAGACCTCTGGATCACTCCGCCAGATCCCAACGCAATCCAATGCAGCATTCCTCCGCTGAGCTCCTAGACGCGGGGAGGGAGGGCGGGAATCTTCTCTCCTCTGTATATCAGTTTGAAATAATAAATATGGTTATTTTCACATAAATTTATACAGTATATTTTCCCTCCAAAATAAATCCCACCCAGGTGATACTGAGTCGCTGACCGATGTTTGACCCCAAATCCTCCCCCAGTTCCTTCCTGAGTGCATGGCTGGGTCATGTAACCCCTTTTGCCTATACGTCTCCAGGGGTCTCTGGAATGCTCCAAAGCCTGCTGAACCCACTGCGTCTGTAAACAATTGTAAAGTTGGACTGGACTCCTCTTTATCCACCCACAATCTTACTCTGTTAAAAGTAGCCAGAAACTGGTCCCAAGAAAGACAATCTATTGGAGGAAAATACAGTTTTCTCAGTAGCTACCGGAACGCCTAACTCGCCCAACAAATCCACTAAAGTGGACAGTAGTAAACCACAGTCTTGGGCCCCTGGAGGGCCCATAACCAGAAAATCATCAAGGTAATGTGCTATAGATGACAAGCCTGACTTTTGCTGCAGTGTCCAATGCAGGAAGGTGCTAAATGACTCAAAAAAGGCGCACAATATGGCGCAACCCGTGAATAGACATTTATCGACATAAAACTTTCCTTGAAAATAACAACCCGTATACTTAAAACTGTCTGGGTGCAATGGAAATAACCTAAACCAATTCAATGTCAATTTTGGCCATTAATGCCCCTGGTCCTATGTCCCTGATGATCTCTAGGGCATTGTCAAATGACTGGTAATGCAAGCTGCATACCTCCTTGTCTAGGGCATCATTGACTGAACTACCCTCTGGGTAGGATAGGTGTTGGATTAGCCTAAACTTTCCTGGCTCCTTCTTCGGTATCATGTCTAGCGGCGAAATACATAGATCTGGAATAGGAGGACTATCGAAAGGACCCGTTATCCTGCCTAAAACCCGCTCTTTGTCTAGCTTTTCCTGGACTATATCCAGGTATTCTTAAGCTGACTTCAGGTTTCTAAGGCCTGTTCCATGCACCACAACATCTCTAACAGGAATTTTAAAACCAAACTTAAAACCATTCAATAAAAAAACAGCTATCTTTCCATCTGGGTAGTCACCCGGGAACTCACTGAGTTTGCCTATTACTGTTGGGGTTTGAGCTTTTACCAGGTTAGGCCCGAAAGGAGACATTAGCTTGTGTTTTTCTTAGGCATTCTAATGCTCGGTGACCCCCACTGCACGTGTTGCATTTGTGCTTATATTTGCAATTGAAACCTTTACTACATTTTTTTTTCATTATAGGCCCAACAGACTGGTTTTAGCAAGCTACCTTCTGGGATCAGCCTGCTGCCCACAGCCCTTTTGTAAGGAACATGACCCTTGTCCACACATCAATGTCTTTGTCCAAAGCTTAGGGATTTTGATCTTTCTTTTTTCCCCCTGAATTCCTTATCATACTTGTGCCAAATAACCCCACCGTAAGACGTGTACCATTCTACTATCAAGTCGGCATATTTGATAAGGTTCAAACACTCTTGGGGCTTGTGTTCTATATATACACTAGCATACACATTGAAACCCCGAATCCATTGAAATATATTTTTTATGCCTTTTGTCTCCCTTTTACCTTCCCCGCTATCTTCACCATCTTCATTGGCTTTCACTGCCTCTTTGGTCAGGTCAAAGACATTAATGTATTTATGAGCCCTGATCTTACATCTCCTACCCTCCTTTACATGCGTGTTTGTTGGTGTTATAGTGCACACGTATGAGTCCTCTGCCACTGCTATTTCGGTTGCGTTGCTTTTGCGCTTAGTTTTACCCTTTCTTTTGCTTGCTTGCTTAATGCACTTTTTCATAAAAGTCCCTTGCTGCACAGTCATGGCCTTGCACTGCCGAAGGGCAATTGCCTCTGCTTGTGCCGGGGTAGATGTTCGTCTGCCCAGCTGTTGCCTGGTTCTGTTGGGAGAGAGGAACAGCATTAATTGTGACCTGGGCGCGTACAGTTGAACAAAATGGGGCAGCGGCTGAGTGGCAGGCATTTGGATTGGTCAGGCATGTAAGCTAACTGGTGACCCATGCTACTGACCATTTGTTGGGGTATTGGAAAGGCCAACCCCATAGTGGGGTAGCCTACAAAGTTAAATGGTTGGGAAAGGGTTAAAATATCATTGAAGCTGGCGTCGGCGCCATTTTGATTAGGCTCAAGCTTACCCACACAACGTCGCGAGCGACGTGCGGTTACGCAGTAGCTGTACTGGCCCGGGTAGCGGGACGGGAGGGCACCTGGGTAGCGGGCGGGAGGAGGTTAAAGGATAGGATGGGGGAAAGGGGGAGGAATAGCAGGGACAGAGGAGGGGATACAACAGAAGGGATAGAGGAGGTGGGACCGAAGGGAAAACGATGCTGCCTGGAAACCAGGGCCGCCTCACCAGCCACCAGGAGATCCTGGCAGGATCTCTTCGGAGGTCTAACTTTTCTCTTTTTCTTTTCCAGGTGAGCTCCTGTTCCAGCTTGATCGAGCAGGTAGAAGGCCTCGGATCTTCGGAGCAATCACAAAGCGATCAGTTTGGGGGGTTGTGTTGCTGAATGCCTGGATATCGAGGTATGTCAGCAACACCAAGTAAGCTTAGGAAGCTATTGCTGATCGCTGATCGCTTCTGTTTTAGCCGGCCATTTTTTTGGGGGGGCTCTTCTCCCTTGATCCACGGCCAACCTCACTTGTGAGGCTTCTGTGGATGCTGCAAAGCCACAGAAAATTAAGCGATGCAGGTATTTAACAGCAGCCCCAACATGTACGGGCTTTGTCGCGAATGCATTGCATCGCAAGCCCGTACGTGTACGGGATTTGACGCAAAGGGGTTAAAAGGCTATGCCCATTTCTTCCCTGTCCTTGTATTTGTTTTACTTCCAGTGCATTCCTGGGTTCCTAAGTTCTTGCATGCTTGACTTGCCTCCTGGCTCCTGTTCCCTGACATTGGTACCCTGTCATCGCTGATCTCTGCACTCCTGAGCCGGCTCGTCTGATTACCTGCATTAGTTACTGATCCTGGCTTGTTTCTTGGTTTTCGCGCTGCAGGGAACCTGGATTCTCTTCTCTGGAAGCCACTGAACCCTATGAAAAGCTATTTATTTTCAAAGTAGACAACACAGGGCAACAAACATAGAAATGTTTAATGGCAGATTATTATATTATTACTATTATTGGTACTTTCCTGTTATCCAGAGCCAATACATTTGAGCCAACACATTTTTTTTTAATATGTGAATCAATTTTTTTGAATATCAAGAATATGAAGGTTAGGTAGAAGGGAACTTGATGAACTTAGGTCTTTTTTCAACCTTATGAACTATGTAACTATGTAACTATGTGTTTTAGCATTTTTTTATGTTTTTTTTTTTAAAAATATAATGAGAATGAACACCTTCACTCTACATGGTATGAAAGAAGAAGCAGTGGTGTTCTTACAAGAGAAAGGTGTACTGACAGCTGGGCTACTGGGTCAAAATAGTCACAAAATGAAGCTCTACTTTGGCTCAAGTATTTTCTGCGATTGTAGAAAGTCAGCATCCGCAGTGGAAAATGGTTCACGGATAGTCATCTACCCTTTGTGACAGTTAATCGTTTCTTCTATTGCTGGGCCAAGGAATTGACGTTGATCAAGCGGGGCAAGGATGAATTGGGCATGAATAAGAACACAACCGTCGACTGGAACAACTACATGTGAGAAGTCTGCGCTAAATACCTCATCGAACTAATTGTTGAAATCGACAAGAGCTTGTTCACTAAGCTTAAGAACGAGTGTTTTCTTAGCAATGGGTAATCGAGGGAATTTGCCAGGAGACCCGCAAGTGCTTCTTAGTCGAAGTTACTGATCGCAGTGCAGCAACCTTAATGACGGCAATTTTGGAAAATATTGAAAGAGGCTCTATCATTTACTCAGATAGTTGGCATGCCTACAAGACCGAGGAATTGGAAAAGGCCGGATTTGAGCATTTTAAAGTCAATCATTGCTACAACTTAATCGATTCGCACACTGGTGTCTACACACAGAGCATCAAACGAATGTAGGAATCAGCTAAATGGTGCAGCAAACAACACTGCGGACCTGCACTCTATCATTTGGAGTCATATTTGGTTGAATTCATTTGGAGGCAGCACGTGGGACATGAGGATGTGTTTGAGTTTTTTGGTCTCTGAAATCTCAATTATTATTGTGCCTCTATTGTTGCATAGATACATTGTTTTTGAATGGGAGAGTAGCCACAGTATTAAATGGTCTCCATTTATAAACAGTTTGTCCAGCTGTAGACTGATGAATATATACACCAATTTTGTTACCAAATCTGTAATTTTATATTTAATAATCATGTAATATTTTATATGTAATTTAAGTTCAATTGGAGCACCAAACCTTACTAATTTATTTGGAATTGTTACCCGATAGTACTTGGTGCAATTTGTATCACTGGATAGTGTAGCATTAGCCCATTTTCTTTGTGTATGTTGATGTCAGTCACAGCAGAAAAATTGGGGAGGGGGACATAATAACATTTAAATTGAAATTGAATTATTTTCTGTATGAAAAAAATTAAAAACAGGTCCCACTGCAGAGCTCAGGCTGTGAATAAAAACTGGAATCTGTTTGTTTCACCTGTTTTGCACATACCCTACATTTATTTTGTAGTTTGTATTTTAAATGTAAATATCCCTGCACTGTGCTTCTGGTATGGTTTTCTGGATCATGTTATTCAAGTATTAGCATTTTGTGCCTACACTTACCTTTTTGAAAACCAGTTATGGGTGTACATTGCCACATGCATTAAGTTTTCATGCCTGCAACTTCTATTGATGAAGTGTTATATATTCACACCTTTTGCATCTTTTGATATTTTTAGGAACCCTCACCTATTCTGGTGTATCTTTTTTTTAATAGTACATTTTGAATAAGTAGACAATTATATACTAATTAATCCAACTCTGAACCTCTTTGAGGCACATATTGTTTAAACTCCACTGTCCTTGCTGTGGTTAGTGCGCAGAACTTTTTCATCTCAACTGTATCAGTTGGATTCCAAAACTATTTTCCAAAACTGGGGCGACAGAGACCAAAGTAGGGGGGGCAATTCTAAAACGCTACATATGCACTATATATATATATACCGTATTGGCTCGAATATAGGCCGCACTTTTCCCCCCCACTTTAAGTCTTTAAAGTGGGGGTGCGGCCTATAAATTAAGTCAGTCCACAAACCATTTAAAACATGTTTAGCCAAATAAAACTGCACAAGGCTGGAGCACACTGTGGGTGCAAGCTGGATTTAAGATGGCACACTGGAGGCAGGGCCGGATTAAGAGCATCATGAGCCTGGTGCTGAGGATTTTGGTGGCCATTTTATGGAAATAAATAAAATAGACAGAATCTTAACTCCTCGGCATCCATGTGTACTGGATAAAGATGACACCAGTACACATTCATAATGTCACAACCTGGGTTAAAAAGTGCTGTTTGATAATCAGTGGTTGTGATATATATATATATATATATATATATATCTGTATGATTGTTTTATGTGCCTTTGTTCTCCCTCATGTGCTGCCCCTGTCCATGTTCCACATGTCCCAACACTTCATATCTGGGACGCCATGGTGTGGTGCCAGACTGTCTGAGCATGGCGGGGATATGGGGATGATGATTTATGGCCTTTTTCCTTCTGGAACTGTATATAAGCCCGTCTGTTTTCCCAATAAAGTGTGTGTTACTTCCCTGGACATTAGTCTTGTCTAATGCTTCAGGGGCTCGCTGGATCACTCACTGTCCTTTTCAGGACAGTTACAGCACGGGATTCAGCTACGCCTCGGTGGGCTACAGTGCTATTCCATTAAGGATACTGAGCCAGTTCCTGATCCCTTTCTCGCTAGTATAGTCTAGCGCTGGAAGCGGTTATCTCTTGCGGTTCCGGGAGGAAGCAACACCGATTGGCGGAAGTAACCAGTCGGGGTACAGGTCGTTCACGTCACACTCACCATCTACCCTCTCCCCCCTTTTCTCACTATCTACCCTCGCCTCTCCCCCTCTTCTCACTATCTACCCCCTTCTCACTATCTACTCACTATCTACCCCCTCCCCCCCTTTGTAGTTCACTTACCTTGCAGAAGTCCTGCGGTGGGAGCGCGAGGCACATTTCAGACAAGACAGAGGCCTAGCACAGTTGCAGTTGTGACCGCTTGATGCCCCTCTCTCTCCTCCCTGTCAGTGCTTCCCCGCGGCTGCAAAAAAAGGCATTTCAATTAGGGGGCACAGTATGATGTAGGGGGGACCATGGCCCCCTCTGCCCCCCCCACCGACGCTGTTCTTCACTCAGGGCCAGGATTATAGCCTAACTGTTTAGAATCACGGTTGCCTGATGCAGTGTCCATGACATCTGAATCAAAATGCCAAAATAAAATATGCCACTTTTTTTTCATCTGGCATTAGCAAATCTACAAGCTTACTTGCAGTATAAACTTTATGAGGTGCTTAATCATTGGCTTCTAAATGTTTGCATAGTCTAATAAACATATGAAAAAATATTTCAATAACTTACCATGGAATAAAAAAGGTGAAATATTATGTCTTAGCATATTCAGGAATATTTCAGTGTTTATTTTTATATAAATGATGGTAGATAATAGGAACTATCCAGAAAAAAAATATATTCAAGGAACCATAAAAGAATTAAAAACATGACTAGAGTACGAAAAAGGTTATAAGGAGAATTCTAAGAAAATACATTTTTAAAATAGACTTATCTTTATCACTATAGAGGGAAGTATAAAAAAAAATCAAACATTATAAATGGTACATTTAAATTGCTTTGGAATTTTCCAATGTATTGATACTTTTTTATTTTGCCATTGTAACCATGGATCAATTGATATGGTTTGTGCTATACTTTGCAGTATTTAATTGTGTCCCTATAAAATAAGTTTGTATGGTATAAAAAAGTTGTTTAAATACATTCAGTTTGTGATGATATTTGTATTAGATTCAGAATTTACCTTTTTTCTATTTACGTTTTGGTTGTGTTACATTCTGTGTGATTAAGTTTATCTTTTATATTAAGGCATTGTTTTGATTTTAGTACCCTTCCCAATGATTTCTCAATATTATTTTTATGAATACACCATGGAATCTGTGGTGTCTTTAATTATTTCAATTGTGATATCATTAAGAATAATAATCAATATTTTACTATAATTGTCAGAGCTTCAAACTATGTATTGATGTTTTCTGTTATAAATGAATAATAGGATTGGACCTAACATTACACTGCCTTAATCAATGGTATAAAATTAGGGGATATTCTGAAGTATAGTTTAAACTAATCTAGTTTAAATTTTTCAACGGCATCCCTGCGGCTGCTAGTGAAAAGAATGTGTGAAATACACAGGAGATGTGGATTAGAACAGATTGAACATAGCCATGGGTTAAGAATCAGAATTGATAGGATCAAGTCATTTTTCCATGTGTCTAATTTAATTGTGACACTTTGTAAATTTCAAAAGCTAGTGTACCAACTATTCTCAAACCTAACATATAATCAACTCAGGTGTTGTTAAATAGCTTTAATAAATAAATAAAAATAAATAAGACATCAAGGCATCAAGTATTATTGCATAAAATATACTTCATGTTCCAGTCTAAAGAATGTTCATTTTCATTAAGCAGCGAAATTATTTCTATTTCCACAGATTGCACAAATGTGTTTATAAATCCCTAAAAAACACATTTAAAAAAATCAATATAGTAGTTTTTGCATTTTAATATAAGCCTCTGGTTAAAATAGATGATTGGCTGCCCAGTTTTGAATGCCACCTGGCTAGCTACTGCTGCTTAAGTGCTAAATTCATAACTATGTAAATATTCATTCCACAATCAGAATTATACAAGCATACTACGGCTATCATTTATTTGGGAAGAACAAAAAAATCTTGTTTTCGGTTCATCTTCCTCTTTAAACATGCCACATTTTAGCATGTAATTTTAAATGAAGTTGAGCTGCTTTAGCTAATTTGTAGGAGATCTACTTAGTTAAAGTACGAGTCCAGCTTTGCATTAACATCAATTTGCTTAACAGAGTTTAATTCACGCAAGCTAATGTTCTCTTGTTTGTCCCATTAATAAATTCGTTAAAAGGAAGTTAGTCTCCTGGGGAGAGTAAACTCTCCTCATTCAACCAGTTACAATAGAATAATTTCACATGCACTCCAGAAAAATGATAAGCAAACCCAGCTTCTCCAGGTGTTTAAATCCTTGCTTGTTCCTCCTGCGCAAACCTTTAACATTAGGTATGTACACAGGACAAGAGCTTCCAGTTTCATATAAATTGTGTACTGTAGGATAATTGCCGGCAGAGCATTGGTAGTCTTGTTTCACACCTTGTTAGCACTGTAATTAGTTTTCTTTACATTTACTGATTGCTATTTTGCATACTTGACTTAATTCTATCTTTTTTCAGATCTTAAAACACAGCTGCCTTATCCCCTTGTTATAAATTCCACCACTTAGCACAAAGGGTTATTCAACCGCAAACCTCTTTCAGAGAGCGATTTGGACGTCCATCTGAAAATGCTGGACTTGATGCTACTTCTTTTCTTTGTGCAAGGATGCACATCTAGACCTACTACAAGTATGGAAAGCAGGAATCTTCCAGTAGAGGACTCAGGGGAAGTAAGGTCCCAGGCACTTAAGAGACTTCTGGAGGTTTTTGGCATTGATGATCCACCACATTCTCCTTACCATGTCAAGCAACCGCCTCAATACATGATTGATCTTTTTAATACTGTAGCTGATGAGGATGGAGTTACAAAGGACCCAGATCTTCTGGAGGGGAACACAGTCAGAAGTTTCTTTGATAAAAGTGAGTTATGTTATTTCATGAAACTTTAACATAATGTTATGAAACAAAAATGTACTCTTTGTAATTAACAGACCCAATTTTCTAAAACATGTCACGTTAAATGTTACTGGTCGGGACCATCCCTATAGACCCTTTCCTTTAGGTCATTAGATCTAAGTCAATTGTGCAATAGTGCCCAGTCTCTTTTTGGTTCCAGTCCAAGCCTGTGATCAAATAAACACAATAAGATTAATCTGAGTAACAGGAACCATATATGTTAATTTACCAGTGTTATTGTTTGTAACACAATGATAATGAAGCATTGAGTAAATTATGTGATGGACCATTGTGTTTTTAAATACAAAGTGTAGAAGCCCTTCTCTAAGCTTCACTTACATCTAAACCTAAAATTCTTTCTTAGTTCACAGTGATCAGATGTATTTCCTGTTTAGTCTCTCAACTGTGACCAAGAGTGAAAAAATTCTCACAGCAGAGATGCATCTTTTTAAACTGAAACCAAGACCTTCAGAACATGCTTACTTCAAGAGACATCACTTCTGTCAGGTACTGAAACCAGCAAGTGCTTTCCTAGATTTTAAAACCTAATGTAATTCATAGACCATTATTATTTATTGGCCACTAATGTTGTCTGACATTCTGTCTAACTTGACATAACTTTGAAGTTGCCAATCACAATAAAATAATTGTTCAGATGTTTCCTTAAAATTGTTGTACAAATGCCTTAAAATCAAAGCACAACATTAACATGAACAGTGGAGGCACATGTACAAAATAGTTGATATTCCTAATAATATGAATTTTATATCCTACAGATAAGTGTGTTCTTAGTACTAGACAAAAATAAAATGCAGCTGCCACAAGGAAGGAAATTGCTATCATCCAAACTGGTTCCAATTCATTCTTCAGGCTGGGAAGTGTTTTCTATCACACAAGCTGTGAGTATTCATGTTATATTCATGCTAATAAATCTATATAATAAACAACCATCAAAATCCCTGTTTTTATTTCATTCTGTGTGGCTTTTATAGAACAGCATGATGTAGTTGAAAGCAAAGCTTTTTTTGTGCCCCTGTAAATGGGCAGACCTCGTGGACTACATTTTATATGGATGCATTTGGAATTATTAGACTAAACACAACAATGTTGTACAGGTATGTGATATGTGGATTTCTTTATTTAACAGGTTCGTGCTTGGAATGATGAAAGCAAAAATCAAGGTCTTCTTGTAACTGTCCGACATCTGGGAGGAGCACAATTTGATACTAATATAATCCGCTTTGCTTCTGGAAAAGATCACCATGAAAGCAAGCAGCCAATGCTTGTTCTTTTCACCGACGATGGAAGACGAGGCATTGTTTCAGTCAGCAATCAGCTAGGTATGCCTTATTAATGCACATAAAGCCTTTCTTGCTATTTTTGTTCCATTTTATGTGGCTGATGAACTCTGTCTCATTTAGTTTCTCTAACTCAAAAATCAATATAACATTATTATCATTAACATTTTGTTTCTGAAGCTGTTTTCTATTCTACTTATATCAGTATAAAAGACCTCCAAAAGATTAGAATACCAAGCAGTGCCATACATGCAGAGGTTCCCAGAATGCAGTCAGAATCGGAATGTGCTTTTTTTTTTGGCTATTTAGGAACAGTTCTAAAAAAACCCCCTTTTTTCAATTTACAGGACACTGTTCATTTTCATGATTGCTATGATATTGTATATGTAAAATATATAAATGTATATAAAACCTTTTTCGGTTTAGTCAGAATGTCCAACGCTGAGGTACATAAACTGTCAGGGGCGATCTTTATTGGAAATCAGGGATTTCTGCCCAAATATATAATAATTTAATTTAATAATTTAATTTATATTTGCAAATCAATGTATAATGCCCTAAATATCATGAATGGTTATGTTGTAGCATTTTAATCTGTAACTAACAGTCTTCTTATATTTCTTATTCAGATGGCCATGCTATGCCAATCCCCAATGAACCGTATGTACCAGCCCCAAACAGAACACGGATCACTAGGTCATTATCAGATGAAGGACAACTGTCCTGCCAGAGGAATCCACTCTATGTAGACTTTGAGGAGATAGGGTGGTCTGGGTGGATTATCTCACCAAGAGGATATAATGCGTACCACTGTAAGGGAACATGTCCATTTCCTCTAGGTCAGAACATGAGACCCACCAACCATGCAACTGTACAGTCTATAATTAATGCCCTGAAACTGACAAAAGGAGTCAACAGCCCTTGCTGTGTTCCTGACAAACTATTCTCCATAAACCTACTCTACTTTGATGATGATGAAAATGTTGTGTTGAAACAATATGATGATATGGTTGCTGGCAGCTGTGGATGCCACTAATGTGATTTTCTAATGTGAGAGACTCCTAAAAACTATTGTATATACAGTTTATAGACAAAAGGATTGACACCTGACAATTACACCAACAGGGACTTTTATGACATTGCATTCTAAATCCACAGACATTAATATGAAGTTGCCCCCCCCCCTTGCAGCTATAACAGCTTCCACTCTTCTGGGAAGGGTTTCCATAAGAGTGTTTCTGTGTTTGGAGTGTTCCTGACCCCTCCAAAATCTTGTGGAAATCCATCCCAGAAGAGTGGAAGCTGTTATAGCAGCAAAAGGGGGAATTAACTTCATATTAATGTCAATGTATTTAGAATGCAATGTCATCAAAGTCCCTGTTGGGGTAATGGTCAGGTGTCCCAATACTTTAGTGTCCATTTATTGCAGCACAGCTCCCACCAGTCAAAAGTGAATTTATTGATTGTGGATCTGTTTCATATAAAGCACTAGTGGATCTATTCCAGATCCAGCAGTAGCCAGTGAAGCATTTTGCAAATCAGAGCTTACATGTAAAATGATGTGCCTCCATAAGAAAGGTGCAGTGTACTGTATTAAGGGCATGCTTAGTTATTAAACACAATAGAACTAAATATTAAATATATTCAAGAAAGAGCTGTAAGTAGATATCCAACCATGTATTTACATTACTTAGAAATGTAGATTTTAATTATATTTCATAGAAGCAATTACATTTTCATTTTTGGAGGTAAACATGATGAAAGTTGTAGATCAACATATTTATATTGTGCAGGACATTTGTAGGGAGTGTATTTTCATCTACACAACATCAGTGAAAATGTGTTTATATAATTAATTGCCACTGTGTGGCCTCTGATATAACAAAATAAAATGTAGGGTTAAAACAATACATCCCTTACAAAAAAATTACTGCAGTTTTTCTGAAGTAATACTGCAGTTTTTTGGACATGAAAAAACTGCAATACTGCACTTTTACTGCACATTTACTGCAGTTTTACTGCAGTTTTACTGCATTTGTACTTCACTGTACTGCAGTTTTATTGCAGTTATTTTTGTAAGGCAGTAGAAATGCAATAAAGCTGCAGTACTTTGAAGTACAACTGTAGGTTTGCAATATAAAAAAAAAAAGTGCAGCAAATGTGCAGTAATACTGCAGTACAGTGAAGTACAAATGCAGTAAAACTGCAGTAAAAGTGCAGTAAATGTGCAGTAAAAGTGCAGTATTGCAGTTTTTTCATGTCCAAAAAATAGCAGTATTACTTCAGAAAAACTTCTTGATAAAGAACCAATATTCTTTTTACAGCAAATTCAAACTCCCAAACATTTTGTTATTCTTATTATTTTTCTTATTTTGTATATGACGTGTACATAATAATATTTTTAATATATAAATTTAGATAAAACTGTAAATGTGTAAATTTAACATGAAACTGTGTTTTTAATGTACCTTATTTAAAATATATTTTATGTATTAAATAAAAATACATTTATGGAATATGACTTATTTTAGTAAGGTTGTTTTTTTTCTCCTTGTAGCTGGAAGCCATCTGAACATGAATAGCACAATTGTAAAAGTCCAGCTACTTGCTCTATAAACAAATTATTAATTGTTAATTGTTGAACCTGATGCATAGCACATTTTCCTCCATAAAGGGCTAGCCAATTTTCAAAGCTTTGCTATAGTAACATTTAAGCAACAATCCTATGCACAGTTAATATTTTAACTAGACAAACCTAATTATTGTTTTTAAGGACAAATTAAGCTATCCATAGATACCTCATCTATGGATTAATAGGTGTTGTCAACAAAAGATAATCAGCACATTAAAAAAAATAATATAAATACATGCATGTTTTATTTATTTTTTATGTTTTTTTGAATAGAGGTTGCAAGGATTTCCATATAAGGTTACACACCCCATGGGGTGACCGCTGCCTAAAGAGACTTTAGCCCCTTGTTTACTGAGGGTGTTTTGTGCACAAAAACCTGAGACTTTTACAGCACTTTTACACTGTTTCCTTAGGCCTACCTAAAGTATTTGGCACTGGAGTCAGATCCTGGATGTGGCACCCCCCCCCCCCCACACACACACATGTTGGAAAGAATATTTATTTCACAAATTTGTAAACTGTATGTCAACTGGAAAAAAATAGAAATCTGAAAAAATGAATTATTAATTTAAATTAAGTTTAAATAAATACCATTTACTGAGCAGTTTTAAAAGACATATTTTACTCTTTTTTTACCGGACTGTGCTGTGGACTCTGAGAGGATCAAGGGACATTAAATCTACTATATACGGTTATTGCCATTTGTGCTTAACCCAATTGTAAATGCAATTCAACTTCCGATATATTTCATGATCAGAGTTACTATCAGTATTGTATCAGTAAATTTTTAGAGTTTTAAGAAGATATTAAAGAGATTTTTCCAAAGAATCATCAGATGGGCTTGATATTTCTACTTTATTTGTGAGTGGTACTTACAGCTCTACACATTCATTGTTTTACTTAACTATATTAGACTATTTTAATTTTTTTCCCTTCCATGTCATTGCGCCCCAACTTTGGATCTATTCGTATTGTTGCATTCTGAGGAAGAGTTATATTTGGGCAGTCGCAGACACTGCGAAGTATCATATATTTTATAGCACTTCTGTACACGTGCCCCTGCCCCTGAAGCAGTCTAATACTTTACTATAAATGTGATCCAAACACTAGTTCAGTTGTCCAATATACCACAAAATATATATGTGTAAGTGGACAAAACAAAGCATAAATGTAAGTAATAAACGGAGGGCCAGTTTAAGTATCCATCTAACTTCCCTAATCCCCTTTGTCCCAAATTTTCCCGCTCCAAATTTGAACCTGGCCAAACCTTCAGCCCTTCGTTCTCTAGAGAGAATAATTGCATGCAGTGCCAACCTCAGCACAATTGTAGGTGTACCTGGGGGTAAAGCACCTTAATGGTGTTCACTCCCAAGCAGTCCCTCGATAGTTTCTAAGGTATATGTGCCCCACTATGTACCCCTAGGCATGGTTCGTAATTGTAACCTTAAATTATTTCTGTAAGCGAACAAAAACCAAACTGAAACATATGTAAGTATGGTAAATTAAGTCTCGTTTATTTACAGCAAAGACAACAAACTGGCATATGGAGTTTACCCCATACTAGTGTTTCATTGCCTACTATTCTCTTTCCCCGAGAACAGCTGCTGAGTCACCATGCACTCAGCATGAGGGGCAGGTTAGCAGCTCAACTAGCCGTACACC
The DNA here is from genome assembly GCF_027358695.1 of Spea bombifrons. Taxonomy (NCBI): domain Eukaryota; kingdom Metazoa; phylum Chordata; class Amphibia; order Anura; family Pelobatidae; genus Spea; species Spea bombifrons. The sequence goes on along the minus strand of NC_071087.1, from coordinate 73,347,243 downwards.
CCTCCCCGATAAACAGATAGAGAGCTGGGCCACCCCACCCAGCTGCTATCGTGGAGAATTACAGAGGCATTATCACAATGGCCACCTTATCTGCACCTTGGTGTATCTCTGGCAAAAGCCCCATTTAGCCCTGAGAAACAAGCCTGACCACAAAGTCATTACTTGCCATTGACCACCTGCCCACAAAGTCATTGCTTGCCATTGACCGCCTGACCACAAACTTGTCATTGACCGATACTGTCAGCGGAGGGGTATGTCTGCACCCAGCCATATGCCATTGCCAGGCCCAACCACAAAGTCAGTGCCCGTTGCTGACCTTAATCAAAACCGTAGAGGGTGTTTGCTGGCGACCTTGGGAGGAGGGAAGGCCGCATTACCGCCACCAAAAGAGGGGACTCTAACTCCTCTTGCCACCATTAACATTGACGTCTGCCACAACTCCATACAAATATGCAAGTTGTTGTTAAATAAGTCTATGCCTATGTCAGATAAATGAACACATCCTGCCTGTAAAGGCCACTGCAACTAGGGTGTGTCAGGATGAGGGCAATAGAAACCACCACAGGAGCACACAATCTCATTGCTCTGTTAACCCTCCTTCTCACTCTATTGACTTTATGGGGTAGGATACTCGCCACACCTTTCTGGGGATAATGTTTGACCAGACCAGTGTAACATCAGGCCTCCTCAGCAGTAGCTTCTCGGCCTCACTTTGTATACTTAAGACAAAGTCAACTGACTTGTTTGATGTCAACTCATTACTCCCGGTGTGTATAATAACGAGGTCCTACTTACCCCAGTTTCTTTCTGCCTAGCATGCGAGGAAGCTCCTTTAATGTTATTCCTCTCCTCCCGAGCAAGTGAATATTCATGTGCTCCTGTGGCATCCCCAGTTGGCACCCGTAAGGTCTGACCGCTGCCCTCGCGTTGGCCCAGTGAATAAATGAGTGTCCGATGATCAGGACTTCTTCCTTTGGAAAGACTTATTTTGACAAAAGAGTAACAATAACATAGCGAGATAGCCCATTGTTACCTGATTGGTCTTATGTATCTCAAGTAAGCGGTGGAGCACCATCTGCCCAATCCTTGTATAAATTCTGCGGACCTACCTTCCACGGCTGCTGATGTCGCTGCACCTTTTCTGAATGAATGGGTACCGAATTGCCTGGGATCCAAACCCCCCTCTGCTAGAGCTTTATTTAGGACTGCCTTGAATTGGAATATTGTAAGGGGGAGGCCATTGCTATGTACTAGAAACAAGTCTCCCCCTCTTGGCTGCACTTTTGAAAAGGCCTTAACTGTCTGTACTGGGCATGCTGGACCTGCTGACGCATGTATTGTTAGCCATCTGCCTTGCCCTTCTCGGTCGGTTTAGACCTATGTATTCAGCATCTCACAGAGGAGTCGGATACTTGGATATATTTTATTAACAGCCCTGACCCAGCTGCCTTCTTGGAAGGGGCTACCAATTCACCTATCCTAAATGCTCCATGGAAAGCAAGTGAGAAAGCTGCAGTGAATAGAGTTTTTCGTATGCGTTTAGGCACACCTTTTTTAATGCGACAACTAACAGTGCCATGTGCTCTGTGTCAATCAGCTGTCTTTTGTCAGGTGTTGCTTTTTGTGCTCTCCCCCAACCCTTCATAATTTTTTTGACTATGAATTTTTCAGTAAGTTCTACAGTACCCTTTAACTTGCTAAAAAATATATAGTTGCTAAAGCTGATTCCGCTCTGGCTCTTGAAAACCCCTCTTCGTTCATATAGGCAATATATTGCAGCAATCTCTCCAGGTTGAAAGTATTTGACAGTGCTGTGCCTCGCAAACAAGTCCGGCCCTACCATGGAGCAGAGTGGGGCAATTGCCCCAGGCGGAACTTTTGAAGAGCCGGCACTTTGCCGCCCCAAGCGCCTTTTTTTTTTTTAAGCGGAGGAGAGAGAGGGCCGCAGAGTGGTTTTCGCTTATCAAGTTGTCAGTACCTGCTCGGCGCCCCTCACTCTCCTCTGCGAGCCCTCTAGTTCGGTCACGGTGCCGGCTTGTAATGCTGAGCGCCGGAATATGACGTCAGTTCCGGCGCTCAGCAGTAAAGCAGCGTGCACCGTGGCAGAGCAGGGAGACTCGCCGCAGGACTGCTGAAAGGATAAGTGAAGTACAAAGGGGGATAGGGTAGATAATAGGTAGGGAGGGAGGCAGAGGAAGGGTAGATAATGACCCCTGGGGCGGGGGAGGGGCGGCATTTTAAACTTCGCCCCAGGCGGCATTATGTCTTGGACTGGCCCTGCTCGCAAATTTTACCCACCTGTTCCATTCACGTATGTAGGTCTGCCAGGATTTTTTAGATGACGCCCCTTCGACGAGCCAGTCTAATCGACTGTTGCCAACTGCCAACATTTTGTAGGAAAGTTAAATCTCTTACGGCTCGCCCTTGGGGGGCTTTAAAGAATTTACTTAGCTCACCCCTGGACAAGGCATCAGCAAAAATGTTATTGACTCCTGGTACATGTTTAGCTGTAAAGCCAATATTGTGCCTCCTGCATAATAAGACCAAGTGTCTGATAAGCCTGATGACTGGAATAGATGTTGACGACAGATTATTAATTGAGTATACAACACTCTGGTTATCTGTCCAAAATACAACAGACTTGTTGGCCAGGCTGGTCCACCAAATTTACAAAGCTGCTACGATGGGAAACAGTTCAATGAATGTCAAATTCTTTGTAAGCCTGTCGGGATTCAGCCCAGCCCTGTAAACTGCCAGGCATCGCCGCCCCTTTAAGAGGTCTGCCTTGAGTTGAACTCCTCTCCACAGCTTGCTGTCTTATTTATTTATGTCTGTGTTTTATGTACCTTTGCCCTCTTTCCCTTATACGTCTGAGGATCTCAGCTCCTCACTCCATCCCCTGTGTTCCTTGCCTTGTTAGCTGTCCTTTGTGGCATCCTGTACCATGTTTGTATTATCTGGATATGTATATAATTAATGTTCTGTGTATTTATGTTCAGCTGTGTTTGGTTATGCTATTACCCTGCCTCCCTCATCTGAAGCCTAGACCATTCACACCTGACCTAATGAACAGGCTTTATATCCCTGCCTCCCAGTAACAGCGTTGTGAGTTTATTAAGTTCTTTGGAACCACAGTTCATGTCAGACTCTGGATCGGTCTATTAGATTTGCCTGCTTGCCACCTAGACCACCCACCCACCTTTTTGACCCGAAATGCCTTTTGGATTTACCCTTTTGCCAGCCTGTTGCCTGTTTGACCTGGACTGCTCACTGGATTTCCCCTTTTTGCTTGCTACTTGTCCCAGACCCTTTTGGATACTTACCTGGACTTTTCTACCTTCATACTCCCCAGCGGTCTGTATACATGATATGCCTCCTACTCTGCTGCTTATGGTGAGATGTCTGCTTTGTTTAATATACCTATAACCAAACATTACGCTTGTATCTCATTTTTGAAGTGTGTTTCTATCGCTGTGTGCGTTCTTACACTCCTGCACTCTGGACTCTAGTAAGGGCTGAGATATGATGAGCCTGACAAAGCCCCTGATGGTGCCATTCACCTTTGGACATTAAGGCCAGGCCCGGACTGGCCATCGGGCACACCGTGTATTTGCCTGGTGGGCCGGGCCATGGCAGGGCCGGATTGACTTAGGGGCTGATGGAGCTGCAGCTCCAGGCCCCTACCTTAAAATAGGCCCAGTCAGGACCGGACTGACTGAGCCTATGCGGCCTCTACGGCCGTCTATAACGCAGGGCAAAAGGGGCACCCTGCAGCAACTCAGACTGGGCCCGCCACTCTAGGGGGCCCGGGCAACCCCCACGATTAATTCCGCGGGGGGCGCTACTTACTGGCAGACGCACGAGAGCTGAGGATGCCTGGGACGCAGGAATCCAACGGAATCACGTGACGTACGTGACTTACATCACATGCCCCTGCTGTGCATCTGCTTCCTCCTGTGCAGTAGAACAGGTTGGTCCACGAGCGCCGAGCGGCAGGTACTTTTTACATCTTCAGTTGTTCAGGTAAGGGGAGGCTGCATGAAGGAGTATTTGAGATTGAGTGAGTGAATTAATGAGTATCTGTGAAGGAGTGTCTGAATGAGGGAATTAATGAGTATCAATGTATGAATATCTGAATGAGTGAATGGATTATCTGTGAATTAGTGAGTAAATATTTGTGAATTAATATGTGTGTGTGTGTGATAGCATGGATGTGTAAGGGGGGCAAAGATGCCACAGGCAAGCTGTTTTGGTGGCAAAGATGCCACAGGCAGGCTGTTTTGGTGGCAAAGATGCCACAGGCGGGCTGTTTTGGGGCCAAAGATGCCGCAGGCGGCTGTTTTGGGGCCAAAGATGCCGCAGGCGGGCTGGTTTGGGGCCAAAGATGCCGCAGGCGGGCTGGTTTGGGGCCAAAGATGCCGCAGGCGGGCTGTTTTGGGGCCAAAGATGCCGCAGGCGGGCTGTTTTGGGGCCAAAGATGCCGCAGGCGGGCTGTTTTGGTGGCAAAGATGCCACAGGCGGGCTGTTTTGGTGGCAAAGATGCCACAGGCGGGCTGTTTTGGTGGCAAAGATGCCACAGGCAAGCTGTTTTGGGGCCAAAAATGCCACAGACGGGCTGTTTTGGGGCCAAAGATGCCACAGGCAGGCTGTTTTGGGAGCAAAGATGGCAAGTCCTATTCTTCTAATCTGGGTCCTAGGCAGGTCTGGGTGCCAGGTCTGATTTGATACTAAAGGAGGGTGGCTGGCATAAATACACAATGTAGGGCTGGCTGACGGGGCAATACGCAAGGGTGTGGGGGCATTAATTCACAAGCGGGTGCTGGCTGGGGCATCAGCGCATCACATAAATCAATACTAAAGTGGGACTGGCTGGGGGCATAAATTCACAATGGGGGGCTCTCTTGAGTGCATAAATACACGTGGGTGCTGGCAGCATCAATACACAAGAGAGCCAGCTGCGGCCATCACCTAAATCAAAGGGAAAGCGTCCGTGGAAACCCTCCGGATACGGGTGTTGGTGTGGCAGAGCCTGTCCTTGTGTGTGTATGTGTGAATTGGGTGGCAGAGCCTGTCCTGATGTGTATTTAGTCATCTGTTTTCTGGCCCTTTACTTTCTGTAGGATTAAATTGAACTATTTAATTTTTACTTATCCAGAGATAAAACGCCCTCCTGAATTTGTCACTTCAGAGGTCAAAACATTCTAGGCCCAGCAAAAGTAAAGGTATTGTGTTATTTACTCTTATTTCAACCTGCGTATCTTATTAAAAAGGATTTGTGGCACTAGATTGTGGCTTCAGGGGTCCCGTGTTTTTTTTTTTTTAGTCACATTGCTCAGCCTAGAGGATTGGCTGAGTGCTGCAATTCGGTTGGCGTGGTCTGAGTTTCTTAGTTTGTGACTGGCTGCGAGAGAGGATCCAGGTCCCCTGCAGTGCTGCGGGGAATTTGGATTTTAGTGCGCAACTTCCACTACTTCACTTCCATCTGCCCCAACAGGGGTTAATATATCAACAGAAGAAAAACAGGCCAAATAAGCACCACTGGGAAAGCTTAGCCTGGAGTATTATCTTTATTTTTTTACTTATTTGCCCCATGTTTCTTCTGTTGATATATTAACCCCTGGTGGGCAGATAGAATTTTTTTCGGTATCTATTAATTATGTGCATTCTCTAAATTTTTTTTTTTTTGATTGCTGTAATATTTGATTTGTTGCTTGTATTGTCCATATATTTATATATATTGATATTGTATTATGTATTATAAATTTTCTTTGTCTATTTATTAAAGCATATTTTGATACCTATTGTAGCGCTGTCAGTTTTTCTATCACGGGACAGAGTGTCATAGGAGGTATAAGGGATATCAGGGGCCACAGTGGCATCTCTGGCATATAGGAGGGTATAAGACATTCCTGGGGCAGTGTGGCAAGCTGGGGGCAGATGTGCATAACTGGGGGGCTGGTTGGCAAATAAAAGAAAATATAAACAAGGCATTTTTCTCATAGTTTTTATTAAATATGAAAAAATTGTTTACATTAACTAATATTTACTAGTAAAACTTTTTTTGGGTATTTTGGTAAAAAAAACAGTTTGAGAAATGTGTTTTGGGTTCTTGTACCTTTAAAAATCTACCTTTAATTATTATGTCAGTAAAATAAGAAGGCGAATAGAGAAATGTGATTGTGATAAAGAGATAAAAGTGTTAATGACACATCTTATAAGTTTTTAAATAAACAAAATTTGAATATTTTTTTATCTGATTAATCAAAAAAATAATTGGCCAACTAATCGATTATTAAAATAATCGTTGGTTATAACCCTAGTTCAGAAGCCTATTCAAGCCCTCCATTTTTATGGGGCATTTCAGCTTTAAAGATTGTTTCCGTGTGGTGCTGTGAGTTTGTGACTGATATTTAGTGTGTGTGTGTGTGTGTGTGTGTGTGTGTGTGTGTGTGTGTGTGTGTGTGTGTATATATATATATATATATATATATATATATATATATATATATATATATATATATATATATATATATATATATATATATATAGTGTGTGTGTATATATATATTATATATATATATATTTTATATATATATATATATTTTATATATATATATATATGTGTGTGTGTATATATATATATAATGTATGTGTGAGAGAGAGAGAGAGAGAGAGAGAGAGAGAGAGTTAAATGGGTTATAGGGGGTGTGTGTGTGTTAAATGGGGGCATAGGGCATTTCTGGAGTGGCGTTAAGGGGGCATTTAATAGAGCACTCTGCCTCCTGAAATGCCTTATACCCCCCTATAATGGCACTCTGCCCCATAAAATGCATTTTAACCCCCTAAATGCCAGAATGGGATATAGGGGTATAAGGCATTTCTGGAGGCAGAGTGCTCTATACAATGCCTTTTAACTCCCTTAATGCCATTCTGCCTCCTGAAATGCCTTATACCTCCCTATATGCCACTCTGCCCCATAATATGCATTTTAACCCCCTAAATGCCAGAATGGGATATAGGGGTATAAGGCATTTCTGGAGGCAGAGTGGCACATAGGGGGTCAAAAGGCATACCATGGGGCACAGTGGCATATAGAGGGTTAAAAGGCATATCATGGGCCACAGTGCCATATTGGAGTGGCAAGCCTGGGGGCAGATGTGCGTAACTGGGGGACAGGTTGGAAAATACAAGAAATAAAAACAAAAAAATATTAATCATAGCTTTTATTAAAAAAAATAGTTTACATGAATTAACATTTACTGGTAAAACTTTTTTCCTTTGGGGTCGTCTTATATTCAGGCTTTTTCTTTTTTTCCTAAGTTAATATTCAGATTTTGGGGGGTCGTCTTATAATCAGGGTCGTCTTATAATCGAGCAAATACGATATATATATATATATATATATATATATATATATATATATATTCATTAGATAATAGGATGTGTTCCAAAAAACAAAAGGGAGGAGCAGAAAAAATTAGATTTAAAAAGTCTTTGGAACTTGAAGCTCAGAAATGTGCTAAAATTACAGATAGGTTCAGTCTTCATGCACAGAGTTCCAGTGATTCCATAGCAGGAACAAGTAGAGAGACCGCAAACACTGAACAAATAACAGTAGAAAATGATTTAGTGCAGGGGTGTCCAAGTTTTTTCTGCAGTGGGCCACTTCATCAGAATTGTATACGTGCGCGGGCCGCACTCATTTTTCACTGTGACAAAAAAATATGGCCTTTAATAAAATATGCAGATTAAAATAAAGTAAAAAACCTTTACTCTTCCTCTCACTGATTTCTGGGCCTAGAAAGTTTTGCGACTACAAATTCAGGATTCCCTAGATTTATTCTAGGGATGAACTAAGATGAAAATTCTGGACCAAAACATTCAGGGTTCACTTAGCCAAAACCGAAAATGACCCTCACCTTTAAAAATAATAATAAAAACTCACATTTTTAATAAAAGTAGGTAACACACAACTGGACAAAATTAACAATATGACTTGGCAACCAGTAAATGCTGGCAACCCAGGCAACCAGTTAATGCTGGTACCTAGGCATGATGGGACTGTGCTCGCTGTGATTTCTGTTAGCAATCACACTCCTATCATGCCAAGTCAGCCAGTACATGCTGGTACAGGGTGGCTGTAAGTAATGTGCAGACCCCATACTGCTGGCAGCATCACTACACAAGGGGGGCAGCTAGCTAGGTTTCAGCATGTACTGGCTGACTTGGCATGATAGGAGTGTGATTGCTAACAGTAGTCACAGTCCCATCATGCCTAGGTTCCAGCACTTACACATCCATCCAGTAAATACTGGAACCTAGGCATTATGGGACTGTGATTGCTGTTAGCAATCACACTCCTATCATGCCAAGTCAGCCAGTACATGCTGGTACAGGGTGGCTGTAAGTGATGTGCAGACCCCATACTGCTGGCAGCATCACTACACAAGGGGCGCAGCTGGCCAGGTTTTTAGCATGTACTGGCTAACTTGGCATGATAGGAGTGTGATTGCTAACAGCAGTCCAGAAGACCCTCCCACAAGTAAGTAGCAGGGCTTGAGGTGCGGCTCAGGGCAACTGATCTTACGCGGGCCGCACCTCGAGGTCTCGCGGGCCGCATTTGGCCCGTGGGCCGCATGTTGGACGCCCCTGATTTAGTGGAATGTGTTGATGAAACAGCAGAATTATCCACTGAAGGACATAGAGAACTTGGGCACACTGAATTACCAGCAGAACAAGTGATTTTAGGCATTTCAGAGATCTATGAAGACATAGATCCATCATTAAATTATTTTGCTCGTCCAAAAAAAAATCAACTTGCTGTCTTTTTCAAATATCATCCACAGCAGGAAATTCCAGATCCAGTATTAAAAAAGGCTATAAAGCCTAAAGATGGAACAAGTCGCAAGTGGCTCACCTACTGTAACGAAAAGAAAGCTCTGTTTTGTTCTGTTTGTCTGGCTTTTTCATGAAGAGCATGAGAAGAATGCAATGCACAATGTGTGTGCTGAAGCTTTTTTTTCTGAAATCCAGCAGTGCTGGTGTTGATGACTTACTTTTGTATAAACAAATGTCTGTAAGGCGTGAACAAGTCAGAAACAGGCGGTAAGTACTGCATAGGGTAGTAGATGTTGTAAAAGTCATAGGAAAACAAGGGCTGAGTTACAGAGGAGATAAAGGTGAAGCTGCATACCATTTGGAAGATATAACAAAAGATCATGGAAACTTCTTAGAGCTCATTCTTCTTCTTAGCAAGTATGACATTTGTCTAAAAGATCATGTAAATAAATGTATTGAGAATGTAGCAAAAAATTGCACTCCTCTGGAGGTAAAGGAAGAGGATCTTTTATAACACTGCTCTCAAAAACAAATGTTAACAAAGTATTAGAAAGTATTTGTTTGCTTATCCAGGAAACCATTTCCAATGAAGTAAACGAGGCTGGCATGTTTTCAGTTCAAGTTGATACTACTCAAGATATCACCTCAAAAGATCAGTGCTCAATAATTGTTCGGTATGTCACAGATTGCATCAAGGAGAAGCTTCTTACAATTGTTGAATGTGAATCTTCAACAGGACAAAAGTCTTAAAATCACGCAATCTTGATATTACAAAATGCGTTGGCAGTTCAACAGATGGGGCAGCAAATATCAGCTGAATCACCACAGCAAATTCATATCTGGTGCTATGCACAGATACTGAATTTGGTACTTGCAGATACCACAAAAGTAGTGGTTGCAAGTGCATCACTATTCAGTTTGTTGAATGACATTGCAGTGTTTAGTCGTGATTCTTACCAGCGTATGAATACCTGGGAAAAAATTAGCCAAGACCCTCACCATCGAAGAATTTCTGTAATTGGTGAAACTTGCTGGTGGTCAAAAGATGCTGCTTTAAGAAAAGTGTTTGGGGAATATTCTAATCCGGAATCTGGTTTGTTCCTCAGTTTAATTTACACTTTGAGCAAAATTGAAGAAAGTGTATCATCAAAACCTGAGGTGCGTGTTAGAGCAAAAGCTTATGCAAAATCCCTGCTGAAATATGAAACGGTTCTCACAGCCCAAATTTTTCTGCGAATATTTGAATTGACCACACCATTGTCTAAATATCTGCAGACAAGTCAGATGGACATTTCAAAAGCTCTTCAAATGGTAGAGGGCACTCATGAAAAACATAAAACAGTTGTAAGAGATTTTGATTCAATACAGATGTCTACTGATCATTTTGTTAAGTGGGCAAATAATAAGTTTCAAGAACACGAAATACTCCAGCTTGAAGTCCAGACCACTCTACCTCAAAAAAGAGCAAGAAAAAGAAAACAAATGGCAGATGAGTCTGTTGATTTCTGATGCTATTCCCTCCAGGAGGGAAGACCTGCGCCATGAGACTCCCAATCGAGGACAGGCCGGAGCAGACTATAGATAGTAGATGTCTTGAGCAGTATGGCTGGGGACAGCACCGTTACCTGGTCCAAGGGACTGCTAGAATTAGCCCCAGAGAGATGAGGGAGCAGGGAAGTAATATAATGACGAAGTTGAAAGTAGTGAATAGGGTGAACACGAACAGTAGGGAATTTAGATTGGAGCTGCAAATAGGACAACAGTTTACCCCCACGTGGATCCAGAAAATCGGCAATGGCGCGACCCCCCACCCGGGCCAGGCGTCGAAAGACAATATCCTCCCTCCCATGCTGAAATTGCGGGTTACGAATCAAAGGCAGGAACTTAGAATAGTGGACCTCCAGGCCCAAGCGCCGCCTAACACGCCCCCAAGCCTTAACAGTGTGATACAGCAACGGGTTGGATACGACCTCCGTGGGCAGGTCAACTGTAGATAGGTGCAGGAGAGAGGCCAAAGAAATGGTAGGAGACAAGCCTTGTTCCAGGGACACGTTGGTAAATTTAGAACCTTCACGCAGCCAATCAGCCGCAAAACGATAATTAGAAGCCAGATTATAATCTAACAGATTAGGTAAATTCACCCCCCCATTGCGAGCAGGCTGTTGGAGTTTAAACAGGGAGATTCGAGCTTTTTTATTGCACCACAGGAATTTACGCAGCAGTGCATTATGATGTTGGATATCTTTCTTCCTTAAGGTAAGAGGTAACATATGGAGTGGATATAAAAGTTTGGGGAAAAAGGCCATTTTGTACAAGTGACAGCGTCCCAAGAAGGAGAGGTTAAATTTGGACCACGTTTTGAAAGAATCCTCCATTTGACGTAGCAAAGGAGAAAAGTTGAGTTTATAAAGGTGCGCCAAATTAGTAGGAATAGTGAGACCCAGATATTTTAAAGAGGGGAGTTGGGTCCAATTGAAGGGGAACGTCTCTCCCCAGCCACGTTTAGCCTGAGGAAAAATAGGCAGCGCCTCTGTTTTGAGCTTATTAATGAGAAATCCGGAGGCTTTATGAAAACAGTCAAACAGATCAAGAAGGAACGGCATGGCCGCTTTGGGGTTGGAAAGGTATAACAGAAGATCGTCAGCAAAGGCAGCGATCTTAAGCTCAACCTCACCGACTCGGATACCCTCAAGCTCAACGGAACGCTCAACAATTCGTATGAGGGGCTCAAGGGCTAGATTGAACAGAAGTGGGGACAGAGGACAGCCCTGACGAGTACCCCTACCTAGAGAGAACCAGCGGGAATTCACATTATTCACTGTGACTTGGGCCATAGGCAAATGGTACAGTGCACGAAACATCTGTATAAAGGGCAAACCAAAATGATGGAATTTAAAGAAACTAACAAGATAAGGCCAGGAAATTCTGTCAAAAGCCTTATCAGCGTCACAACTAATCACAATGGAGGCTTTACTATTTGTAAGTTTAGCAGTAAAAATTGCGGAAATAAGACCTCTAATATTCCGCGTAGAGTGGCGGCCCTTAACAAAACCCGTTTGAGAGGGGGAGGTAAGTTTCATTAACACCGATTGGAGTCGAGAAGCCATGATTTTAGCATAAATTTTAAGATCCTGGTTCAGCAGGGAGATGGGGCGATAAGAGGACAACAAAGCAGGGTCCCTGTTGGGCTTCGGAATAACTATAATGCGGGAAGCCGTAAACTCCTTCGGGGGTATCTTCCCCTGTAGAAATCCATTAAAAACATCAGTAAGATGTGTCGGTAAGTAAGTAGAAAGCAATTTATAATATTCGGCACCCAGGCCATCCGGTCCCGGGGATTTGCCGTTAGGGAGGGACTTTATGGCAGCCGCAATTTCAGAGGGGGTGAAAGGCGTAACCAAACGTTCTCGTTCACCAGGCGTCAATTTAGGAATACCAGCCTGGCGAAACAGGTGAAGCATCATATCAGGATCATTGGACTCCGGGGAATAAAAATCCTCAAAATAGTCAGCAAAAAGTTGCGTAATTTTGTCTGGGTCAGTCACGACCGATTGAGAACCATCACGGAGCTGAGTGACACTATGATACTTAAATTTAGAGTGGCGGATAAGGTTGCCCAAGAGCTTACCGGGCCTGTTACCCCATCGAAAAAAGGCGTTGCGAGTGTAATTATGGGAAAGCTGTGCCTTCTCAGTAACCCAGGCATCGTAGAGAGATTTGATTTCCTTATACGTTTTCAGGGTATCAGGACTAGGATGGGATTTGTGAGCAGCATACGCCGCAGAGAGATCGTCCGTAAGGCGGACAAGCTTAGCTTCGGCCTCTCTCCTGCGCCCCACCACATAAGCAATAATATGGCCCCTGAGAACAGGTTTAGAGGCAGCCCAGAATAGATCCGGGTCATCAAGATGGACATGGTTATCATCAGCATAGTCATTCCATTTGGCAATCAGGAATTGCTTAAACGCATCTGAAGTATAAAGGTAGCCAGGGAACCGCCAATTACGGGACACCCGATAAGGGGAGGTTAGAGAGATCTCTATCCAGATGGGGGCATGATCAGAGATTACTATCTGGCCCACGTGGGCAGCCTCCAACCTATGGAGCAACAATTCAGGCAGGAACAGGTAGTCCAGCCGGGAAAACGAATTATGGGGATGGGAGTAAAACGTGTATTGTTTGTCTGTTGGATTAAGAAACCTCCAGGCATCCCGCAAACGGAGGTGATCCAGCAAGGGTAGGGAGGAGAGCCCGAGAGGGCGGGAGGAAGGGCCAGAGACATCCAAAGCGACATTAGCCACTAAGTTAAAATCACCCCCCAAAATCACATTAGGAGCCGCAATCCCCAGTAACAGCGAGTAAACTTTGGCCAGGAAAGCGGACTGGTCAGAATTTGGGGCGTATAAATTGACAAAGGTAAAGGATTCAGTAAACAATTTGACCCTAAGAATAAGGTATCGCCCTTCCGGGTCAGCAATCTCTGATTCGACAACGAAAGGCAACTTATTGGAGAGGAGGATAGTGGCACCCCTAGATTTCTTGGTGTACATGGCGGAATAGCAAGCGCGCAACCACGGCGCCTTTAGCGTATTTCTGACAGGGTCACACCAGTGGGTTTCTTGGAGGTAAATAACATCCGGACGCATACGCTTGAGATGGGTGAGAACTTTTTTACGCTTAACAGGGGTGTTCAAACCTTCTACATTCCACGACACAATACGCAAGGAGGACGGCGCATCACACCTAGTATCGGCTTGCATCATGACTAACATGGCAACGGAGCCAGGTTTTCACCCGATGCCCCGCGGAGGAAGAGACCGAACAAAAAATAAGCCAGAACAGGTCGGTCCAGGGGAGTCCCAGCCAGCCCTCCCAGACACCGTACAGACAGAACATAAAATGGAATCGTACATCACCATTTGAAAAGAGCTATGCTTCTCCCAATTTTTTCGTTTTTGTATAAACCAGAACTCGGCACATGTAATTTTGTGCCTAGAAACACAATAAATGAACCAAAAACAATAACAATAACAATAACTAAAAGCAAACAAAACAGTGCATGGTAGAAAACGATGACTCGTAGGATACAAAGCCAGGCACCAACGCCCGACTGAAGTCTCAAGCCCTAGGGGAGACAGGTGGAGAGGAACCAGGCAAAGAAGCAGGGCGAGAGCGAGAAGGAGGGGGAGAGGCCTCAGGCACCACCGAACCGTCATCTGGAGCTGGAGGAGACCTGGGATCAGCACGTAGAAATTCCTTGGCCGCCGCAGGGGTGTCAAAGAAATAGGCTTGCCCCCCATGGGTAATCCTGAGCTTAGCCGGATAGAGAAGAGCGAACTTCACTCGCTTGTTGTAGAGTTCAGTGCAAATTTCGGAGAACTGACGCCGTTTGACCGTTACCGCAGCAGAAAAATCTTGAAAGAGCAACAGCTTGTGCTTGTGATAAAAAAGAGCTGTGACCTTTCTATAAGCGTCCAGGAGCTTGACCTTGTCAGTATAGTTGAGGACCCGAAAAATCACCGCCCTAGGACGAGACGAAGCAGCAACAGGAAGTTGACCAATACGATGTACCCTCTCGATGACCAATTCACCCTGAGGAAGCACCAGGCCTAAAGACTTGGGAAGCCAAGTCGTTACAAGGTCATGTAGCGCTGTGCCCTTAACCTCCTCAGGCAGGCCAACCAGACGTATGTTGTTACGCCTACTACGGTTTTCAAGATCGTCAATACGGTCTTGTAAGGACGTGATCAGATGATCTTGTGAACGAAGAGAGGCAGACATGGAAGCGGTCCCGTCCTCTATATCAGAGACCCTGGATTCCAGAGAAGTGATCCTCTGTCCCTGAGAGACCAACTCAGCAAGAACGGCATTGATAGAGTCAGACAGTTTCTCAAGCTTTGAATCCAGGAGTGGAGATATAACACCAACAAGGTCTTGAGCTGTCAGCGGATCTTTGGAGGAGGCAATAGACACGGAGGGCCCCTCCGCTACAGTAGAGCCTGACCCAGGAGGAGGCACCTGCTTGAAGGTCGCTGTAGATTTATCTCTTGCCTTGCTTTGCCTGGTGGATGACTTAGATGGAGGATCCATATATTTTTCCATGGGTAGGCAAGGGGCCGTGAGGAACTCACCCCCCAGAGTAAAAGAGAATAGGGCAGCACAAGGAAGAGAGAAAAGAGAAGAAAAGAAGAGTATGGGGGTAGACACAGAAAGTAAAACCTGGTCACGGATCCTTTGATAACATAAAGTAGCAGAACAGGTATGTACACATCACAGTATACCACAGAAGCAGTGATCACAGCACGGCGACCACAGATAAAAGGAAATGAACACAACCCCCAAAAAGAAGAAAAAAAAAAAAAAAAAAAAAAAAAAAACCCCGTACCCTACCACCCCACCTAACTAGAGCCCAACCTACCCCCAAATCTAACTAAGTGCCAGAAACGTCAGTAAAGCAGAGCCGGAGCAGTCAGCCGAAATGTGATCCTGTACACTTGAAGCACGTCGCAGTCCCACTTGTCTTGCGATGCACACCCTTCCCACACCGAACCCCAACCACCCAACTAACTATAACCCACCCTTAACCCCTACCTAACTAATGACGGACCCAAAACCCTTCCCTACCCTCCCAACCTAACTATAACCCACCCGAACCCGCCACTAACTAATAGCCGGTGAAATAACAAAAACCCCTAAATGGAAAAAATAAAAGAACAAAATGAGTCCAGCCTTACAGGTGCACTGCCGGGGCCTGCCAGGCGAAAACTGAGGACAGCCGCTAATAGCGGCGCCGTACGGTGTAGCGCGGAGCAGGACCGTGGAGAAGCAACAGACGGGACCGCGGATGCGGTAAGTCACAGCCGCGGACGTGGTGAGGCCGACAGCGACAATCCCCGGGAGACCAGCGGAGGAGCCAACGATGCAGCAGAGGCCCCAACCAGCGCACGCGGGGAAGGGAGACAGCCCCTGCCCGCCGGCCGGCACGAAGGCCACAGCGGGGTCAGCGCAGGCCACAGGAGAAGAACGGCCGCGGCACGTACCACAGTCTCCTGAAGCAGGTGAGTTCGCCGGTCCAAGCCTACTCCTCCCAATACGAAACGGGAACTCCTCCGCTATGCGAGGGGGGTCACGGATGGGCAAGAGGCAGCAAGATGACACGGCTCCAACCGTGTGGCTGGAACCAAGCGGCAGAGCAGAGGTAACGCCTCACTCCAGGCCTAACATGTGCGGTCCGCACACAGCTCCCGGGGAGCAAAAGAACGAGTGCTGCGGGACAAATAAACCCACGAACCCACTCCAGAGAACAAGCCCACAGCAGTGATGGTGAGCTGAACGACAAATCGTGGCTGGAGAGCGTGGATGGAGGGTGATAGCGATAGCACTCAGGGAGCACAGCTAAAAAGCGGCCATCTCAAGAGCCCGCCTCCCGGAAGTCCAACATTAAGCATTTTTAATGGGCTATTTTAAATAAAGAGCTTTTGGAAGATACCCTGCCTGCCTATCATCCGTTTGTATCCAGCAGATGACCGGTTTTTAAAACTTTGAGGTGGTTTTAAAAGTTCCAGTAAATCTTCAGGATTCCTAAGATAGCCTGTATCTTAAAGGCGCAGTTCGTACTACAATCTTGTGAGTGTGGCACAACTAGTGGGGGCTGTTTTAAACCTTTTAAACATTATTGCACCATTTGTGGTTTTTATTCTTTTTACAGAGTATTTTTAAAGCTGTATCCCCAGAATTTGTTCTGTTTTATCCATATACCTGTTATAAGGGGCTTTTTGAAGGAAGAGTCCTTGGGGAAGCTACCACATATGTGTTCCGAGGAATGAATAGAGGGTTAAAAAGCTAAGTACCCTGTTTTTATATTTTTTCATTCTTGCAGAACACAGTTACAACTGTAATGTAAGAACTGTGCTATTTGGTGCTACCAGATTCTACAGCGCTATAATTTATTAACTGATGTCTACAATGTTATTGGTTTAGCCTACAAATATTTGCTTACACTGTCTTTCACTCAAGTTGCCTGTGAAAGAAGCTTCTCCACGTTGAAGTTTATTAAGACCCGTCTGAGAAGTTCTGTATCTCAGGAGCATTTGAGCTCTTTGATGCTGATGGCAACAGAAAAAGATATATTAATGAACCTTGATTCTGACGATATAATTGACAGAGTTGCTGAAACCAGTGAACTTCTACAAAACTTACTGAATCCATAGTGCACTTTTTGTAGTTAAAGGGACACTATAGTCACTTAAACAACTTTAGCTTAATGCAACAGTTTGGGTGTATAGATCATACCCCTGCAGTCTCACTTCTCAATTCTCTGCCATTTTGGAGTAAAACCACTTTGTTTTGCTGCATAGCCTTTCTAAACACTTCCTGTAAAGGTACTCTAAACTTTATGCTACCTTTATTGCAAATTCTGTCTAATTTAGAATCTCTTATCTCCTGCTCTAATAGCTTGTAGGTAATAGTTGTAGCTAATAGTTAATAGCTTGTTAGACCCAGACGGGTCTTAGTTTCTAAGTGAAAGTTTTTTTTTTACAAAGTTTCTACCTCTTTCTAAATACCAACTAGGTCAAAGACTTGTTACTATTTTGAATCTTTCATTAAAGATATAGCACTTTATAAATTGCATGACGTTATGATTCATTTATTATATATTTATGTAATGCTAATTGATTACAGTGACAAAAGCATGCTGAAATATAACTAATAGACAACAAGAAATTGTATATTAAATTTGTCAGAATTTGGTTTAACAAAAAAAAATAAAAAATAAAAATGGGCTGCTCGGTCTTAAATGCCCGGGTCTATTTTTTGTCCCAGTCCGGGCCTGATTAAGGCCCCTGGTCCTATGTCCCTGATTATCTCTAGGGCATTGTCAAATGACTGATAACGCTCCCTGCATATATCCTTGTCTAGGGCATCGTTACCATGCACCTCAACGTCTCTAACAGTAATTTTA
Organism: Spea bombifrons; assembly: GCF_027358695.1. NCBI lineage: Eukaryota > Metazoa > Chordata > Amphibia > Anura > Pelobatidae > Spea > Spea bombifrons. The sequence continues at coordinate 73,329,443 of NC_071087.1, read as the reverse complement.
AAACCAAACTTAAAACCATTCCAAAAAAAAAAAAGTTATCTTTCTATCTGGATAGTCGCCCAGCAACTCACTGAGTTTGACAATTACTATTGGGGTTTGAGCTTTTATCAGGTTGGGCCTAAAAGGAGCCCTTAGCTTGTATTTTTCTTAGGCACTCTAATGCTGGGTGACCCCCCCCCCCACTGCATGTGCTCCAATTGCTTGGGTGGGATCCATGGCGCTGGGCAGCACGGAAGGGGGTATTTGGGCTGTCACAGTAGCAGCAATAGCCCAGGTAGTGGGACGGGAGAGCGAATTGGTAGCAGGACGGGCGGAGTTTGAAGGGCATGATGGGGGTCAGGTGGAGGGATAGCAGGGACGGAGGAGGTGATACAACGGGAGGGATAGAGGAGGTAGGACAGGAGGGACGATGACGCGGTCTGGAAGCCAAGGCTGCCTCACCAGCCACCAGGGAATCCTGGCGGTATCTCCTCGGAGGTCTAACTTTTCTATTTTTCTTTTCCAGGTGAGCTCATGTTCCAGCTTGATCAAGCAGGTAGAAGGCCTTGGCTTCCATTCTTCTCTACAGCGGGTCCAGCAGCAGGATCTTAAAAAACAAAGCAGAAAAAGTGAGTAATGCAGACCTGGCCCAGGGGTCGGGTCAGAGTTGGGTAATTGTGTGGTGTTAATGGACTTACCCAGGCTGGTTCCAGCTTGCACCAACAGATCTTCTCCTATGGTTGTTTTAGGTGGCTGTGATTCTTCTGACACCCCCACTGCTGTCTTTTGCCATGCAGTAGTGCCCAGCAAACTGAGTTTGCGTCCTTGTAGAGATGTTTAAGCCAGAGCAGGGACTGTTGGTGGGTGGTTTCCGTTATCTGGTTCGATATGTGGTTTATGTTCCACTGGTCAAAAAGGGGGGGTATAAATAAAGTGGTGGTTTACGCCTCCTTCACACCAACTCAGTGTAAGATGCAGGCAGCACCAGGTATGTGTGATTGACTCTGTGTATGTGACCGTTTGTGAGTTTGTCACAGTGTTTGTGTGACTGTTTGTCTGTCAGCCGGTGTCTGTCTGTTACTGTGTCTGTGCGACTGTGTGTGTAATGTCTCATAATAAAGGAGTTAATCCTCTGAATCAGCTCATGTCTGGTAATAGAGGGGTTAACATGCTATATCTACTCATGTCTGTAATGATGGTATGTATAAAATATTACTAAATCTGAAATCAACATGGTTTCCTAATAATATATAGTAGTATATGTAAATCAGTGTGTATGTGAGATATAATATAAAATGTATACAGTGTGTGTGTGTCACCCTATTAGAAAGATATCCATATAGTGTACTACATGCATAGCTAGCACTCAGAGTTAAAGCAGATGTTTCACTTTGCCCGAATCTGTTCTGATCTGAATGATCTGATAATTCCACCCACGGGCAATGCTATTAAGACAGGAAAGTTATCTGCTAGATGTGCCTCGTTTTGCCATAGATCTTAACATCATTGAGGTGAAATGGTCCTTACTTTTATAACAAAAACATCTGCAAAACAATTATATTGACCAATAACCAGAACAAGTCACGTATTACAATTACACACGCTCCTGAAGCACCAGATGAAAGTGCTGCTGCTGCTGTCCTGGGAGAAGTTTGGCTGCAGTGAAATGTTGATTCCATGCGGACTGCTGTTGCGGAAGAGGAGGAGGTGCCAGTGGGGTAAACAAGCAAGGCGGAGGGTGCAAGAACATCTGATCGGTATAAGTCTGGTCAGGAGACGTCCTGCTATAGGTACGCCCCGTTGAGGCAAGTTCCTGCTGTGACGACTGCAGTTCCCCCTCTGTGTGCCCCTCAATTTCCCAATTTGATTCATCACCGAGGTCTGAGGTCCCATCCCTATTAGGGGGAACGAGTTTGCCATCGGAGGGGAAAAAAAAGGTTATTTTATGTCTCTCACCCCCCTCCCATGCTGAAAAACGAGGGGGGGGGAGGTTAGTGATTCTTAAAATGTTTTTTTAAAAAAAAAAAATCACTAAAATAGTACAATAAATAAAAAAACAAAAACAAAGTGAGCTAAGTGATGTCATTGTGACATCACTGGCATTAATAACATGTTCAAGAGGACCTCTAAGCATAAAAAAAAAAAAAAAAGCACGAACGGCTATAAAGAAGAAGACTGCAAAAGGGACAGCGCCTGGTACTGGAGGAGCAGAGGACCCACCGGGCTTGTCAGCTCGTGTGGCGGCAAGAGACCAGAGACATGGAGGATGATAGGAGCTGTGGTGTAGTGGAGGAAGTAGTGCAGGAGGCACTGGGTCAGCAGGAAAAATCTAATCAAATTGTCAGCCAATTGGTCTAAGCTATCTGGCGAAACGCATCGAGAGACTACTCAGATCATTCTTAAGAAGATTTCAGCTACTTTATATGAACGTGTTTAGCATAACATTTGTTGTGCCATCTTATGCTGTATATATGCAATATTTTACCTCATTCTGAAAATTACAACAATATTGCACCATTTGGCTTTATTACCTTTTTAGAACTTTTAATGAAGACATTAAAGAAGAAGTTTTACTATCAACCTTGATGGGCTTTATTTACCACATACAAATATTGATTTATACGTATTACACTATTTTTTGCATTTCTGTTTTCTCCCCCCCCCCCCCGACGTATATATTGGGGCAAGCTGTGAATATAGAAGTACAAACTCACCAGGCAAAAGAACAGTCAGACAGGGCCAAAAATGCAGGCATCAGGAACACAGGCTACAATAAACTGTATAGGACCGTAACAGTGTGCCAGAGAGGAGCATTTCTAGATTTTTAAATCTGGCGCCAGCTCTAGCCTCACCCCCTTTACCTACGTCACAGTGGCACCTCCAGCCATCCGTCAGAGCCAAGCCCCTCATGTTTCTGGTGCCGGAGCCTCTAACATACCAGGATGAGTAAGTATATGCCTCAGGGGGTCCCTGCGCTGGCTGGCATCAGGGCCGGACTGGCCCACCGGGATCCCGGGAAATTTCCCGGTGGGCCGGCAGGTCCGTGGGCTGGGACCAGGGGCGGGCTGGGCAGGGGGGCAATTGCCCCCCAGGCTGCCCGAAATCTAATCTGAGCGGCCGCTGGGTGCCGATGCGGCCGGCCGGCGCTACTATAATGCTTTTTTCTTAATTTAATATAGCAAGCTGGTCCGGCTTGCCATATTAAATTTTAAAAATGTATTACAGTATCGCCGCCGCATCGGCACCCAGGGCCGGACTGGCCCACCGGGATACCGGGAAATTTACCGGTGGGCCGGCAGGTCCGTGGGCTGGGACCAGGGGCGGGCTGGGAAGGGGGGCAATTGCCCCCCAGGCTGCCCGAGATCTAATCTGAGCGGCCGCTGGGTGCCGATGCGGCCGGCCGGCGCTACTATAATGCTTTTTTCTTAATTTAATATAGCAAGCTGGTCCGGCTTGCCATATTAAATTTTAAAAATGTATTACAGTATCGCCGCCGCATCGGCACCCAGCAGCCGTGTGCGATGGCCGCCTAGTGATGGGAGCAGCGTGAGGGGTGAAAGCTCCGCCCCCTCGCACTGACCTTTCACCCCTCACGCTGCTCCCATCACTATGCGGCCGTCAGATTGCTGGGAATATAATCTAAACGGCCAATGTGTGCTGATGCTGCCGGCCGGCTCTGCTTTAATACTTTTTTTTTTTACTTTATATGGCGAGCTGATCCTTCTTACCATATAAATTTTAAAAAAAAGTGTTAAAGTAGCTCCGGCCGGTGGCATCAGCACGCACCGGCCGTTTAGATTACATTCCCAGCAGTCTGATGGCTGCATAGTGATGGGAGCAGCGTGAGGTGGAAGCTCCGCCCCCTCGCACTGCTGCAGCACCGGATGTCAGGTCAGTGACATCCTGTCAGGAGAGAGAAGAGAACAGTGTGCGGCTACCAGAGGACAGAAGTCAAGAGAAGTAGAAGGTGAGTAAAGTAATGTATTTTTTTGTATAAAATGTATAATATTTTTTTGAATGTGTTAAAAACAAAAAAATCAGCATGTGTGTGTATGTAAGTGTGTCCCCCTATATGCCACTCTGCCTCCAGAAATGTCTTTTACCCCCCTATATGCCACTTTGTCCCATGACATGCCTTTTAACCCCCTATATGCCAGAGTGGCATATATGGGTATAAGGCATTTCTGGATGCAGAGTGACATATAGGGGATTAAAAGGCATATGATGGGACAGAGTGGCATATAGGGGAACATAAGGCTTTTTTGGAGGCAGAGTGCCCCATGATATGCCTTTTAACCCCCTTTATGCCACTCTGCCTCCAGAAATGCCTTATACCCATATATGCCACTCTGTCCCATGATATGCCTTCCAACCCCTTATATGCCACTCTGCCATATAGGGGGTTAAAAGGCATATCATGGGACAGAGTGGCATATATGGGTATATATCGCCCCAGCAGCGAGGACCCGCGGTGAAGCCCCAGGTACCTGGCACCTGCGGGCAGCTGTCTGCCTGTCAGTGACAGGACCAGAGGCTGTGACAGATGCCTCAGTTTGGAGATTGATTCCATGGCAGGGACTTGTCATCTGTCATGGAAGCCTTTGTGCGATGGGCTCCTGGATGGGTCTGGGACCAGCCTCCTCCCTACAGACTGCAATCTGCAATTGGGCATTCCCTTTCCGGGTTGCGTCACTGCTGACGTCACCCAGAAGGTCATCGGAGGACAGGATATCCCCTGCAGGGGATAACCTGTCCTCTGATGAGGCAGAGACGCTGTCATCTCTGTGCATGTCTGTCACCCTCCTCCCATGCAGAAATATGAAACGGAGGAGGGGAAAAGTAAGGGATTTAAAAAAAAAAAAAAATCCAACAAAACCCCCACTAAAATAATACAATAAATAAAAATTACAAAAAACAAAGTGAGCTAAGTGATGTCATTGTCACATCACTGGCATTAATAACATGTTCAAGAGGTTCCTAAGAGGACCTCTAACCATTTAAAAAAAAATATATAAATAAAAAGCTAATAATAATTTAAAAAAAAGAAAAAACCCTTACATCCCATTGCCCAGTATGGGCTCCTGCCCCTGTTCACAACCCCCAAAGCCATAAGCATAAAAATTCTACAAATACTGGGAAAGTCTACATAAATTAGGTATTTCTGAAATCAGGACACCTGAATTGATATACTTGGAGGGGATTTTGCATCACTTTACCTAATTTTGTGAGGATTCAGAGGGAAAATTTCTAAAAAAAATTTTTGTTAGTTTTTACTAAATTTCTCATTCTAAATTTTCAGCTAATCATCTCACTATGGTATCAAAAGAAAGCTCTATCTCTCCTTGAAAAAACAATATATAGTTTACATGGGTACACTATTCACAGGAAAAGAGAATAATCGCTGAACCGACAGCGCAAAAATTAACTATTTTATTTTTCTTCTTCATTATTATCATTATTTTAATTTTTATTCAAATTTCGCATAAAAACATTACCAGCGTATCAAGTTATAAATAGATACATGGAAGTCAAATAGCGATGCAAACAGTTATGAACTAATAATTTAACATCACATAACACATCATAAACCAGAAGATCTATAAGGCTCCTGATCTATTCCCCAAGAGAGAAAAAGAGAAAGAAGAAAGAAGATTCACTCAACATTCATATCATTGCATTCACTCAAACGGGCTATAGTTCTTCAATAGATAACATATGCTCATGCTATGAGAGATTATGAGAATTATTTTATCATGAATCCCTATGAATTGTTCAATTTGAAACCAGCTTTCTCTATTGCTGGTCTTATGTTGTAGTCCTTCAAAGGACTTGGTTCAAAGTTTACTATAGTTAACATAAATTATTTGAGATATTTTAAGTGCGATTACTATTCCTAAATACCGTATTTGCTCGATTATAAGACGAGGTTTTTTCCAGAGCAAATGCTCTGAAAAATACCCCTCGTCTTATAATCGGGGTCGTCTTCTCAGACCCCCCAAAAAATGTCTGCTGGGGCCATGCTGCTTACCGGTCGCGAGCAGCGTCTCTTCTGTTAGAAGCAGGAGGACAGGAAGCTTGCAGCGTCCTCACAGAGCTCTATCTCCCCCTCCCTCCTCTGGGGGCGGGGCCAGAGAAGTTGCTGGTACAGCCGGTCCCCTGCAGAAGTCTTCGAGTGAGAGATCTGCAGTTCAGGTAAGGGGGTGGGGGAGGGTTTTTGGGTAAGTATGTGTGATTAATGTGTGTTTAATGTGTGAAGTATGTGTGATTAATGGAATGAATGAGTATTTAAATGTGTTTGTGTGTGATAGCATGGATGTGTAAGGGGGGTGGGGGTTGTAGCATGGCATAGGGAGGCTGTAATCCCACTACTATCATCCCCAGGTTCCAGCATGTACTGGCTGCCTTGGCTTGATAGGAGTGTGATTGCTGTTAGCAGTTTGATATATATATATATATATATATATATATATATATATATATATATATATATATATATATATATATCAAACTGCTAACAGCAATCACACTCCTATCAAGCCAAGGCAGCCAGTACATGCTGGGTTAAAAGGCATATCATGGGGCTGAGTGGCATATAGGGGGTTAAAATGCATTTCTGGACCTCCAGAAATGCATTTTAACCCCCTATATGCCACTCAGCCCCATGATATGCCTATATACCTCCAGAAATGCATTTTAACCCCCTATATGCCACTCAGCCCCATGATATGCCTTTTAACCCCCTATATGCCAGAGTGGCATATAGGGGTATAAGGCATATCATGGGGCAGAGTGGCAAATAGGGGGGTATAAAGCATTTCTGGGGGCAGAGTGGCATAACTGGGGGGGGGGGCAGGTTGGCAAATAAAAGGAAATTTAAAAAATATATTTTTCTCAATCATAGCTTTTATTAAACATGAAAAAATAATTTACATGAATTAATATTTACTGGTAAAACTTTTTTCCTATAGGGTCGTCTTATATTCAGGCTTTTTGTTTTTTTCCTAAATTAATATTTTGATTTTGGGGGGTCGTCTTATAATCGGGGTCGTCTTATAATCGAGCAAATACGGTAATTCATCTTATTTGTATCCCAAATAAAATCGTATGTTTCCTCCAGGTTAGCTTATATCTGATCTGAGATGTTCGCCAGAACATTTTGCGACTTTTTAGAATTCAGTTAATAATTTGAGAATTCACTAAGAACTGCAATTTCCCTCGTCAATCTATCTACGGAAATTATTGGGTCATAGAGGGATATTAAGACGTCGTCTGCATATAAACTAATTTTTTTGTCCAACTCTCCAATTATGCCTTCTCCTAATCCATATGATCGCAATGTTTCCTCTAAAAAGGTCCAGTTTACCCTATCAAAGGCCTTCTCCGCGTCCAGGGCCAAAAAGAGCGAAGGAATCTCATGAATAGCAACGTATTCCGCTAAGTCTATGATTTTACGGACATTATCGTTAGATTATCTACCTTTGACAAAACCATTTTGATCTATGGATTATTTGCGCGCATATAGGTTTCAAACGATCTGCCAATATAGAAGAATACATTTTAGTGTCTATATTAATCAAGGAGATTGGTCTATAATCGGAGATTTTCGTGTAGTCTAAAACCAAATTTTGGGATGGGGAGGATGATTGCTTTAAGCATACCATTAGGGAAAATCATATTCAAGCTGATGTCATTAGATATATTAGTTAAATGAGGTACTAATTGCTTTATCAATTTTTTTTTTTATAAAACATTGCCGTGTATCCGTCTGGACCAGTGTGGGCCTTGTGCGCTTTTAATGCTCTTATCGCATTATGTACTTTGCTTGCTGTAAATGGAGTGTCCAGCTGATCTGCCATATTCGCAGATATTTTTGGCAGTTTAGAATCTAATAAGTACTTTCTAATAAGTGCCCTATCTTGTCCTTGGTCTGGAATATTATATAAGTTTGAATAAAAATCCCCAAAAGCCTGCCCTATATCTTTGGGGCTAAATAAAGGTTTGTTCACCTCTATAATTTTATATATTCTAGATTTTAAATTACAGTTTTTTTTAGCGATTAGTAAGTTATTTCTCTGCTCTATTCCCGTCATAATAAAATTTTTGTTTCATCTCAATCAAGTTATAGTTTGCTTTGCTAATAAGACATTCTTAAATTTCTTTTTTAATTTTAAGCATATTAATCATGTCCTGTTAGTCTTGGAATTCGCCACATTTTCTTTTTAGGTTGCTCAGAGATTCTTCCTACCCTTAGATCTACGGTAGACTTCTTTCTTAATTAATTATCCTCTTATAACGCATTTATAGGCACCCCAGACATTACCAAGACTAGTATCGTCATTCAAATTTTCTTGAAAAAATTGATCAGTCGACTGTGATAAAAATGCAATCTTTACAGTTCAACAGTGATTCACTTATCCTCCAGGGACGGGGACTTAAGCGGTATTTTTTTTTTTTTATTTCAAGACATACTGGGTCATGGTCTGACCAGGCAACATTTCCTATCCTTATGTATTTACAATCTTTGAGCGTGTTAGCTGTAGTTAGTATTAGGTCTATGCTTGAGCACACTTTATGCCTATGAGAGAAAAAAAATATATTAGTTATCTACCGGTCTTATTGTTCTCCAGATGTCATATAATTCATATTTACCAAGAGTTTCATGAAACGCTTTAGATAGAGAAAGTTGATTGTGACTGTTTGTAGCTTTACAGCTACTAGTGCTATCGCGGTCATAGTCTAAAACGCAATTAAAGTCGCCCATACAAAGTAATGTTCCCTGGAAACATGTCTGTGTTTTTTGTAATATACTGTTTAAGAAATGAATTTGTTTAGAATTGGGAGCATAAATATTTAGTATTGAAAAGATTCTGTCATCCAGTTTGCAGACTACAAGAGCATATCTAGCAGAGTAATTGTCACGAACCGGGGGAGCAGGTCTATTAGGAGCCCAGGTGCAGGGGATTCGAGGGGCTCTGTCTGTACCCCATGATGCATGATGGCCTGGGGGTTGTTACAGACAGGCGCAGGAATAAACCACAGATAGAAGATCAGGACTAAGAGTTGTATTGTATATGGTGGTACAACAATATTTACAAAGAAAGTCACTCGGCAGGAAGCCCACTTGCGGGGCACACGGCAGGAAGCCCACTTGCGGGGCACACGGCAGGAAGCCCACTTGCGGGGCACACGGCTGGAAGCCCACTTGCGGGGCACACGGCTGGAAGCCCACTTAGTGGGGCGCTGGCCGCAACTCAGGAACACGGCAGGTACTGGAACACGGCAGGTACTGGAACACGGCAGGTACTGGAACACGGCAGGAACCAAACAGGTAGTCCTCAAACGTTAATGTCAAGGCCCAGACTGCAGGGCTGGGCAGGTTTATGAAGGCTGTCTTGATCATGGAATCAACTGCAGCTGGACCTGATAATGAGTCAGAGTGGTTCTGAGTGGCAAGGGCGGCCACTATTGGCTGGAAACATGAAATGAATAACGCAAAGTATAAACAAGTCCAGCCAGCGCATGGTGAAACGTTACATACCCCCACCGCAAGGAGCAGCCTCCGGATGCTCACAGAACCATGGAACGGTGGTCTCACCATCTGCGGTGAGACTTCTTCTTCTTCCTAGCACGTAGTGCTTTCTCATACGCTTCCAGATCTTCACGACATATTACATTGCCGTTGGAAGTCACTACACGATCTGATGGCAGAGGTTCTGTTGTGCTGAGTTGGGCTGGATAGGCCTCAGCTACTGGATACACAGATGTGATAGTCCCGGTATGTGCTTGTCTTGTCCTACTTCTACTCCTGCGAGTGGTAGGAGTGGTGCTTCTGACTGCACAAACAGCCGGGGGGTTGATCTCCATGGATGTGTCCATGACCTCTGCATCAGATGACGCACTGTCCATATAGGACCACTCGGGGGTGTCAGACAAGGTCTGGAGGTCTTCTGACATTGTGATGGAGGGCGTAGGAGTCACAGGTGCCGAGGACTGATTAACCCCTGCATCACCTGTCTGTGGATGTGACAGGGTATGCTCCTGCTTTGTGACGTTGCTGGCGTCATATGCAGGTTCCGGGGCATGGGGTTTCTCCAGGTGGGTTGCGGACAGTTTGACTGGTTTGTGCGGACAATACGTTATCCTGTGGCCAGTCTCTCCGCAGTAAAAACATAAGTCGTCCTCTTGTCTTCTTTATTTTTCTTTTTTGGTGAGTGGCTCTCGCTTACGGCTCTTTGTAGCAGCCTTCTTACTTATGGTCTGGGTCTTGGTGTCCAATCAGCTTCCAACACAGTCCTTACTGACTTGCATAGGTGGAGTACACATTCTGCCAACAATTCCAGTACTGCAGGTATCCCCGCGAACTCCTTATATTGGCCTTGACATTCTGTCACGAACCGGGGGAGCAGGTCTATTAGGAGCCCAGGTGCAGGGGATACGAGGGGCTCTGTCTGTACCCCACGATGCATGATGGCCTGGGGGTTGTTACAGACAGGCGCAGGAATAAACCACAGACAGAAGATCAGGATTAAGAGTTGTATTGTATATGGTGGTACAACAATATTTACAAAGAAAGTCACTCGACAGGAAGCCCACTTGCGGGGCACGCGGCAGGAAGCCCACTTGCGGGGCACGCGGCAGGAAGCCCACTTGCGGGGCACGCGGCAGGAAGCCCACTTGCGGGGCACGCGGCAGGAAGCCCACTTGCGGGGCACACGGCTGGAAGCCCACTTGCGGGGCACACGGCTGGAAGCCCACTTAGTGGGGCGCTGGCTGCAACTCAGGAACACGGCAGGTACTGGGACACGGCAGGTACCAAACAGGTAGTCCTCAAACATTAATGTCAAGGCCCAGACTGCAGGGCTGGGCAGGTTTATGAAGGCTGTCTTGATCATGGAATCAACTGCAGCTGGACCTGATAATGAGTCAGAGTGGTTCTGAGTGGCAAGGGCGGCCACTAGTGGCTGGAAACATGAAATGAATAACGCAAAGTATAAACAAGTCCAGCCAGCGCATGGTGAAACGTTACAGTAATCTTTTTGTTTAAAAATGACCTCAACTTTAATATTGTTCGAAATTCAGATAGCAACGCCACGCTGTTTTTTATGGAGTAAGGATGAGTTTTCAATCACTGTGGATCTCTTATTCAATCTATAAATATCTTCACTTTTCAGATGCGTTTCTTGAATGCAGCAAACATCTATGTGCTCGTTTCTTAGATAATTGAATAGAGAATATATTTTATGGGGTAGATTGAGACCTTGTATGTTCAGTGTTATTATCTTAAAAAATTTTTTCATCTCTCATAAAAGTATTACTAATAGCCCTGAGCAAATTCAATGAAGCTAAAATCACCACTTCTAGTGCGTACATTCCATTCATACTAACCTTATATAACCCATTCATATAGAAAGAGAATTTTGTGGACTCACAAGTACTTATAGAAGACCTGAAAGAAAGCCCTAATCTTTCAAAAGTCATAGTACGTCCACTAGGTTTGAGGAGCAGCGCGCGAGACAATATAATATATCAAAGAGGGGAAAATGGACATTTTTTACTCACCGTAAATTCCTTTTTCCTTAATACAGTGGCAGTACGACTGGGGTAGTAAGTAGTCCTCCTACTTACCCATAAAAACCGGCTTCCCCTGAACAACCCCAGTAAGTAACAAGAACACAAAACGTCTTGCAAAAAATTATTTATTAGCTACAAAGGGAGGGAAATCCGTACTGCCACTGTATTAAGGAAAAAGGAATTTACGGTGAGTAAAAAAATTTCCATTTTTCCTGCCATTCAGTGGCAGTACGACTGGGATGTAACAAGATCCCGTAAAAAGGGGAGGGCAATAAATTCCTTAGGAAACAACAGCTTGGAGCCCTGGTTGAGTGGGGCGTGATCGGAGATAACAAAAGGTAGGTCAGAGACATGGTAGCCCATGTGAATCGTCTCCGTGATCCATCTTGACAAGGTAGCCTTAGTGGCAGCCTTACCCACCGATCGACCATACCGAGAAACGAAAAGCTGGTCGGTGGAACGGATGGAGGAAGTCCTAGCAATATATAACTCCAGTGCTCTCTTAACATCCAACATATGCCACTTAGCTTCATCTGTAGAGGAAGGAGATGGAAAAAATGATGGAAGCACCAAGGGCTGATTAATAGTGGACTTTGACAAAACCTTCGGAAGAAAGGAGGGCTGTAGGTGGAGCACAACTTTATCCTGATGGAAGATGGTAAACTTGTTTGAGGATGAAAGGGCTTGGATTTCACCTACACGTTTGGCGGACGTAATCGCCACTAAGAACACCGTCTTTAATAAGAGGAGTTTTAACGACACTTCTTCCAGAGGTTCAAACGGAGCAGAGCATAGGACGTTAAGAACTACGGTAAGATCCCAGGACGGGAAGTGAGTTCTTCTCGGAGGACGTTGAATAGTAATGGCCTTAAAAAACCGTCTAACCAGTACATGAGAAGCTAGGTCTTCAAGAATAAAGTGACTTAAAGCCGATATCTGACCCTTTAGAGTCGAGACACTAAGGCCCGTAGAAGAAACGTCTTTTAAAAACATCAAAATGGAGCTGATGGAAGGAGGAAAAACCGAAACATCACTAGCGGCATACCAGAGCAGGAACTTCTTCCAGACCTGAAAATACATTTTTGAAGTAGAGCCCCTTAAAGATCATAACAGCAAGTCAGAAAGATCCTCCGTAACACCCTGATCACGTAGAATCATCCTTGCAGTAGCCAGGCCGTCAACTTGAACATCTGGAGATGATCTGGAGGAAGATTGCCGCCGTCCAACAATTGATCTGAGGGAGGTAGTTCCCAATACATTAGACTCAGTTGACTTAGGAGGGAGAACCAACTGCGGTTCGGCCAGTACGGGATAACGGCTAATACCCAAGCCCTGTCCGAACGAATCTTCTGGAGGACATGGGGAATTAATGCGACAGGCGGAAAAACATATCCCAGATGGAAGTTCCACTTGATGGACAGACCATCCAGGAAGCCAGGCGAATCCTGCCTGTTGATAGAGGCAAAAATTGGTACCTTCCTGTTTCGCCTGGAGGCCATCAGATCTATATCCGGAAGACCAAATCTTGACACCAGAGAGGTGAAGGTTCTTTCGGTCAAGGACCACTCTGCTTGAGACCATCTTAGCCTGCTTAGATCGTCTGCAATGCAATTGTCGCAGCTTCTTATGTGGGTAGCCGATAAGTCTTCCAGATGAAGCTGGGCCCAACTCATTATGGTCGAACAAAGAACTTGTAGGCTCTGTGGAATCTTAGGATGTGGAGAGTGTGGGTAGGAAGAGGTTAACTGTTTTCTGCAATTTGGTGATAAGAGTCTGATGCACTGGGAGGTAGTATTGTTCTGTAGAGGAACATGATATATATGGTAGAGGGCATAGGTCAAATTACACAAACTGAATTAGCTGGTGAGAAACTGGACCAAAAGTGTAGACTCGGGGTCAACTTCAGGGCACAGGATGTCTGCTTTAAATAACTGAAACCCCACCCATATCATACATATTAATGTTATGTAGGTTAGGTTTTTGCCTTTTATGGTAAACCCAGAGATATTACAATTGTGCCAGCCTTTAGTAGGAGTTTACTTATTTTCTTTTGTTATCAATGTATTTATAGTGTGTGAAAATGTAGACCTGTGAGATTTGCCTGCTTTTGTGCAGATCTCCCTGCAGCTGCTTGTATCCGGAATAAACTTTTATACATTCAAAGAAGTCTGGTGGTCATCACAACGTTTGATTTCCACAACAGCTCCTTACTCGTGTACGCCCTTGTTTGTTTACATACGCGACTGTAGTAGCGTTGTCTGACTGAATCTTCACGGAACAACCTTCCAATTGGGGCCTGAAGGCTACTAGTGCTTGAAGAACTGCTTTTAGTTCCCGGTAGTTGGACGAACGAAGCGAATCTTCCGGAGACCAGATTCCTTGCCTGAAGTGATAACTTAAATGGGCGCCTCAACTGATACCGGAAGCATCCGTGGTAAGAGTTATCCAGTTGCGAGGACCAAAAGAAAGGCCTTCTGAAAGATGAGAAAAGGTCCTCCACCAGGAAAGTTGGGATAAGACCTGACTTGAGATAGTTATGTCCCGGTCAAGGTCGTCCTCTCGCCTGGACCAACCCCGAAGAATATCCCACTGAAGGGGACGTAGTTGAGATCTTGCCCACCTGACTGCTGGGATGGTAGCTGTCAGTAGATCTAAGACGCTCATGGCCTTCCTGATAGAGCAAGTCGGATGTAATTGAAGCGATCTGACCTTTCTCATGATATTCCTGATCTTTTCGGAAGAAAGAAATATACGTTGGGAAATAGAATCCACCTCTAGGCCTAGGAATTGGATCCTGGTGGAAGGTCTGAGGTTGGATTTGATGCGATTGATAATCCAGCCGTGCACTTCCAGCAATCGCATTGTGTTGACTAGATCCGCCCGGAGCTCCCTTGCGGAGTCGGCCTTGATGAGCCAGTCTTCCAGGTAAGGAACAACGGAAATCCCTTTTTCTCTTAGAGAAGCCGTCAAGGGACACAAAATCTTTGTGAAGATCCTTGGGGCCGACGACAGACCGAACGGAAAAGCCTTGAACTGGAACTTTCCCTTTATACGTATTGTAAACCTGAGAAACTTTCTGGAAATCTCCGCAATTGGGACGTGAAGGTAAGCGTCCTTCAGGTCCAAAGTAGCCATGACGTCTCCCTTCTGAAGAACGTGGGTGACTGAAGAAATGTTCTCCATATGAAAGTGGCGATACTGGATACAGCTGTTGACTCTTTTTAGATCTAAAACGGGTCGAAAGGATCCGTCCGGCTTTTGGACTAGAAACAGTCTGGCATAGACTCCTTGGAAGAGTTGAGAAATCAGAACTCTCTCTATAACCCCTCGCTGAATGTAGAGCTACATTTTTTACCGAAGAATATGAAGAGATCAGGAACTGATTTCTGGGAAGGGAGAAGAAACCGATCCTGTACCCCTCTGAAACGATTTTCTGAATCCAACTGTTGCGTGTAGTCTGTTCCCAAATATGCTTGAACTGCTGCAGCCTTCCTCCCACTTTGTCAGAACTTTCTTCTCTTGTTTTTTGGGACGGTCCTGGAACTTTTTCCGAAAACTGCGATTTGGAAGATGTCTAGAAAGGCCTGGTTGTTTTGTACGGATATCTCCTATTCCATCTAGGACGTCTATCCTGAGGAAGAGCCCTCTTGGTCTCCGACATTTGTTTGAGTAAATCTTCCAATGGTGCTCTTCCAATGGTGCTCCGAACACCACCGGTAAACGGTCTTCCAGGGCCTGTATCCAACAACTCTGTGCTCTAGCAACTGCTGTACTGGCCACTGCCGCTCTGCATTGTGCACCTGCTGCCTGAAATAAGCCCCAACAAGAAGTCTCGACTCTTCTATCCATTGAGTCCTTCAGACCTGAGACACCTCCAATGGGAATGGTCGTCTTTTTCGACAGCTGGGCTATGTGGACGTCCACCTTGGGGGGTTCATCCCAATGCTCTTCACTTTGAAGCCGGAATAGATGCTTTAAATGCCTGGAGAGAAAAGCCCTCTTCCCTGGGTATTTCCATTCTCTTTCCATTAGCTGTTTCAACTTGGGAAGCATAGGAAAACCCTTAATTTTATCCAGCTCTTTGTCTGATAACATGCGAGTCACCTCCTTAGTGAATCTGCGAAGCTCCTGGGGAGGAAAAACCGCTTTGTCCTCAGAACTGAACGAGGTAGAG
Source organism: Spea bombifrons (assembly GCF_027358695.1). Classification (NCBI taxonomy): domain Eukaryota; kingdom Metazoa; phylum Chordata; class Amphibia; order Anura; family Pelobatidae; genus Spea; species Spea bombifrons. Next base: position 73,313,719 of record NC_071087.1, on the reverse strand, counting down.
GAGTCAGAAGATTGTGAAATTTCCCCTGATGAGAGATCTGATCTGGAGGAAGACCGGGATCTCCTACGTTTTACAGGCAGATTTACCCGGAACCCTCGACTGAGCTTGAGCAGCAGAGACCTGGAACGCCTCAAAGGTCTGTGCTAGGCTTTCCTGAAACCATCCCAGGAAGGATTGCAAGTCTTTATGTTTGTCTTTAGTGAGTTGCTCTGGCGAGCAGGCATTACAAATCTTTTTTCTGCATCCATCTGGCAGAGGAGTAGCACACTCAGAGCAAGCCACATGCTTTGATTTAAAAGTGGACTTTCTAGGAATGGGAGCAGATTTCTTGTCTTTATCTACAGGTGAAAACGGACTAGACATCTGGTTAAAGATAAAAAAAACAAGAGTCAATAAAAAATATCTATCTTCTGGAGGAAGAGAATATTGAAGGAAAAGATAAAATAATCTTACCTCCAAATCTTCAGAACCGTGTGGGGGGGCTAGTGACACGGTATCCTGTGCTGAGAAATGCCCATGCAGACAGACAGGAACGAAAAACAACCTTTTATAGGTTTGAATTTGGTGCCCCCTACAGAAGATCCGATTCACGCATGCTCAGTAGCGCGATCGGATCTTCGGTGGAACGGAACGCCACCCGGGTGTGCGTTCCACCTACTGCGCATGCTCCTCTGCCAGCCACGATGAAAAGAAACTCCGCCACAACCCTCCGTAACGTCCATCGTTACGGAGGGGACCTCGCTCTGCTCACCACCCGGGGAGCATTTGGAGGCTGCAAACCCCCAGGCAACAACCCGTGTGCCTTCAAATCTTCGGGGAAAATTCCCCAGCACAGCATCAAGTCCGTCCCGTACGGGACAAGAAGAAAACTGGGGCTGTTCAGGGGAAGCCGGTTTTTATGGGTAAATAGGAGGAGTTCTCCATTACTTAACCCTTTCTATGCCTTTTAGCATCTTGTCCACAGGAGAGAACACTACCCCAGTTGTACTGCCACTGTATGGCAGGAAAAAAAAAAGAAAACAATTCAATTTAAACTCATATATATTCAATACGAAACTAAATTCAGTTATATGCTCTATGGGTTGCCTATATCATAAACATATGTCAAAATTCTAAATTATTCTAGCCTTGGTGCCTAAATAATTGTAATTTTAATAAAGACAGGAGGCGAGTATTTTGCATATCTTCCTTTACTCTCACTGACAGCAGCAAAGAAAGAGTTAACATAACACTGGTAACAACCAATAAAAAACAAGGTATAGCAGCATATAAACCCTAAGACTTCCTCTTTCGGTAGCTGAGAACCGGACCCGAACACTTACAACATGCTCCTGGAAAGCAGAGAAACAGCCCGGCCAATGGGAACTAGACCGGAACATCAACCATCGAAGAGTGGCAACCAGAGAACACTCCAACAGGAAACCAGCAGCCAGACGATTGGTGATTAAGCTGGAAAAGAAGAGAGAAAACATAACAGGACCGTATCCCTAGACAGATGTCAAGGGAAAAACATTAACCGAAACAATGCCATAGCCATAAAGCAAACAGGCAACAAATAGATGAAAATAATACCAAAACCATACTCACCCCAAGCCCAGCTCCAAAAGGGGAAGGGAGGGGGGGGGGATACTCGCCTCATGTCTTTATTGAAATTACAATTTAGGCACCAAGGCTAGAATAATTTAGAATTATAAGGCAAGACAGGAGGCTTCCTATTTTGCCGTTTTAACACCAAAGACAATGGGCGAAAATAGATGGTATAAGAGGTGGAAGCTGCCACCTGCAAAATATCACCCTGAATGAGCCCGAAAAGAGCCCGCCAAGGAAAGAAGCCAACGGATCCACCTGGCTAACGTAGGAACAGAAAACTGCCGCAAAGGCTTGACATACGAGTTCAAAAGTGCGAACACACCTGGCGACACATAGGTTAAGATCCTCAAACAATACGGATAGGATGCAGAGGTAGAAAGGGACGTAGTCCTCCTATGGACATGGAAAAGAACCCCCTCCGTGGAAAAAGATAGCAGGAGCATCGAATGCCCTCATAGCAGAGACTCTATGAAACTCTATGAGACTCTGTGAACCGATAAAAGACATAACAGCAGTGAAAGTTTTAGTTGATAGCTGTTTGAAAGACAGACACGTCGTCCGGCCAAGAAGGAATCATAGCTAGCAGACAGAGCATGAGACAGGCAGATGTCCTTCAACAACTGACAAAGCAAGGGAGCTCTCTCCACACAGACTCACCTGCGCAACCTTAAGCCAAAGAGATCGCCCAACGGAAAACGTTAATGGTTCGATACGACTTACCTTTTCTAAAAAGATTGCCCAAAAAATTGAGGACGAGCGCTACAGGGGCCAAATGGTGATCCACTTGTTGTGCCACACACCAAGCAGACTAGCTTCTCCAAGCTGACTGGTAAGACTTCCTGGAGCCTAGGACTCCCAGAGCAAGGAATGAGCTGTCTCCTGATAAACCAGAGTCCGCTCGGGGATCCTCAAAATCGTCCAAGCCACCAGCGACGATCGACCCCCCCGATATGCAGGGATGAGCCTGCCCGTCTGGGTCCGAAAAGATAGACGGGGAAAAAAAGGAAAAGCCTGGGGATCCTGAATCAACATTCCAAGCAGTGCCAGGAACCATGGCTGTGCGTGCCAGAGCAAAGTTACTAGAACCAGGGACCCTCTAGCTCGCCGAAGGTAGTGAATTACCCTTGGCTGTCTGTGAAGCCTCCAGTCACTTATTTCCTTCCATTGCCTTGAAAACTAGGCCACCATGAGGTTCTCCACCCCTGGAGATATCCCACCCGCAGGGTGATGTAGCGATCCAGACAGAACTTGAAAATTTCCTTCATCAGTTCTGTGAGGCACTGAGAGCGGGTGCCCCCCAAGCGATTGATGTACCGCACCGCGAGACCTTGTCCATCCGGAGGAGAACACAGCAATCAGACCAGTCCTTTGCCAGGCTCCTGATTGCGAAGGATCCTGCAATCAGTTCCAAGCAATTTACATGAAGGGAACTCCCCCTCCGACGTCCACCGGTCACCTCCGTGAGGGCAGCTGCTCCCCAGCATGCTGGCGCCGGACTCCAGGACGAAATCTGGATGGGAACCGAAAAGTGCACGCCCATTCCAAGTGTACTTCTGGGGTGAGGCGGACCGGCTGATCATACAATGGCAACCTGCGTAGCTGTTGAGCCTTAAGGCGGTGAAATACATGGTAGTGTAGAAGACCCGGGAAGATCGCCTGAATGGAAGACGCGTGTCTTACACGCGTGAGTAAGCAGAGTGAGTAGGAGTCCTCCTTCAGCAGGGAGCAGATCTCCTTCTGGATGGCAACAATCTTTGTCCTTGGAAGCTGCAACATCCCCGCCCTGGAGTCTATTTCGAAACCAAACAGGATGCACTGGCTGGGGTTTAGCTCAGATTCGAGTGCGTTGACAATGAAACCCAATTGATGAAGCGTCTGAACCGTGAAAACCATCTGACCCCTAAAGGTGTCCCGACAGCTGGAAAAAAGGATATTGCCGAGATAAACAATACCTTGAGATCAGAAGAAAGCCATCACCAGCTGTAGGAGCTTTGTGAAGCACCAGGGGGCAGAACTGAGACCGAATGGGAGCAATTTGAGTTGCCATACTTGTCTGCCCCAGCGGAATTGCCGGCAGGTTGATGACCGGGCAAAACTCGCCGGAATGTTTCTGGACCTGGAGTGGCGGGGAGACGAAATCGATCCAATACCCGTGCACCCGTCCGGAGGACCCAGCAGTCTGAAGTAATCCAATCACAGTTGTGGAAAAAATGCGAGATCCTGCCTGCAACCTGCGGAGGGACAAAAGACAAGAAACATCTGGACTTACCGAATCCAGAGCGACCCTGGGGAAAACGGTGGAAATTCTGCCTCTACTCACCTCTCAGCCCGAAGATTGTTGCGTGCCTCCTTAGGAAAGGGTCTGCGCAACCACTTGTGTAAGTATAGTGCAATATACTCTGGTGGAGCCCACTCAGCAGCCCTGGGGTGGCACATCGTGGTGGGGTCAAATAAAGAGAGATACAATCGCGTAGAGCTCTACACGCTTCCCGGACTAAGCACTGGGGACTCAGAAGCACCGGTAAGTTGGAGGGGGGGGGATAACACAGAGGAGGATGCAGGGGACCTGAGTGGCACATAGGGTGCCTCCTGAGTGGCACATAGTGGGTCAAAAGGCCTATCATGGGGCACAGTGGCATACAGAGGGTTAAAAGGCGTATCATGGGGCACAGTGGCATTTAGAGGGTTAAAAGGCATATCATGGGGCACAGTGGCATATATGGGGTATAAGGCATTTCTGGGGCAGAGTGGCAAGCCGGGGGGCAGGTTGAAAAAAAAAAAAAAAGGAAATAAAAACAAAATATTTTTCTCAATCATAGCTTTTATTAACAAACAATTGTTCACATCATTTACATGAACTAACATTTACTGGTAAAACTTTTTTCCTATAGGGTCGTCTTATATTCAGGCTTTTTCTTTTTTTTCATAAGTTAATATTCAGATTTTGGGGGGTCGTCTTATAATCAAGCAAATACTGTATATATATATTGCTAAGCGCAATCATACTCCTATCATCCCAAGGCAGCCAGTACATGCTGGGACCTGGGCATTATAGAAATGTGATTACAGCCTCCCTATGCCATGCTATCCCCACACACACATTCACAAACATTCATCATCAACTACAGCATAGCACCTATCACTCTTACTTATCCACTCTCACTGAATGTTCTCCTACTTTTGCTCTGCCACTGTCACTTTTCCCGCTACAGCTCCTTTTCCTCCTCCTCCTCCTCCTTCGTTCTTCCTCTTGGCTCTTCCTCTTCTTCTGTGTCTTGTCCTTCTGGTGCCATGAGCGTGGAAAGTGGTAGGAGTGGCTTCAGTGTTGTACGCCGGGATATGACATCAAATCCCGATGCACAGCATCAGATGCTGCGCACATCGCAAGGGAGCAGGATCGGAGGTCTGCATAACAGACCTCCCGCTCCCTTGATTGTCTTTAAGCAGGTTAGAAGGAGATCCTTGATCTCTCCAACCGAGAATGCTCCTCTAGCGGCTCTCTGGAGGAGTGCCGGCGTGGTGGCACCCCCCTGATGAGCGGCACCCGGTGCGGTCCGCCCACCCCCGGCTAGGTACGCTACTGGCTGTTGATGCCAGATTTTTACACTTAAATAAATATATCCTGTAGAATACTGAAAGAAATTATGGAACATTGTATAATGAATTCATAACAGCATACAGGAAGGAAAAACATTGCTTCTGTGTAAGACTGAGCAAGACTGACTCTTAAAGACATATATACTCCTAACTGAAAAACTGCAGGGGTCTGGGAAAGGGAGCATTGAACTTCACATAAAAGAAAGAAATAGGTAAAAAATGGAGTGCCTAAAGAAGCCCAAGGATCAATCTAAAGGGCTGATTACATAAAAACAGGAGGGAGGGAGAGAGAGAGAGGATACAATCTTTGAATAAAGAGAGATCTGAGATTTGATCTGGAAACCTTGCATTAGTCTATAGGCACCTGACAGAGAGTTGCTGCCTGAAGTACTAATTGCGACAGATATACCCCCAGAGGCCAAACTGAACACAAAAAGGGAGAAACAAATGGAGATGGGAAAAAATGGGCAGAAACCAAAAAACACTCTGTTCTCCCCTCAAAATGTAAAAAAAAAAGGGACGCAAGATCACTCTGTAACTCAGGACTCTTCGGTTCTGGATATGTATCCTGAGAGACTAGCCTCCCAAGCAGAAAGCTCACCTGAACAAAGCAAAGGAATCAATCAATTCCAACTACAAGAATGTCTGGACAGACAACTGGAACATATAAAAAGAGAGTTTTCCGCTCACGCTCTAGAAATCAAGAAAGTGTTAAACTCAATCGGAACAAGAGTCAAAAAAATTAGCAACAAATTGAAGATATCAATTTCACTGTCAAAAAAGAAACAATGGAAGAACTAAGAAGGACAATTGAATTTCTTGAAATAAGATAAGGAAAAATGTTCGCATCCGAGGAGTGCCCAAACATATAGACCAGACATAATTAAGATTTTACCTACTGGATCTATTTGCATCACTAGGGTTAAAAGAGATCTGTAAAGAGGAATCAATAGAAAGAGCCCATAGGACTGCTATTCTACCTAACATTGCCGGTAAACATCTGAGTGATGTGATCGACAGATTAACTACTTTTTCTGTGAAGCAAAAAATTGTTGATGTTTAGGAAGACTGAACCAAGCGCATACTTTGGGGCTAACTGAAGAAGCCCCCACCAAATGTGAATAGCCCCTTGTGGCCTTCATTTCATGTTTCTCTTTCTTTCACATAGCCACATCCGTGAGAGCGCAGCCACTAACCACTTGTGAACTACAATATCTTGCCAACATTGGAAACATCACCAGCAGGTGACATTAGACAATAGAAAGAGGATAATGGACTTTGAACGAGAAAGATGGATTGGATTTAGGCTAAAATGGAGGGAAAGCGAACCAGTGGATAGGGGGGTGGAGGGAGAGGATCACACATATAGCAGGAGAGGGGCTTCTTTTTTTTTTCTTCTTGTCTTTCCCTTCTAGTCTGAATGCCACAAAGAGAAGCACATACAATAGACCCAATACACTCAAAACAAGATTGGGTTGTTTTTGTTCTGTTTTTCCTTTCTTAGGTAGGATTTCACTTACCTGAACATCATAAAGAAATTACACATATCAGATATAATACACTTAATACACGATTTGGATTTATTAATTTATTTTTCTCTCTTTTTTCCTCTCTAGGGAGGATTTCACTTGTTTGAATGTCACAATGATAATTATATATATTAGACACAATACACTTCAAATATGATTGGTATTATTATTTATTTGTTTCTGTTTTTCTCTTCATGGGTTGGATTTTACCTGCTTGAACGTCACCAGGATTATTACATATAATAGACACAACACATTTAAAACATGATTGGATTTTTTTTTTCTCTTTTTAGGCAGGGCCTGTTACTCACCTACCGCTTCAGCAGCAGCCACTACGGAGGAGAGGAAGACCCCACCTCCACCGCACAGCCACCTCAGCAGCAGCTTCCACGGAGGAGAGGGAGACCCCACCTCCACTGCACACCCACCGCAGTAGCAGCCGCCACGGAGGAGAGGGAGACCCGCCTCAGCAGTAGCCGCCACGGAGGAGAGGGAGACCCCCTCCACCGCACGGCCACTCCAGCTACAGACAGGGGGAGAACTCACGAACTGCAGGACTTTATGAATGGAGGTTACACCTCACACAAGTTGGCCGCAATTTCTTGACACCAGCAGTGACGTCATTACAGGTTTTGGCGGGAGATTCGAATTTCCTTGCTGATCCCTATATAAACCCCTCAGGCCTATGATACCTTGCCTTCTGATGGTCTTCTATGCCTCGTGCTAGTTCCACAGACTGCGTTATACATTCCCGATCTTTGACCTTGGCTTGTTTGATTACGTTATCTTCTGGCATCCTGACCACGGTTGTTGGACTACTACTCCCTTGGGTCCTGCCTGACTCCGGTGTCTCCATATTACGTTGTACGTGACAGGACCTTACTTGTTTGAACGTCACAAGAAATAAACACGATTAGAATTTTTTTTCCCCTGTCCTTCCCTATTTAGGCGGGATTTCACTTGTTTGAACATCACTAAGGAAAGTATATATCTTAGAAACACACGATTGGGAATTTTGTTTTGTAATTTTTTTTTTTTTTTTTCCTCTCCTTTCTTGCCTTTCCCTTCTTAGGTAGGAACTCCCTTGCTTGAATGCCATAATAAAATTTCACATATTAGCCACAACACACACTCGAAATTTTATTTTTTCCCAATGGATAAGACTCACTCGGTCGATAGCCACGATAGCCAAGAAAATGTTGCTCTAGATATAAAGATATGATAAAAGGAAAAGAGACATAGCATTTTAACTATAATTCCGAATTTTTATTTTTTTATTTATTTCTTCTCTCTCACTCTTCTTATTAAAGGATTTCATTGATCACGAAGATTATAGGAGATGCTATACAATTTCGATATCTTGATAAAAGATAATGGAATACAGTATCTAAGGCATGATCTGATGGGCCTTCCCCCTCCTTTTTTCTCCCTCCCCTCCATATGGGGCAAGTAAGTGTGGACGGGGCCGGGAGAAACTTTCACACTAACGCAGGAGTATCCAAGTTTTTCTGCAGTGGGCCACTTTATGAGAAATGTATATGTGCGTGGGTCACACATTTTTCACTGAGAGAAAATATGGCCTTTTATAAGATATGCAGATTGAAATAAAGTAAATGACACAAAACCTTTACTTTCTCTCTCACTGATTTCTGGGCCTAGAAAGTTTTATCCTCGGTGACTACAGATTCAGGATTCTGGATAAGTAAAAATTAAATAGTTCTATTTATTCTAGGGATGCACTGAAATGAAAATTCTGGACAGAAACAGCAAATTCAGGGTTCACTTAGCGGAAACTGAAACATAAAGTTCTCCTTACCGAGAGCTTCTTTTCCCTGTGAATGCCTGGTGACACTGATGAGACTCCTCCTCCGTACCTGAGATAGGGCAGGACTCAAAAGGTTAAAAGGCCCCTCCCCTCCTAGCACCCTCAGTGAATATCAAAAACCACACAGGAAAACAGAACTGATGCAACAAAATGTATTGAAAGGAAGGGAGGGAACCAAACATGTCACCAGGGATTGGCAGGGAAAATAACTTTGTTTCCCTGCCATCCCAGGTTTAAAGGCAGCAGTGGAGGCCTCAAAAGATTTTTTAATGGCAGCTTCAGCTTTCTTTTCCATGAGGTCAGAAAAATGAGAGCCACCCTCCAGTGGCAAAGCAGTCTTTCTGGAGACCTTCATCACTGTGGTGTCAACCAGCAGGGTCACACAGAATTGGGCAAAGTCCTCATCAAAAGGAAAAAGGCGTTTCACCCGTCTGGACAGATTAACTCTTCTCTCTGGATGATGCCATTCCTGCTTAATGAAAAAAAATTACTGCAGTTTTACTACAGTATTACTGCACTTTTTTTTATATTGCAAACCTACAGTTGTACTTTAATGCACTGCAGCTTTATTGCATTTTTACTTCCGTACAAAAATAACTGCAGTACAGTGAAGTACAAATGCAGTAAAACTGCAGTAAATGTGCAGTAATACTGCAGTAAAGGTACAGTATTGCAGGTTTTTCACGTCCAAAAAACTGCAGTATTACTTCAGAAAAACTGCAGTAATTTTTTCGTAAGGGAAAGAAGGTGACTGCTTAGAGAAATCGGAAAAGAAGTGGTCCTTCTTATGTGTAGCTGTTTCCTCCAAGTTCATGGCAGACTTTACAGCAGAAATGAGAGTCTCAATTTCTTCCCGGATTTCTCCTTCCTCTGATGAATAATCCTCCACCTCAGGGTAATCGAACTCCGAGTCAGAGAACTGCTGGTGACCCAGGAGAGATGGTTCCGTACCACTGGAGATAGGAAGGAGCAGGAACAGACTGACGAAAGGCAGAAAAGGTGGACTGCATCTCCTCCTTAACCCAGGCCAAAAACTCTCTCCCACCAGAGGCTTCAGAATCTGCAACGGTTTTAACTACTAGCCTCAATTTTGGTGTGCTACTTTTAATAAAAGTGTGGTTAACACAGCAAAATTGGACAAAAAATTCAGTCAAAATATTATATATATATGATTGTTAACAGCAATCAAACTCCTATCATACCCAAGTTCCAGCATGTACTGGCTGACTTGGCATGATACCCAGACAACCAGTAAATACTATAACCTGGTCATGATAGGACTGTGATTGCTGTTAGCAATCACACTCCTATTATGCCAAGTCAGCAGGGGCGGGCTGGGCCGGGGGGCAGGGGGGCAATTGCCCCCCAGGCCGCCCTGAATCCGGGCTGGCAGGCTGGCTGGGCGGCCGGCAGACGACCATTCATGGCAGCCGCAAAGTTAAAAACTAAGCGTCTGCCACCGGGACTGGCCGCCGTGCCGGTAGCGTACCTGGTGGGGGGCGGTCCGCCTGGAGTGCCGATCACTGAGGGGTGCCGGCACGCCTCCGGAAACGATGCGCGCGGCAACTGTGGCTGTGCGTCGGGACTTGATGTCAAATCCTGGCGCACAACACTGAAGCCATGCCCACCGTCTTCCGCACACCGGAAGGACAAGACACAGAAGAAGAAGATGAGGAATGAAGAGGAGGAGGAAAAGTGACAGTGCCAGAAGAAAGGTAGGAAAATATTAGTAAGTGTGTGAGAGTGATGGGTGTTATGCTGTAGTTTATGATGAATGTTTGTAAATGAGGGTTTCTGATTGCATGGAAGTGTGGGGGGATAGCATGGCATAGGGAGGCTGTCTAGGCATGATAGGAGTGTGATTGCTGTTATCAATTTTTTTTTTTCGTCCAATAATTCAATAACAGTATTAATAGATATATATGATTGCAAACAGCAATCACACGCCGATCATGCTAAGTCAGCCAGTACATGCTAGAACCTGGGCATGATAGGATTGTGATTGCTGTTAATTATATATATGTATATATATATATATATATATATATATATATATTAATATTGTTATTGATTTTTTTTTGGTCTAATTTTGGTGTGTTACTTTTAATAGTGATTTTAAACGGTTTTTTTTTCCATTTTGGCCAAATGAATGCCGAATTTTCAGTTTAGGTCCAAAATTTTCATTTCGGTGCATCCCTACTATACCACATCAATGTTTGGCTTAGTATATAGTGATAGGGGTTGTACTGCAGTATTTTCAGTGTCTGGCTCAATGTATAGGCACACATTGACAGTGGCACAGCGTAATCCCTAAGTATATAATGATAGCAGTTATGCTGTACCACCGTCAATGTGTGCCTCAGTATATAATGATAACAATTTGGCTGTACCCCTGTCAATGTTTGCCTAACCATAGAAACTATGCTTTTTTAAAGTGTGTGTGTGTGGGGGGGGTGCCACATACAGGATCTGCCACAGGTGCCAAATACTCTCGGTACGCCCCTGCATCATGCAGCAGTCAGACCCAATGGCCATTCCTCAGCTCTTCGTCCCACGTCGTAAAAGGGGTGGGATAAAGAGCTGAGGCACGGCTATTGGGCGGCGCGGTGCGTGCACGCCGGCGCTTTAATTTCATTAGGCGCCGGTGGAGTGACTGCTATCAATGTCGCTTGCAGCCGCTTTGGTGGCACAATGGGCCACTTGACTAGACTTGCCTCCCAGGCTTTAGGCTGCCAGCCCTCCTCTGCAAGTCAGCCAGTACATGTTGAAACCTGGCTAGCTGCCCCCCTTGTGTATTGATGCTGCCAGCAGTATGGGGTCTGCACATCACTTACAGCCACCCTGTGCCATGCCCCCCAATGTAATACATAGGGAACCTATTCGCTGCAATGTATAATGGAATACATTCAATGGACTAAAATTCTAAGATTTTACTAGTTACATGATGTAAGGTCATGATTTATAAAGACACGGAGGCGAGTATTATGCATAACTCTTTTCCTTAATAAGAGTAAACTTAAAAGGGGTAGGATAAAAGCGCTAAAAGCTAAATTAAAAAAAAAAAAGTCCTTTTTAAAACAAAGTTATTGTAGATGTAGCAGCAGAACCACTTGCCAAGGTTTCCTCTTCTTGGCTTGGACAGGTAGAGTAGTTCACAGGAGGGTTAGTGGCTGCGCTCTCACGGATGTGAATATGTGAAACAAAGAGAAACACAATAGTGCAATATGTCTCAAACCTTATTTTTTGTAAAATGAAGGCCGCAAGTGGCTACTCACATTTGGTGGGGGCTTCTTCAGTTAGCCCCAAAGTATGCGCTTGGGCGATATAATCCTCGCCTTAAAGATTTCTTTGGCAGCACTATATAATATGGGTTTCTTCAGTTAGCCCCAAGATGTGCATTTAGGTGGTATAATCCTTGCCTTGAAATTTCTTTAGCCTCAGCCTTTGGAGCAGTCTAGAGTGTCCACGGTTCCTTTTTGGTGAGCAATGATAGAATTGCTCACTCCTCAGTGCATAGGTGGTAAAATCCCCACCAAGGATATAGTGGTGGCTGACATGGTATTCTGTTAAAAAAAGGTCCAGGAGCAAGATAAAATAGTTTTTAAAAAAAACTTATTTATTTTAAACTTTTGGTAATAAAAAACCAGTAAAAACCAACAAAAGGTTAATATAAAATACACAAACGCGTTTCGCCAAGCACAGGCTTCCTCAGAGTGTATAGAAAGGCTCCTGATACATTGAATGTTTTTATACAGTTTGAAATGTCTAAAATGGCGCCAATATATATATATTTTAATCAAAACAAGCATAATTGAAACATTACAAAAAGAGGTGCATGTCAAAATCTATATTTAACCCTTCAGGGGTTAGGGTTTTTAAACAATATATCCAATACAATTCAGTCTTTCCTAAAATCTTCACAATATCGCCTCCTCTCCAGGGTATGGATATTTTTTTTATAGCAGGGAATTTTGGTAACTTTGGATCTTTATTGTGATTTAAGAAGTGTTTAGAGACGCTATGGGTGACGATTCCATTTCTAATATTGCAACAATGTTCTGATATTCTAACTTTTAAACATCTTGTCGTCATACCTACATACTGTAAGCCACAAGGGCATTCTAGTAGATAGATTCCATTTTTAGAATTACAGGTAATGCATTCTTGTATTTTATATTCTTTATTTGTGATATTTGATTTAAACATTATTTGTTTTCTTTGCGTGTCAGTAGTTAATCTACACGCTAAGCACGAATTGCATTTATAAAAACCTTTGTCATTATTAAAAAACATCCCTTTCGTATCCCTATGTTTGCGTGTAAAATTCTTTGTTAATAACATTTTTAAATTAGGTGCGCCTCTAAAAACTATTTTTGGGTTATCTGGGAGTATTTTTCTTAAGATGTCATCTTCTTTTAGAATATTCCAATTTTTTTGGAATTTATTTGGAGTTAATTCGAAAAAGAAGATCGGGGATGCGTGATGACGTAGCACGCGAACGTTCCGCGTGAGACGCCGGCGGCTGGTGCCGAACATGAACACACCGAGGGCTGATACTTACACTTGATGCCGTGTCCCTTGATGCGGTCGAGAAGTCCGTGATTCGGTCGAGGATTGGACGGAGAGACGGAGAGACGGAGTATTGAAGTACCGGAGTATCCACCGGAGGAGAGAAGATTCCCGCCCGGCGAGACGGCTGCTGACCCTCTGGTATCGCGGCATTTTGTGGGAACCACTCCGTTTGTGGAGTGTGTTGTTGGAGGTTCGGCTCTACGCTTCTGGCTCGTGGCCATTAGACTGGAACCTGGAGCTGACACGTGGAGTGGCTGCGAGAAACATTCTCCGGCGGAGTGTTACCAGAGCGTCGCTAAGCCTGTTCGTGCTGGAGCCTCTCTAGAAGATTATCTCCCGCTGGGGGTTGTGTTCTCTCTCCCTTAAAATTTGGAAGAGCTCTTTAAAGCTAAGTGGCCTCTCTAATATATTAATATACTCACATACACCGTTTTTTTTTGTTTTTTCTACTTATTTTTTGGACAGTATAAAGGGTCAAATCATACTTATAGTTAGTACCCTTGCGAATATCTCATATGACTGACTATTTAATCGAAGCATCTAATTGATACATTTAAACGAAGCATACTTGATTGTGGAATACGTTGAATAGAACATATTTGATTCTGGAATATGTGGAATACGTTGAATAGAAATGTTTATATAGCATTATTCACAATATCTCTTAAGTTTCAACCTTAAAAGAGAGAAAGTGATCTGGAGAGAACGAAACTTGTTAGCCTTCAAGATATAATAAATTAAGTCTACATGATGCTATCTAATATTTTATGTGATTGACCATCTAAATGATGTGTATTTGATTGCTGAATTCACTGAAAAGAAATACCTATATAATACTATTCATAAACCAGCAACATCCTTTAAGTCATAAATATAAAAGAGAGAAACCGGCGTGGTGAGACAAAGTTTCTCAGGCATTAAGTTATAACAACAATCTTAAGCCAACTACTCTCCCAGTAACTTTAAGCTTTTACGATGCCACCCAAGAAAGAGCAGCAGAAAGAAAAAGAGAAAGAAAAGGATAAGAGGCTAAGTCTTGAGAAATCTAAAACCTTACAAACTTACTACTCTCCCAAGCTAGACTCTAATATATCCAAACCTCCTTACATATCGGCGTCAATTCTAAATGACTCCTCTCCCGAGATTCATATGGAGACTTCACAGATGGAACCAACTCTCGCGTCCAAAATCACAAATATAAACGATTTATATTCAAAACTAACTGCAGAAATGAAATTTAATACAGACTCTTTGAAACAAGAAATGGGCCGCATTTCGGATAAATTGTCATCTCAATCAAATACTATACAGACCCTTCAACTTGAAATAGATTCTCTTAAAAAAGAAAATAAGGATCTCAGATTGAATATACAAACAATGGACTTGAAACTAATACAACTTGAAGACAGATCCAGAGTTAACAATGTAAGAATAAGGGGAATCCCCGAAAAAATTCTTACTGCACATTTGGAATCTTATTTAAGTGATTTATTAGCAACCTATCTTCAAAAAGACCGTACAGGGACTACTCCGTTTGAAAGTTTTCATAGATTGACTAAACCAAAGAATCTATCAAATCTAGAGACGTGATGGTTCGCTTCCACAATTTTTATGTTAAAAATCAATTTATATCTGAATTTCGTAAGAAACATACTCAGAATTCTATTTACAAAGATTTGAAACTTCTTCCAGACCTCTCGCTTGCATCAAGGAATTTTAGAAGAAAATTTCGAGACTGTACTCAGAAGCTCAGGGAAGCAAATATTAAATACAAATGGGGCTCTCCTTCTAAGATTATAATAATTCATGAATCAAGGACTCTCATACAAGTGGAAGAATTTATACTATCATTATCTCAACCTACTTGAATAAGTAGGAAGAACATCTCAAATATGTTTATTATATTGGGACCGTAACATTAATTGTAGTATCAACTGTTAATTATTAGACTTGCGCATTCGTCTTCGGGCAAACATGAAAACGAGCACGAAGAGGCCGTTTTTTTGTTCGTTCCGAAGACACGCCGAAGAGAATACAGTGCCGGCAAAACGTAGGAGAAGACGAAGACTCACAACCACGAAGAATCGAAGATTCTTCGTGATCGTCTTCGTTTTTGCCGCGCAGCCGCCAAAATTTCAAACAGGAGTGAGCTGATCTCGTCTGTCCAATCAGCTCACTCTTGTGACGTCACGCTAAGGGTCTCGACCAACGCCTGTGCTGCTGTTTTTTGAATTCTGAAGGCGCCTTTATAAGACCAGAGCTTGCCTGAGAGATCCATTCATTTTTCGCTGTGACTGCTTTGGCAACACTGCTGTGCTGCATCCGAGCGTTACAGAGAGATTGTTCTGTTCTGTGTGAGACTGGTAAGCCTTAGCCTGCCATTTCTCACAGTGTACTTCATCCTCACTTCAGTGCTACTTAATATAATTAATAATAATAATTTGATTAATTTAATTTTTTTATTTAATTTGTCATCAACTGTAGTGTAAGTGCTGTTGAGTTGACAGTGCACCCAGTGCCTTAGTGGCACTGGGGTGCCCTTGCCCTGGGCTGGCACTAGTGCCTATTGCCTGTCCTGCTTAAATAAATTAAATAGAATTTATAAATAATAATTTAATAGAATCTATAATTTAATAGTTCATTATTATATATATATATATATTTGTCAGTCATATATATATATATATTCTATAGTATACTAGTGTAGCGTGTACTGTAGACATTCATCTACTAGTGTCTAATTTAAAATCAGTAATATTAATTAATATAATTAATAATTGAATTCATTATAAACTTATATATATATATTTGTCAGTTATAGTTAGTAATAGTATACTAGTGTAGAGTGTACTGTAGACATTCAAGACATCTACTAGTGTCTAATCTAAAATCAGTAATATCAATAATTCTATAATTCTTTCTTGTCTTAATAGTTAATTAAATTAGCTATAAATAAAAGTAATAATATTAATTAATTACTACTAGCGTATAGTTCAGCTAATCTTATTAGTACTGGTGCTGCAGCTCTATAGTTTGTGCTTTGTTTTAGCAACAGTAAGAGACCAAGTCAATTTTTCTTAATTAATCTTTCATTTTATTTCATTTGTTTTGCTCACCTCAGTCCATCAGTGAAGTGAACTTGTTGGGCTAGTGAGTGCAGCCGCATAAGTGCTGTGTTTTTTTTTGATCAGCAAGCAGTGACGTTAACTGTTTTGCAAAGATTTTCTCATTTATTTTACATTTTATTTCAATTTTATTAAAAGTACCCTTAGTGTTTTGCTCACCTCAGTCCATCAGTGAAGTGAACTTGTTGGGCTAGTGAGTGCAGCAAGCAGTGAAGCTAACTGTTTTGCTGTGACATTTTATTTTATTTCTAATTCTTTTCAAGAAAAATTGACTGTGACGAGCTGTACTAAGCAAAGCTTCAAGCTACTAGCTGTAGTACTAAAATAATTCTAATCTTCTTTAATCTTAATCTATAATATATTATAAATAATAATATTCTAATTCATAATCTATAAGTAATTCTAATTCTAAATTCTAATTCATAATCTATATTCTTCTATCTATAATACATAATATATAAGTAAATTAGTTCTAATCTATTAATATTATATAACTTAATATTAATTAATAAATCATATACTGAATCTGATTTAACCTCACTTTAGCTTAGTGGGTTTGAGAGCGTCTGCCTAGAGGTAGACTTATAGTAAGGAAATATAGCTTTAGGCTAGCATAGTGGTAGGCTAAGCTCTTAGGCCCGTGTAAATTCAAATTAAAAATAAAATACTGCTAGTTATTAAATAGTTAATCTTGAGTTAATAATTTAAATAAGTTTAGGATTTTGGCAGATTGCACACAGCACAGTGCAGTAGTGCATAGTTTTACTTTTTAAGCAGTAGCACTGAAGAGAACTTCCTCTAATTTTTTTGTCTTTAATTCGTTTTTCCTTTTTTTTTTTTTTTTTTTTTTTTTTTTATAGTTTTTTAAACACTACACTACACTACACTACACTACACACACAACACACAATTTGAAATGGATCCTCCTTTTGGGACTAAGGAGGGACAAGCTCCATCTACCACCACCACCACCAGCAGCACCACCACCAGCACCACCACCAGCTCTAAGATGCAGCCTTTGCGTCAGTCTAGTCGGCCAAGTAGGCCAAGCTCTCGCTTATCATTTGGGGAAGCATTGCTTGAAGGATCATCAAGTAAAGGAAAGGCACCAAAAGCAGGCAGTAGTAGTGCGGCTAGGCCCACAAGCTCTATGGTTTTTTACGGAAAGCCTAAAGCACCAGAAGCACGTTCAAAGTTAAAGGGTAGCACAAGTAGTACCAGCCCAGTGACTAAAAAGAAGTGCCTTTTGCCCCAAGCAGCATCTTCCCCATCCACCAGCAGCATGCAAGGTACCAAGCAGAGCCAAATTAGCAGCAAGACTCAGAGGGGTCCCAAACCAAAGCGATCTCATTCCTTTGTAGGGAAAACCACCACCACCACCACCCCCGCCTCTACCACCACTAGTGCTGCGCCTACTGTTCCCACTGGTACCGCCACGCCATGTCCTCCTAGTACCTCTAGCAAGCCACCAAGTCCTTACAAAATTTTTGTAAAGACAGTTAGAGAGAGGGCTACACATAGTGGAACTCCACCTAGCGAGGTAGCAGAGGAGCCTGAGACTGAGAGGCCAAGTGCAGAGTCTATTCTTCCTGCTCGCACTACTACTAGTCACGAGTCTCACGACGATATCAGTCTTAGCTCCAGCCTAGCAGGAATTCCATTCGATCTGGCTAATGAAGAGCTAGACTATGAGCCAGAGGAAGTAGAGGAGATGAGTGGTCAGGAATCAGATTCCTCAGGGAGCAGTGTCCAAATGACTAGTGCACAATTTTCCCCTGAGCCTCCACCTTCTCCGCTACGATCATCACCATCACCACCACCAGCAGCAGCAGCAAAACCTAGCAAATCTAAAGCAATTAGCAGTCCCACTATGGCCAGTACTGTTACCACCAGTCCCACCACCACTAGTTCTGCCTCTGTTCATCCACCCCGAGCAGTAAGAGCAGCACCCAAGGCACACTCCAAGGCTATGCGCGCCCCAATTTGGGAGCACTTTGAAAATGTTGAAGAAGGGCGCTATGGAAAGTGCAAACATTGTGGGAAGCTAATAAGCAGAGGGAAAGTGTCTGGCCATTTTACCAGTGCTAGCATGAAGCATCACCTCAGCACTCAACACAACGCTGTGCTATTGGGGAAAGATGCAGAGGTAAAACTTAGTGCAGGCAGCATAGCTGGTGGCCGTGGAAAAACCCCAACAGCTTCTTCTTCTGAGCCAATAGCAGCAGCAGCAGCAGCAGCAACTAGTGCTGGCAGCCAGAGACCAAGGCAGGTTGGAGCACTGCATGTCCAGCCCACCCTGGAACAATTTGTGGCATTCCAATCCAAAAGGTCAATGCCCAAACAGCAGGCCAATAAAGTAACGCGACTGATTGGTCAGTTCATTGCTGTTGGAGGGGCATCCTTCTCTATGATCGAAGGGGAGCCTTTCAAACAATTGATGGCGGCTGTGGCTCCACAATATACAGTTCCGTCACGTTCCACTTTCAGCAGGAACATTGTCCCCTCATTGTATCGGTCCTGTGTTGCAGCAGTGAAAGAGGAGCTTTCCAAGGCTGCTGGTCAGTCTGTTCATTTCACTACAGATTTGTGGAGTGCACCTAGCGGCCAGCATGCCTTTCTTTCTTTGACAGCACACTGGTGGCAGCCCGGTGTGTCTAAGGAAGCTGCTGCAGCAGGCTACCGATCTTTCCTTCTCCATGCAGAAGTGATGGATGAAAAGCACACTTCCCAAAACATTCTGCATGCGATGAGGAAAATGTTTAGCCTTTGGGTGGGAGCAGAGGCGGGCACCAATGTTGAAGTTGGTTTTGTGGTAACTGACGGAGGTGCCAATATGGTGAAAGCGCTGCGAGATGGTCATATTGTTGGTGTGCGCTGTGCAGCCCACATCATCCATCTTGTAGTGAAGGCAGCAATGTCAGAAGGAACTAATGTGGCAGCAGTAGTTCTGTCCCGCTGCAGAAAGATCGCTGGGCACTTTCACCATAGTGTTAAGGCTAGCCAACTTTTGAGGGAAGAGCAAGAGAGGTCAGGTCTTCCCGTACACTGCCTACGTCAGGATGTCAGTACACGGTGGAACTCCACGTTAGACATGCTCGAGAGGATTTTGGAGCAGCAGAGGGCAATCCATAATCTTGCCTCAGAGCACAATATTGGGATTACCTCTCCATTGAATAGGGAGGATTGGACAGTGATCACCCAGCTAGTGGCAGTCCTTAAACCATTCAGGGATGCCACAGAAAATTTAAGCTCAAACACTGCCAGTCTGGCCCAGGTAATCCCAGTGTTCTCCCATCTAGGCAGCAAGATGGATGTGTTCCTTGGAAACCGTGAGGCTGTTCAAGGTGGCACTCTACATCCTGACGTAGCAGCCATAGTCAGGAAGCTGAAGGATCTGCTAAAAGTACACCTTCGCAAACGAATGGAAGAGAGTCCCGAAATGATGCTAGCGTGCCTTTGCGATCCAAGAATTAAGGGAAAGCTGGCTTTGAAATTTAATGTTCTCAGTAGCTACCGGGAGCAATTGGTCAACAAGGTGCGTGACTGGCAGCGTAAAATGGGAATGCTGTCCGAGGAGGGAGAGGTGCAGGAGGAGGAAGAGATGATGTGGTCTGCTACTCCTAGCAGCAGCATCAGCAGCAGTGCCACAAGCAGTACAACACAGCTGAGTGGAGCAGCTGCGTTTTGGGAAGAGGCACTTGGGAGTATAGTTGGACCATCTGACAGAGCTAGCAGCAGAAAGGAGAGTAGTGCTGCTGAAATGGTCAAACTTTACCTCTGTGAAGTTCCTTCTGCGCCTAATGTTGATCCTCTTAGCTACTGGGATGAAAAGAAGAGTGTGTGGCCTGCACTCTCATGGGTTGCGCAGCAGCTACTATCATGTCCGCCAACCACTGTTCAAAGTGAGCGCGTGTTTTCTATGACTGGAAACATACTGAGTCCACAGCGCTCACGCATGGCACCTCATCTGATGGAGCAGATTGCCTTCCTTAAATTCAATCTGCCCAAGTTGGGTTACCCAGCTCTTAGCTTGGAAAGTTAATTTTTGTTATCTGTAATGTTTAAGGTAGTTTCTCCCCCTGGTTGCACGTGTTTGCGGTGTGGCAACGTCTGCTACCTCCGCCGGTGTAGCCAATTTACGCTAGGGCCTAGTGTCTGAGTTCTGGAAGTCCGCTCCCAAACGCCATGGACTGACAGACTTTCATGCTTTGCCCTGGGGTGAAACAGGTGAGCGGGTCGTCAATTGCCCACTCATTCACCTTTTTCCTTTTCCAATGGTGCTGCTGGTGGTGGTGCCAGCATCTTTTGCCAGTTCGCTTCCTGGCTGAAATCATGCCTCAAATGTCCCTAATGGAGAGGGTAGTTTCTCCCCCTGGTTGCACTTGCTGCGGTGTGGCAATGCCTGCTACCTCCGCCGGTGTAGCCAATTTACGCTAGGGCCTAGTGTCTGAGTTCTGGAAGTCTGCTCCCAAACGCCAAGGACTGACAGTCTTTGGATGCTTTGCCCTGGGGTGAAACAGGTGAGCGGGTCGTCAATTGCCCACTCATTTGCCTTTTCCAATGCTGCTGCTGCTGCTACTGGTGGTGGTGGTGCCAGCGTCTCTTCTCTGCCAGTTCGCTTCCTGGCTAGTGTCATGCCTTAAATGTCCCTAATGGAGAGGGTAGTTTCTCCCCCCTGGTTGCACTTGCTGCGGTGTGGCAGCGCCTGCTACCTCCGCCAATGTAGCCAGCTTACGCTAGGGCCTTGTGTCTGAGTTCTGGAAGTCCGCTCCCAAACGCCAAGGACTGACAGTTTTTGGATGCTTTGCCCTGGGGTGAAACAGGTGAGCGGGTCGTCAATTGCCCACTCATTCGCCTTTCCCAATTCTGCTGCTGCTGCTGCTGGTGGTGGTGGTGCCAGCGTCTCTTCTCTGCCAGTTCGCTTCCTGGCTAGTGTCATGCCTTAAATGTCCCTAATGGAGAGGGTAGTTTCTCCCCCCTGGTTGCACTTGCTGCGGTGTGGCAACGCCTGCTACCTCCGCCAATGTAGCCAGCTTACGCTAGGGCCTTGTGTCTGAGTTCTGGAAGTCCGCTCCCAAACGCCAAGGACTGACAGTTTTTGGATGCTTTGCCCTGGGGTGAAACAGGTGAGCGGGTCGTCAATTGCCCACTCATTCGCCTTTTCCAATGCTGCTGCTGCTGCTGCTGCTGCTGCTGGTGGTGGTGCCAGTGTCTCTTCTCTGCCAGTTCGCTTCCTGGCTAGTGTCATGCCTCAAATGTCCCTTATGGTAAGGGCAGTTTCTCCCCCCTGGTTGCACTTGCTGCGGTGTGGCAACGCCTGCTACCTCCGCCAATGTAGCCAGCTTACGCTAGGGCCTTGTGTCTGAGTTCTGGAAGTCCGCTCCAAAACGCCAAGGACTGACAGTCTTTGGATGCTTTGCCCTGGGGTGAAACAGGTGAGCGGGTCGTCAATTGCCCACTCATTCGCCTTTTCCAATGCTGCTGCTGCTGCTGCTGCTGGTGGTGGTGCCAGTGTCTCTTCTCTGCCAGTTCGCTTCCTGGCTAGTGTCATGCCTCAAATGTCCCTTATGGTAAGGGCAGTTTCTCCCCCCTGGTTGCACTTGCTGCGGTGTGGCAATGCCTGCTACCTCCGCCAATGTAGCCAGCTTACGCTAGGGCCTTGTGTCTGAGCTCTGGAAGTCCGCTCCCAAACGCCAAGGACTGACAGTGTTTGGATGCTTTGCTCTGGGGTGAAACAGGTGAGTGGGTCGCCAATTGCCCACTCATTCGCCTTTCCCAATGCTGCTGCTGCTGCTGCTGCTGCTGCTGGTGGTGCCAGCGTCTCTTCTCTGCCAGTTCGCTTCCTGGCTAGTGTCATGCCTTAAATGTCCCTTATGGTAAGGGCAGTTTCTCCCCCCTGGTTGCACTTGCTGCGGTGTGGCAATGCCTGCTACCTCCGCCAATGTAGCCAGCTTACGCTAGGGCCTTGTGTCTGAGCTCTGGAAGTCCGCTGCCAAACGCCAAGGACTGACAGTGTTTGGATGCTTTGCTCTAGGGTGAAACAGGTGAGTGGGTCGCCAATTGCCCACTCATTCGCCTTTCCCAATTCTGCTGCCGCTGGTGGTGGTGGTGGTGCCAGTGTCTCTTCGATGCCAGTTTGCTTCCTGGCTAGTGTCATGCCTCAAATGTCCCTAATGGTAAGGGCAGTTTCTCCCCCCTGGCTGCCTCTGTCTGCGGTGTGGCAACGCCTGCTACCTCCGCCGGAGTGGCCAGCTTACGCTAGGGCCTAGTGTCTGAGCTCTGGAAGTCTGCTGCCAAACGTCTAAGACTGACAGTGTTTGGGTGCTTTGCCCTGGGGTGAAACAGGTGAGTGGGTCGCCAATTGCCCACTCATTCGCCTTTCCCAATTTTGCTGCTGCTGGTGGTGGTGGTGCCAGCATCTCTTCTCTGCCAGTTCGCTTCCTGGCTAGTGTCATGCCCAAAATGTCCCTAGTGGTAAGGGCAGTTTCTCCCCTCTGGCTGCGTCTGTTTGCGGTGTGGCAACGCCTGCTACCTCCGCCGGAGTGGCCAGCTTACGCTAGGGCCTTGTGTCTGAGCTCTGGAAGTCCGCTGCCAAACGTCTAGGACTGACAGTGTTTGGGTGCTTTGCCCTGGGGTGAAACAGGTGAGTGGGTCGCCAATTGCCCACTCATTCGCCTTTCCCAATTCTGCTGCTGCTGCTGCTGGTGGTGGTGCCAGTGTCTCTTCTCTGCCAGTTCGCTTCCTGGCTAGTGTCATGAATCAAATGTCCCTAATGGTAAGGGCAGTTTCTCCCCCCTGGCTGCCTCTGTCTGCGGTGTGGCAACGCCTGCTACCTCCGCCGGAGTGGCCAGCTTACGCTAGGGCCTTGTGTCTGAGCTCTGGAAGTCCGCTGCCAAACGTCTAGGACTGACAGTGTTTGGGTGCTTTGCCCTGGGGTGAAACAGGTGAGTGGGTCGCCAATTGCCCACTCATTCGCCTTTCCCAATTCTGCTGCTGCTGCTGCTGGTGGTGGTGCCAGTGTCTCTTCTCTGCCAGTTCGCTTCCTGGCTAGTGTCATGAATCAAATGTCCCTAATGGTAAGGGCAGTTTCTCCCCCCTGGCTGCCTCTGTCTGCGGTGTGGCAACGCCTGCTACCTCCGCCGGAGTGGCCAGCTTACGCTAGGGCCTTGTGTCTGAGCTCTGGAAGTCCGCTGCCAAACGTCTAGGACTGACAGTGTTTGGGTGCTTTGCCCTGGGGTGAAACAGGTGAGTGGGTCACCAATTGCCCACTCATTCGCCTTTCCCATTTTTCAATGCTGCTGCTGGTGGTGGTGGTGCCAGCATCTCTTCTCTGCCAGTTCGCTTCCTGGCTAGTGTCATGCCCAAAATGTCCCTAGTGGTAAGGGCAGTTTCTCCCCTCTGGCTGCGTCTGTTTGCGGTGTGGCAACGCCTGCTACCTCCGCCGGAGTGGCCAGCTTACGCTAGGGCCTTGTGTCTGAGCTCTGGAAGTCTGCTGCCAAACGTCTAAGACTGACAGTGTTTGGGTGCTTTGCCCTGGGGTGAAACAGGTGAGTGGGTCGCCAATTGCCCACTCATTCGCCTTTCCCATTTTTCAATGCTGCTGGTGGTGGTGGTGGTGCCAGCATCTCTTCTCTGCCAGTTCGCTTCCTGGCTAGAGTCATGCCCAAAATGTCCCTAGTGGTAAGGGCAGTTTCTCCCCTCTGGCTGCGTCTGTTTGCGGTGTGGCAACGCCTGCTACCTCCGCCGGAGTGGCCAGCTTACGCTAGGGCCTAGTGTCTGAGCTCTGGAAGTCCGCTGCCAAACGTCTAGGACTGACAGTGTTTGGATGCTTTGCTCTGGGGTGAAACAGGTGAGTGGGTCGCCAATTGCCCACTCATTCGCCTTTTCCATTTCCTTTTCCATTTCCATTTCATTATTTTCCTTCTGATACACAACCAACCAACCAAACATAACACACACAATAACACAAATAACACAGTGACATAACACATAACACACATAACACATATAACCCAGTGACAAGTGACAACACACATAACACACATAACACATACACGTACAATGCACAAATCACAAGGACATTTCCTCTTGTTATTTGTCCTGGCCTTCATTTCTACACTCACTAGCATTAACGCTATAACTCACACTTCATACTATAACATTTTTCCATCCACATACCTGCCAACAGACCCAACTTTTTCAGGGACAGTCCTGCTTTTTTCCAGTCCTGTCCCATCTAATTTAGCTAAACTAGGTATGCAAATACACGTTGGTAGTTATAGCTCGGTAGGTAGCACTAGTATAAACATTAAATAAATATAATAAAGTACTAAATAATAAATCTAACTTTAAAATACATTTAAATAAACCCCTAATTTTTTTTAAAAAAACCATTAAAATTAAAATTAAATTATTATTTAGACATAATACATCTTTAACCAAAGCAGTGCACTGCTACTAATCTTAAACATAACCGTACATTAACCCTAAGCTATTTTTTAGTTCTTGTCCAACATTTTTCCATCCGCATACCTGCCAACACACCCAAGATTTTGGTGGACAGTCCTGCTTTTTTCCAGTCCTGTCCAGTAAAAGTTGGGTTCTTGCAAAGTATGCCATTGTAAATAGGTAGCAAATGTTAGGCATGTATTACAAGTGGTCCAAAATCAATTTAAAAATGTAAAATAATCCCTATTCTTTTATTAAACATCTATGGATGTGTGATTGTGTATGATAAACGGAGGCCAAGTTCCTTGGAGCATTTGTCTCTAGGTCATTTTGTGTACAGTACACCTCAGTACGTGTGTGCAACTCTATTGGTCGTTTCGGCAGGGGGCTGGCCTGCCATCAACAAATGAAGTGCGTTCTGCAATTCACTAGTTGATGCCAGACCAGCCCCCTGCCGAAACGACCAATAGAGTTGCACACACGTTCCTTCACGGCAGCTGCTGCTGCTCCGATGTGTTGTTAACCCCGTATTAACCCCTGCTAGGCAACCGGGAAGAAAACGAAGATTAAACGAGCACGAAGAATGTCCGCGAATATTCGCCCGAAGAGAAGACAGGAACGGGCGAATATTCGCAGAATACGAAGGTTTTTTTTCCCCCGAAGACGAGCACGAAGACGAACACGAAGAGCCCCCTGGTGCCCAAGTCTATTAATTATACTATTTTTTTTTATTTTTTTTTTATACATCACACTGACCACCTTACGGATTTTCACACACAACATGTGATTACATTACGGATATATTCGCTTCACACGCGATCACATTATCGATATATCCGCTTTACTTGACACATTTATTAATGATTATAGACCTACACTCCTTATTTATTATTTTACTTAATTTCACGAGGATTTTTCATTTCACATTTTTATACACATTAATGATTACTATTATCGCCAACACATATTAGACACTCACACATATTTATGATTACAGACTTATACTCCTTTTGCTATTAATAATTAATAAATAATCTCATAAATATTTCCTCTGCACACTTTACACACACTACATGATTACTCTGGTGAGTTATGTGCCTCACTTACGCATATCTATTAGCGATCATAGAATTACCCCCCTTTTTTTTTTTTTTTTTTACTTAATAATTAATAATTAATTTCATAAGTATTTCCTTTGCACATTTCACACACTATATATGATTATTTTGGTGAGTTATGCGTGCGTTTCACTTACACATATTTACTACAAATTGGGGAAGCTTTTAGATCATATTATGCTTCACTATACAATTTACCAGATATAACTAAAAATAATTCACAGATTAATTCTTTTTTGGATGGGTTGAACCTTCCTAAACTCTCTTTAACGAAATTGACAAAATTAAACTCTCCCATTCAACTTTCAGAAATAAAGAATACGATTAGTAATCTTCCTAAATCTAAAGCTCCAGGACCTGATGGTTTCTCTGCCCCCTCTTTTCAACTCTTGGAAAAAATTATTTCTCCACTCTTGTTAAGAATATTCTCTGAAATACCAACTAAGAAAAAATTTCCAAGTGAAATGCTTCAGGCTATGATAACCCCAATTCCTAAACCAGGTAAGGATTTAACTAAAGTTACGAATTATCGTCCTATCTCACTAATAAACTTAGATATAAATTTTTTTTCTAAAATATTAGCAGAGAGACTAAAAGAGGTAATATCTGACTTAATACACCCGGACCAAACGGGTTTTCTTAAGGGGAGAAACGGGACAGATAATACGCGTAGAATATTAAATCTTATATATGAACTACAAAATACTAAACTACCTGCTACGCTAATAGCCTTAGATGCTGAAAAGGCTTTCGACAGAGTCAACTGGTCCTTTTTAGAAGCTACTCTAAAAGCATTCGGCTTATCTGGAGATTTCTTTCATAATACATTAGCTCTTTATAAAAATCCACAAGCTAAAATATCTGGAGCCAATTTAGATTCTGAATTTTAATATTAACAACGGTACGAGACAAGGATGCCCATTAGCTCCCTTGCTTTACATCCTCTCATTTGAACCTTTGGCAGTAATAATTCGTCATTCCACAAAAATACATGGATTAATAACAGGTCCATTGGAACATAAGATTGCACTTTATGCTGACGACATTCTTCTCATTCTTACTTCTCCCGAATCTTCAATTCCAGAAGTGATAGACCGCATAAATGAATATAGCCTTTATTCCAATTATAAATTAAATATAGATAAGACTCAAATCATTAACTTCAACATGGAATTACCTCAATTACAAAATCTAAAAACTAAGATACCATTCTTTGGATTACAGACATATATAAATTATTTGGGAATAAAAATTTATAACAATCTTTTAGATTTATTAAATAATAATTACCTCAGCCTCCTTGATGATTTGAAAACGTCTCGAAAATCTTTAGTCCTAGATTCATATTCTTTTAGACATGAGACGGGGCACAGGTGTGAATTATGTGGGAAAGAAGGATAAGAAACTGAGGTAATAGATGTTTTATTTCTCCTTGAGATATCAAATGTGACTCCTTCGGGGGTAAAAGATCTACCGGAGATATCCAAAGCCCTGACATCCGACACCCTCTTGCATGAGATGAGACAACAGAGGGCTACCAACTTAGCCAATAATTGGCGTACGGACAGCTCGTCATTGGGTGGCCACCGAGTAAACAGATGTAACAACAAGGTAACGTCCCAGACCTCATTATATCTAGGACGAGGAGGCCGAGAAAGTCTAATGCCTTTTAGGCATTTACCAACCGGGGTACCCTCAACTCCCACGTGTCCCGTTGAAATTGCGGACCGATATGTATTGATGGTACTGTAGGCTCTACCATCCTCAAACATTTGAGTAAGGAAACACAATACCATACTTAAAGGGGCCGATACGGGATCCACGTGTCATCCCATGCACCAATTAACCCAGTATTTCCAGGCACCTCTATAAACCTGTCTGGTATCAGGTGCCCATGCTCCTTCCAGGAGATCGAGAGTTGCCTGCAGAACATCTGCGACGACCCAAGGTCCCCAGAGAGTAGCCAGGCTATTAGCGGAAGGTGCTTCTGAACCAACAACGGATGAGGTTGTCCGTCTATGTTCATAGAAGGTCCGGGTAGTGGGGAAGTCACCGTGGGGAACCTATGGCCATTTCCAATAGAGTCGGGAACCAAGGCTGCCTATCCAACCAAGGTGTGATCAAGACTAGTTTCGATCTGTGTCTGCAGAGGTGCAGCAGTGTGCGGGGAATGAGACAGAATGGTGGGAACTAGACTTGGGCACCAGGGGGCTCTTCGTGTTCGTCTTCGTGCTCGTCTTCGGCAAAAAAAAAAAACTTCGTATTCCGCGAATATTCGCCTGGTCCTGTCTTCTCTTCGGGCGAATATTCGTGGACATTCTTCGTGTTCGGGTTTTCTTCTTTAAGGGGTTAAAAACGGGGTTAAAGCCGCTCTGGCGCCAGGAGTTTAAATGTCCGTATGAGCAACTCTATTGGTCGTCAGCAGGGGGCTCGTCTGCCATTGGTTGATGGCAGACGAGCCCCCTGCTGGCGACCAATAGGGTCGCTCGTACAGACTGTTACACTCCTGGTGCCGTAATTGTTCGGCAGATCCCGCTGGTCTCCCTGTTCTATCATTTATTAACTGATAGAACAGGGAGACCAGTGGGATCTGCCGGGTAAGTTGCAGCATTGGGATTTTAAAAGTCTGTACGAGCGACTCTGTTGGTCGCTCGTACAGACTTTTAGGCTCCTGGTGCTGTAGATCTCGTCTGTCCAATCAGCTCACTCTTGTGACGTCACGCTAAGGGTCTCGACCAATGCCTGTGCTGCTGTTTTTTGAATTCTGAAGGCGCCTTTATAAGACCAGAGCTTGCCTGAGAGATCCATTCATTTTTCGCTGTGACTGCTTTGGCAACACTGCTGTGCTGCATCCGAGCGTTACAGAGAGATTGTTCTGTTCTGTGTGAGACTGGTAAGCCTTAGCCTGCCATTTCTCACAGTGTACTTCATCCTCACTTCAGTGCTACTTAATATAATTAATAATAATAATTTGATTAATTTAATTTTTTTTATTTAATTTGTCATCAACTGTAGTGTAAGTGCTGTTGAGTTGACAGTGCACCCAGTGCCTTAGTGGCACTGGGGTGCCCTTGCCCTGGGCTGGCACTAGTGCCTATTGCCTGTCCTGCTTAAATAAATTAAATAGAATTTATAAATAATAATTTAATAGAATCTATAATTTAATAGTTCATTATTATATATATATATATATTTGTCAGTCATATATATATATATATATATTCTATAGTATACTAGTGTAGCGTGTACTGTAGACATTCATCTACTAGTGTCTAATTTAAAATCAGTAATATTAATTAATATAATTAATAATTGAATTCATTATAAACTTATATATATATATTTGTCAGTTATAGTTAGTAATAGTATACTAGTGTAGAGTGTACTGTAGACATTCAAGACATCTACTAGTGTCTAATCTAAAATCAGTAATATCAATAATTCTATAATTCTTTCTTGTCTTAATAGTTAATTAAATTAGCTATAAATAAAAGTAATAATATTAATTAATTACTACTAGCGTATAGTTCAGCTAATCTTATTAGTACTGGTGCTGCAGCTCTATAGTTTGTGCTTTGTTTTAGCAACAGTAAGAGACCAAGTCAATTTTTCTTAATTAATCTTTCATTTTATTTCATTTGTTTTGCTCACCTCAGTCCATCAGTGAAGTGAACTTGTTGGGCTAGTGAGTGCAGCCGCATAAGTGCTGTGTTTTTTTTTGATCAGCAAGCAGTGACGTTAACTGTTTTGCAAAGATTTTCTCATTTATTTTACATTTTATTTCAATTTTATTAAAAGTACCCTTAGTGTTTTGCTCACCTCAGTCCATCAGTGAAGTGAACTTGTTGGGCTAGTGAGTGCAGCAAGCAGTGAAGCTAACTGTTTTGCTGTGACATTTTATTTTATTTCTAATTCTTTTCAAGAAAAATTGACTGTGACGAGCTGTACTAAGCAAAGCTTCAAGCTACTAGCTGTAGTACTAAAATAATTCTAATCTTCTTTAATCTTAATCTATAATATATTATAAATAATAATATTCTAATTCATAATCTATAAGTAATTCTAATTCTAAATTCTAATTCATAATCTATATTCTTCTATCTATAATACATAATATATAAGTAAATTAGTTCTAATCTATTAATATTATATAACTTAATATTAATTAATAAATCATATACTGAATCTGATTTAACCTCACTTTACCTTAGTGGGTTTGAGAGCGTCTGCCTAGAGGTAGACTTATAGTAAGGAAATATAGCTTTAGGCTAGCATAGTGGTAGGCTAAGCTCTTAGGCCCGTGTAAATTCAAATTAAAAATAAAATACTGCTAGTTATTAAATAGTTAATCTTGAGTTAATAATTTAAATAAGTTTAGGATTTTGGCAGATTGCACACAGCACAGTGCAGTAGTGCATAGTTTTACTTTTTAAGCAGTAGCACTGAAGAGAACTTCCTCTAATTTTTTTGTCTTTAATTCGTTTTTCCTTTTTTTTATTTTTATTTTTTATTTTTTTTTTTATAGTTTTTTAAACACTACACTACACTACACTACACTACACTACACACACAACACACAATTTGAAATGGATCCTCCTTTTGGGACTAAGGAGGGACAAGCTCCATCTACCACCACCACCAGCACCACCACCAGCACCACCACCAGCACCACCACCAGCTCTAAGATGCAGCCTTTGCGTCAGTCTAGTCGGCCAAGTAGGCCAAGCTCTCGCTTATCATTTGGGGAAGCATTGCTTGAAGGATCATCAAGTAAAGGAAAGGCACCAAAAGCAGGCAGTAGTAGTGCGGCTAGGCCCACAAGCTCTATGGTTTTTTACGGAAAGCCTAAAGCACCAGAAGCACGTTCAAAGTTAAAGGGTAGCACAAGTAGTACCAGCCCAGTGACTAAAAAGAAGTGCCTTTTGCCCCAAGCAGCATCTTCCCCATCCACCAGCAGCATGCAAGGTACCAAGCAGAGCCAAATTAGCAGCAAGACTCAGAGGGGTCCCAAACCAAAGCGATCTCATTCCTTTGTAGGGAAAACCACCACCACCACCACCCCCGCCTCTACCACCACTAGTGCTGCGCCTACTGTTCCCACTGGTACCGCCACGCCATGTCCTCCTAGTACCTCTAGCAAGCCACCAAGTCCTTACAAAATTTTTGTAAAGACAGTTAGAGAGAGGGCTACACATAGTGGAACTCCACCTAGCGAGGTAGCAGAGGAGCCTGAGACTGAGAGGCCAAGTGCAGAGTCTATTCTTCCTGCTCGCACTACTACTAGTCACGAGTCTCACGACGATATCAGTCTTAGCTCCAGCCTAGCAGGAATTCCATTCGATCTGGCTAATGAAGAGCTAGACTATGAGCCAGAGGAAGTAGAGGAGATGAGTGGTCAGGAATCAGATTCCTCAGGGAGCAGTGTCCAAATGACTAGTGCACAATTTTCCCCTGAGCCTCCACCTTCTCCGCTACGATCATCACCATCACCACCACCAGCAGCAGCAGCAAAACCTAGCAAATCTAAAGCAATTAGCAGTCCCACTATGGCCAGTACTGTTACCACCAGTCCCACCACCACTAGTTCTGCCTCTGTTCATCCACCCCGAGCAGTAAGAGCAGCACCCAAGGCACACTCCAAGGCTATGCGCGCCCCAATTTGGGAGCACTTTGAAAATGTTGAAGAAGGGCGCTATGGAAAGTGCAAACATTGTGGGAAGCTAATAAGCAGAGGGAAAGTGTCTGGCCATTTTACCAGTGCTAGCATGAAGCATCACCTCAGCACTCAACACAACGCTGTGCTATTGGGGAAAGATGCAGAGGTAAAACTTAGTGCAGGCAGCATAGCTGGTGGCCGTGGAAAAACCCCAACAGCTTCTTCTTCTGAGCCAATAGCAGCAGCAGCAGCAGCAGCAACTAGTGCTGGCAGCCAGAGACCAAGGCAGGTTGGAGCACTGCATGTCCAGCCCACCCTGGAACAATTTGTGGCATTCCAATCCAAAAGGTCAATGCCCAAACAGCAGGCCAATAAAGTAACGCGACTGATTGGTCAGTTCATTGCTGTTGGAGGGGCATCCTTCTCTATGATCGAAGGGGAGCCTTTCAAACAATTGATGGCGGCTGTGGCTCCACAATATACAGTTCCGTCACGTTCCACTTTCAGCAGGAACATTGTCCCCTCATTGTATCGGTCCTGTGTTGCAGCAGTGAAAGAGGAGCTTTCCAAGGCTGCTGGTCAGTCTGTTCATTTCACTACAGATTTGTGGAGTGCACCTAGCGGCTAGCATGCCTTTCTTTCTTTGACAGCACACTGGTGGCAGCCCGGTGTGTCTAAGGAAGCTGCTGCAGCAGGCTACCGATCTTTCCTTCTCCATGCAGAAGTGATGGATGAAAAGCACACTTCCCAAAACATTCTGCATGCGATGAGGAAAATGTTTAGCCTTTGGGTGGGAGCAGAGGCGGGCACCAATGTTGAAGTTGGTTTTGTGGTAACTGACGGAGGTGCCAATATGGTGAAAGCGCTGCGAGATGGTCATATTGTTGGTGTGCGCTGTGCAGCCCACATCATCCATCTTGTAGTGAAGGCAGCAATGTCAGAAGGAACTAATGTGGCAGCAGTAGTTCTGTCCCGCTGCAGAAAGATCGCTGGGCACTTTCACCATAGTGTTAAGGCTAGCCAACTTTTGAGGGAAGAGCAAGAGAGGTCAGGTCTTCCCGTACACTGCCTACGTCAGGATGTCAGTACACGGTGGAACTCCACGTTAGACATGCTCGAGAGGATTTTGGAGCAGCAGAGGGCAATCCATAATCTTGCCTCAGAGCACAATATTGGGATTACCTCTCCATTGAATAGGGAGGATTGGACAGTGATCGCCCAGCTAGTGGCAGTCCTTAAACCATTCAGGGATGCCACAGAAAATTTAAGCTCAAACACTGCCAGTCTGGCCCAGGTAATCCCAGTGTTCTCCCATCTAGGCAGCAAGATGGATGTGTTCCTTGGAAACCGTGAGGCTGTTCAAGGTGGCACTCTACATCCTGACGTAGCAGCCATAGTCAGGAAGCTGAAGGATCTGCTAAAAGTACACCTTCGCAAACGAATGGAAGAGAGTCCCGAAATGATGCTAGCGTGCCTTTGCGATCCAAGAATTAAGGGAAAGCTGGCTTTGAAATTTAATGTTCTCAGTAGCTACCGGGAGCAATTGGTCAACAAGGTGCGTGACTGGCAGCGTAAAATGGGAATGCTGTCCGAGGAGGGAGAGGTGCAGGAGGAGGAAGAGATGATGTGGTCTGCTACTCCTAGCAGCAGCATCAGCAGCAGTGCCACAAGCAGTACAACACAGCTGAGTGGAGCAGCTGCGTTTTGGGAAGAGGCACTTGGGAGTATAGTTGGACCATCTGACAGAGCTAGCAGCAGAAAGGAGAGTAGTGCTGCTGAAATGGTCAAACTTTACCTCTGTGAAGTTCCTTCTGCGCCTAATGTTGATCCTCTTAGCTACTGGGATGAAAAGAAGAGTGTGTGGCCTGCACTCTCATGGGTTGCGCAGCAGCTACTATCATGTCCGCCAACCACTGTTCAAAGTGAGCGCGTGTTTTCTATGACTGGAAACATACTGAGTCCACAGCGCTCACGCATGGCACCTCATCTGATGGAGCAGATTGCCTTCCTTAAATTCAATCTGCCCAAGTTGGGTTACCCAGCTCTTAGCTTGGAAAGTTAATTTTTGTTATCTGTAATGTTTAAGGTAGTTTCTCCCCCTGGTTGCACGTGTTTGCGGTGTGGCAACGTCTGCTACCTCCGCCGGTGTAGCCAATTTACGCTAGGGCCTAGTGTCTGAGTTCTGGAAGTCCGCTCCCAAACGCCATGGACTGACAGACTTTCATGCTTTGCCCTGGGGTGAAACAGGTGAGCGGGTCGTCAATTGCCCACTCATTCACCTTTTTCCTTTTCCAACGGTGCTGCTGGTGGTGGTGCCAGCATCTTTTGCCAGTTCGCTTCCTGGCTGAAATCATGCCTCAAATGTCCCTAATGGAGAGGGTAGTTTCTCCCCCTGGTTGCACTTGCTGCGGTGTGGCAATGCCTGCTACCTCCGCCGGTGTAGCCAATTTACGCTAGGGCCTAGTGTCTGAGTTCTGGAAGTCTGCTCCCAAACGCCAAGGACTGACAGTCTTTGGATGCTTTGCCCTGGGGTGAAACAGGTGAGCGGGTCGTCAATTGCCCACTCATTTGCCTTTTCCAATGCTGCTGCTGCTGCTACTGGTGGTGGTGGTGCCAGCGTCTCTTCTCTGCCAGTTCGCTTCCTGGCTAGTGTCATGCCTTAAATGTCCCTAATGGAGAGGGTAGTTTCTCCCCCCTGGTTGCACTTGCTGCGGTGTGGCAGCGCCTGCTACCTCCGCCAATGTAGCCAGCTTACGCTAGGGCCTTGTGTCTGAGTTCTGGAAGTCCGCTCCCAAACGCCAAGGACTGACAGTTTTTGGATGCTTTGCCCTGGAGTGAAACAGGTGAGCGGGTCGTCAATTGCCCACTCATTCGCCTTTCCCAATTCTGCTGCTGCTGCTGCTGGTGGTGGTGGTGCCAGCGTCTCTTCTCTGCCAGTTCGCTTCCTGGCTAGTGTCATGCCTTAAATGTCCCTAATGGAGAGGGTAGTTTCTCCCCCCTGGTTGCACTTGCTGCGGTGTGGCAACGCCTGCTACCTCCGCCAATGTAGCCAGCTTACGCTAGGGCCTTGTGTCTGAGTTCTGGAAGTCCGCTCCCAAACGCCAAGGACTGACAGTTTTTGGATGCTTTGCCCTGGGGTGAAACAGGTGAGCGGGTCGTCAATTGCCCACTCATTCGCCTTTTCCAATGCTGCTGCTGCTGCTGCTGCTGGTGGTGGTGCCAGTGTCTCTTCTCTGCCAGTTCGCTTCCTGGCTAGTGTCATGCCTCAAATGTCCCTTATGGTAAGGGCAGTTTCTCCCCCCTGGTTGCACTTGCTGCGGTGTGGCAACGCCTGCTACCTCCGCCAATGTAGCCAGCTTACGCTAGGGCCTTGTGTCTGAGTTCTGGAAGTCCGCTCCAAAACGCCAAGGACTGACAGTCTTTGGATGCTTTGCCCTGGGGTGAAACAGGTGAGCGGGTCGTCAATTGCCCACTCATTCGCCTTTTCCAATGCTGCTGCTGCTGCTGCTGCTGGTGGTGGTGCCAGTGTCTCTTCTCTGCCAGTTCGCTTCCTGGCTAGTGTCATGCCTCAAATGTCCCTTATGGTAAGGGCAGTTTCTCCCCCCTGGTTGCACTTGCTGCGGTGTGGCAATGCCTGCTACCTCCGCCAATGTAGCCAGCTTACGCTAGGGCCTTGTGTCTGAGCTCTGGAAGTCCGCTCCCAAACGCCAAGGACTGACAGTGTTTGGATGCTTTGCTCTGGGGTGAAACAGGTGAGTGGGTCGCCAATTGCCCACTCATTCGCCTTTCCCAATGCTGCTGCTGCTGCTGCTGCTGGTGGTGCCAGCGTCTCTTCTCTGCCAGTTCGCTTCCTGGCTAGTGTCATGCCTTAAATGTCCCTTATGGTAAGGGCAGTTTCTCCCCCCTGGTTGCACTTGCTGCGGTGTGGCAATGCCTGCTACCTCCGCCAATGTAGCCAGCTTACGCTAGGGCCTTGTGTCTGAGCTCTGGAAGTCCGCTGCCAAACGCCAAGGACTGACAGTGTTTGGATGCTTTGCTCTGGGGTGAAACAGGTGAGTGGGTCGCCAATTGCCCACTCATTCGCCTTTCCCAATTCTGCTGCCGCTGGTGGTGGTGGTGGTGCCAGTGTCTCTTCGATGCCAGTTTGCTTCCTGGCTAGTGTCATGCCTCAAATGTCCCTAATGGTAAGGGCAGTTTCTCCCCCCTGGCTGCCTCTGTCTGCGGTGTGGCAACGCCTGCTACCTCCGCCGGAGTGGCCAGCTTACGCTAGGGCCTTGTGTCTGAGCTCTGGAAGTCCGCTGCCAAACGTCTAGGACTGACAGTGTTTGGGTGCTTTGCCCTGGGGTGAAACAGGTGAGTGGGTCGCCAATTGCCCACTCATTCGCCTTTCCCAATTCTGCTGCTGCTGCTGCTGGTGGTGGTGCCAGTGTCTCTTCTCTGCCAGTTCGCTTCCTGGCTAGTGTCATGAATCAAATGTCCCTAATGGTAAGGGCAGTTTCTCCCCCCTGGCTGCCTCTGTCTGCGGTGTGGCAACGCCTGCTACCTCCGCCGGAGTGGCCAGCTTACGCTAGGGCCTTGTGTCTGAGCTCTGGAAGTCCGCTGCCAAACGTCTAGGACTGACAGTGTTTGGGTGCTTTGCCCTGGGGTGAAACAGGTGAGTGGGTCGCCAATTGCCCACTCATTCGCCTTTCCCAATTCTGCTGCTGCTGCTGCTGGTGGTGGTGCCAGTGTCTCTTCTCTGCCAGTTCGCTTCCTGGCTAGTGTCATGAATCAAATGTCCCTAATGGTAAGGGCAGTTTCTCCCCCCTGGCTGCCTCTGTCTGCGGTGTGGCAACGCCTGCTACCTCCGCCGGAGTGGCCAGCTTACGCTAGGGCCTTGTGTCTGAGCTCTGGAAGTCCGCTGCCAAACGTCTAGGACTGACAGTGTTTGGGTGCTTTGCCCTGGGGTGAAACAGGTGAGTGGGTCACCAATTGCCCACTCATTCGCCTTTCCCATTTTTCAATGCTGCTGCTGGTGGTGGTGGTGCCAGCATCTCTTCTCTGCCAGTTCGCTTCCTGGCTAGTGTCATGCCCAAAATGTCCCTAGTGGTAAGGGCAGTTTCTCCCCTCTGGCTGCGTCTGTTTGCGGTGTGGCAACGCCTGCTACCTCCGCCGGAGTGGCCAGCTTACGCTAGGGCCTTGTGTCTGAGCTCTGGAAGTCTGCTGCCAAACGTCTAAGACTGACAGTGTTTGGGTGCTTTGCCCTGGGGTGAAACAGGTGAGTGGGTCGCCAATTGCCCACTCATTCGCCTTTCCCATTTTTCAATGCTGCTGGTGGTGGTGGTGGTGCCAGCATCTCTTCTCTGCCAGTTCGCTTCCTGGCTAGAGTCATGCCCAAAATGTCCCTAGTGGTAAGGGCAGTTTCTCCCCTCTGGCTGCGTCTGTTTGCGGTGTGGCAACGCCTGCTACCTCCGCCGGAGTGGCCAGCTTACGCTAGGGCCTAGTGTCTGAGCTCTGGAAGTCCGCTGCCAAACGTCTAGGACTGACAGTGTTTGGATGCTTTGCTCTGGGGTGAAACAGGTGAGTGGGTCGCCAATTGCCCACTCATTCGCCTTTTCCATTTCCTTTTCCATTTCCATTTCATTATTTTCCTTCTGATACACAACCAACCAACCAAACATAACACACACAATAACACAAATAACACAGTGACATAACACATAACACACATAACACATATAACCCAGTGACAAGTGACAACACACATAACACACATAACACATACACGTACAATGCACAAATCACAAGGACCTTTCCTCTTGTTATTTGTCCTGGCCTTCATTTCTACACTCACTAGCATTAACGCTATAACTCACACTTCATACTATAACATTTTTCCATCCACATACCTGCCAACAGACCCAACTTTTTCAGGGACAGTCCTCCTTTTTTCCAGTCCTGTCCCATCTAATTTAGCTAAACTAGGTATGCAAATACACGTTGGTAGTTATAGCTCGGTAGGTAGCACTAGTATAAACATTAAATAAATATAATAAAGTACTAAATAATAAATCTAACTTTAAAATACATTTAAATAAACCCCTAATTTTTTTAAAAAAAACCATTAAAATTAAAATTAAATTATTATTTAGACATAATACATCTTTAACCAAAGCAGTGCACTGCTACTAATCTTAAACATAACCGTACATTAACCCTAAGCTATTTTTTAGTTCTTGTCCAACATTTTTCCATCCGCATACCTGCCAACACACCCAAGATTTTGGTGGACAGTCCTGCTTTTTTCCAGTCCTGTCCAGTAAAAGTTGGGTTCTTGCAAAGTATGCCATTGTAAATAGGTAGCAAATGTTAGGCATGTATTACAAGTGGTCCAAAATCAATTTAAAAATGTAAAATAATCCCTATTCTTTTATTAAACATCTATGGATGTGTGATTGTGTATGATAAACGGAGGCCAAGTTCCTTGGAGCATTTGTCTCTAGGTCATTTTGTGTACAGTACACCTCAGTACGTGTGTGCAACTCTATTGGTCGTTTCGGCAGGGGGCTGGCCTGCCATCAACAAATGAAGTGCGTTCTGCAATTCACTAGTTGATGCCAGACCAGCCCCCTGCCGAAACGACCAATAGAGTTGCACACACGTTCCTTCACGGCAGCTGCTGCTGCTCCGATGTGTTGTTAACCCCGTATTAACCCCTGCTAGGCAACCGGGAAGAAAACGAAGATTAAACGAGCACGAAGAATGTCCGCGAATATTCGCCCGAAGAGAAGACAGGAACGGGCGAATATTCGCAGAATACGAAGGTTTTTTTTCCCCCGAAGACGAGCACGAAGACGAACACGAAGAGCCCCCTGGTGCCCAAGTCTATTAATTATACTATTTTTTTTTATTTTTTTTTTATACATCACACTGACCACCTTACGGATTTTCACACACAACATGTGATTACATTACGGATATATTCGCTTCACACGCGATCACATTATCGATATATCCGCTTTACTTGACACATTTATTAATGATTATAGACCTACACTCCTTATTTATTATTTTACTTAATTTCACGAGGATTTTTCATTTCACATTTTTATACACATTAATGATTACTATTATCGCCAACACATATTAGACACTCACACATATTTATGATTACAGACTTATACTCCTTTTGCTATTAATAATTAATAAATAATCTCATAAATATTTCCTCTGCACACTTTACACACACTACATGATTACTCTGGTGAGTTATGCGCCTCACTTACGCATATCTATTAGCGATCATAGAATTACCCCCCTTTTTTTTTTTTTTTAACTTAATATTTAATAATTAATTTCATAAGTATTTCCTTTGCACATTTCACACACTATATATGATTATTTTGGTGAGTTATGCGTGCGTTTCACTTACACATATTTACTACAAATTGGGGAAGCTTTTAGATCATATTATGCTTCACTATACAATTTACCAGGTATAACTAAAAATAATTCACAGATTAATTCTTTTTTGGATGGGTTGAACCTTCCTAAACTCTCTTTAACGAAATTGACAAAATTAAACTCTCCCATTCAACTTTCAGAAATAAAGAATACGATTAGTAATCTTCCTAAATCTAAAGCTCCAGGACCTGATGGTTTCTCTGCCCCCTCTTTTCAACTCTTGGAAAAAATTATTTCTCCACTCTTGTTAAGAATATTCTCTGAAATACCAACTAAGAAAAAATTTCCAAGTGAAATGCTTCAGGCTATGATAACCCCAATTCCTAAACCAGGTAAGGATTTAACTAAAGTTACGAATTATCGTCCTATCTCACTAATAAACTTAGATATAAATTTTTTTTCTAAAATATTAGCAGAGAGACTAAAAGAGGTAATATCTGACTTAATACACCCGGACCAAACGGGTTTTCTTAAGGGGAGAAACGGGACAGATAATACGCGTAGAATATTAAATCTTATATATGAACTACAAAATACTAAACTACCTGCTACGCTAATAGCCTTAGATGCTGAAAAGGCTTTCGACAGAGTCAACTGGTCCTTTTTAGAAGCTACTCTAAAAGCATTCGGCTTATCTGGAGATTTCTTTCATAATACATTAGCTCTTTATAAAAATCCACAAGCTAAAATATCTGGAGCCAATTTAGATTCTGAATTTTAATATTAACAACGGTACGAGACAAGGATGCCCATTAGCTCCCTTGCTTTACATCCTCTCATTTGAACCTTTGGCAGTAATAATTCGTCATTCCACAAAAATACATGGATTAATAACAGGTCCATTGGAACATAAGATTGCACTTTATGCTGACGACATTCTTCTCATTCTTACTTCTCCCGAATCTTCAATTCCAGAAGTGATAGACCGCATAAATGAATATAGCCTTTATTCCAATTATAAATTAAATATAGATAAGACTCAAATCATTAACTTCAACATGGAATTACCTCAATTACAAAATCTAAAAACTAAGATACCATTCTTTGGATTACAGACATATATAAATTATTTGGGAATAAAAATTTATAACAATCTTTTAGATTTATTAAATAATAATTACCTCAGCCTCCTTGATGATTTGAAAACGTCTCGAAAATCTTTAGTCCTAGATTCATATTCTTTTAGACATGAGACGGGGCACAGGTGTGAATTATGTGGGAAAGAAGGATAAGAAACTGAGGTAATAGATGTTTTATTTCTCCTTGAGATATCAAATGTGACTCCTTCGGGGGTAAAAGATCTACCGGAGATATCCAAAGCCCTGACATCCGACACCCTCTTGCATGAGATGAGACAACAGAGGGCTACCAACTTAGCCAATAATTGGCGTACGGACAGCTCGTCATTGGGTGGCCACCGAGTAAACAGATGTAACAACAAGGTAACGTCCCAGACCTCATTATATCTAGGACGAGGAGGCCGAGAAAGTCTAATGCCTTTTAGGCATTTACCAACCGGGGTACCCTCAACTCCCACGTGTCCCGTTGAAATTGCGGACCGATATGTATTGATGGTACTGTAGGCTCTACCATCCTCAAACATTTGAGTAAGGAAACACAATACCATACTTAAAGGGGCCGATACGGGATCCACGTGTCATCCCATGCACCAATTAACCCAGTATTTCCAGGCACCTCTATAAACCTGTCTGGTATCAGGTGCCCATGCTC
Organism: Spea bombifrons; assembly: GCF_027358695.1. Classification (NCBI taxonomy): domain Eukaryota; kingdom Metazoa; phylum Chordata; class Amphibia; order Anura; family Pelobatidae; genus Spea; species Spea bombifrons. The sequence goes on along the minus strand of NC_071087.1, from coordinate 73,273,085 downwards.
CTTCCAGGAGATCGAGAGTTGCCTGCAGAACATCTGCGACGACCCAAGGTCCCCAGAGAGTAGCCAGGCTATTAGCGGAAGGTGCTTCTGAACCAACAACGGATGAGGTTGTCCGTCTATGTTCATAGAAGGTCCGGGTAGTGGGGAAGTCACCGTGGGGAACCTATGGCCATTTCCAATAGAGTCGGGAACCAAGGCTGCCTATCCAACCAAGGTGTGATCAAGACTAGTTTCGATCTGTGTCTGCAGAGGTGCAGCAGTGTGCGGGGAATGAGACAGAATGGTGGGAACTAGACTTGGGCACCAGGGGGCTCTTCGTGTTCGTCTTCGTGCTCGTCTTCGGCAAAAAAAAAAAACTTCGTATTCCGCGAATATTCGCCTGGTCCTGTCTTCTCTTCGGGCGAATATTCGTGGACATTCTTCGTGTTCGGGTTTTCTTCGTTTTCCCCGGTTAAGGGGTTAAAACGGGGTTAAAGCCGCTCTGGCGCCAGGAGTTTAAATGTCCGTATGAGCAACTCTATTGGTCGTCAGCAGGGGGCTCGTCTGCCATTGGTTGATGGCAGACGAGCCCCCTGCTGGCGACCAATAGGGTCGCTCGTACAGACTGTTACACTCCTGGTGCCGTAATTGTTCGGCAGATCCCGCTGGTCTCCCTGTTCTACCATTTATTAACTGATAGAACAGGGAGACCAGTGGGATCTGCCGGGTAAGTTGCAGCATTGGGATTTTAAAAGTCTGTACGAGCGACTCTGTTGGTCGCTCGTACAGACTTTTAGGCTCCTATTGCTGTAACTAACCCAGCACATCCCACTGGTCTCCCTGTTCTATCAGTTAAATGTCCGTACGAGCGACCAATATTGGTCGCTCGTACGGACATTTAACTGATAGAACAGGGAGGGAGACTAGTGGCATCGGCAGGGTAAGCTGCAACTTGCCCTGCCGATGCCACTGGTCTTTAACTAATTGAACAGGGAGGGAGACCGATGCCACTGGTCTCCCTCCATGTTCAATTAGTTAGTCTGTACCTGGTTAAATGTCCGTACGAGCGACCAATAAAGTCGCTCGTATGGACATTTAACTAATTGAACAGGGAGGGAGACCAGTGGCATCGGCACTGCCGATGCCACTGGTCTCCCTCCCTGTTCAATTAGTTAGGGGTTAACTTTTTTTTAAAGGGTTAAGGGGCCGTGCAAGTGAGCCTATTGGTCGCTTGCACGGCCCTTTAACCTATGGATTTCCGCTCCCGTTAACCCCTTCGATGCTGTTTTAGATAACGCAGCATCGAAGGGGTTAACGGGAGCGGAAATCCATAGGTTCGCTGTTAGGGGTTACAAAGACCGTGTGAGTGAGCCTATTGGTCACCGGCAGGGTCTTCCTCTGGCATCAACCAATTGGTTGATGCCAGAGGAGGTCCCTGTAGGCGACCAATAGGCTCATTCGCACTGCCCTGTAACCTGTGACGGCGAACTTCCGGGAACTGCCACGATGCCGCGAAGACGCGAAGACGCGAAGACAAGGTAAGTTAGAAGAGGGGGGGAAGAATGGTAGACGAAGACGAAGACAATCACGAAGATCTTCGTGGTGTGTGTCTTCGTCTTCGCCTATGTTTTACCGCCGCCGTCTTCTCTTCGGCGTGTCTTCGGAACGAACACGAAAACGCACTCTTCGTGTTCGTTTCCATGTTCGCCTGAAGACGAATGCACAAGTCTAGTGGGAATGGGTAGTGTCTGCCCATCGGCCAAGTTTGAAGGAAGGCATCCGTGCCTATCGCGTCTGGGTCCGGCTTCCAACTGAAGAAACGCAGACACTGTGTGTTCAGATGGGACACAAAGAGGTCCAGGTCTAGTGGGCCCCAGAGAGTGAAGATACATTGAAAAATGTCTTGACGTAAGCGCCAATCGCTCGGGTCCCACAGAAAACGGTATATATTGGAGGCCAGGCAGGAATGCCAGAACTCCGACGCGAGGTGGGTCAGGTCTTGAGACTTCGTGCCGCCCAGGTGATTGATGTACCTGTCCATAGGTAGCAATACGGAACATTTTGAGGAATGTTGTGCGAAACTGCGAATGGCAAATGCGCCCTCTAGCAGTTCCAAGCAGTTTATGTGGAGGTCCCGTTCCTGTCTGGACCATTTCCCTCCGCGGAGTAGTCTCCGCATTGAGCCCCCCAACCCAGGAGGCTGGCATCCGAGTCTATCCCTAAATCCGAGGCGTTCCCGAAAATTGCCCTGCCATTCCAGCCATCTATGTGTTGAAGCCACCACGAAAGCTCCTCGGCAGCCTCACAATCCACTGGAATGGTGTGATCGTATGACATGCCCTGTCGGAGAAACCGAATCTTCAAACGTTGAAGAGCACGGTAGTGAAGTGGGCCGGGAAAGATTGCCTGAATGGAGGCGGACAGAAGGCCTATGACCCGTGCAAGATGACGAATCATAATCAGTGGTCGACGGAGGACCTTCCTGATCTCTTTTTTGATCATCCTGACCTTGGCTACCGGGAGGTAAAGTGATGTTTGCACAGAGTCTACCATGAAGTCTAGGAATTCCATCTTTTGAGAAGGGATCAGGATAGTCTTGTCCAATATCGTGGTCCAATATAAGTGGCGTTTTAGGGAGTGTTTGTCTTGCGACATAATTAATAAGTCATCTAAATATATAATTAGACGCACTCCTTTCCGACGCAGATGGGCAATTATGGGTTTTAACAGTTTGGTGAAACACCAAGGGGCGGAAGATAGGCCGAATGGCAGGCATGTGAAGTGCCATTTCCGATTGTCCCATACAAATTGAATGTATTCTCGGTGGGAGTGAGCCACTGGGACGGTGAGGTACGCGTCCTGTAAACCTAACTTCATCATCCGGTCCCCTGTGCATGGTAGATCCCTCAGGGAATGAATACCTTCCATTTTGAAGTGTTGGTAACAGATGAAGGCATTCAGGGGTCGGAAGTTTATGACAGGCCGGATGCCTCCACCCTTCTTGGGAACCATGAAAAGGTTGCTTACGAAACCGGGGGAGTTTATGGGAATGGGAGCGATCGCTCCTTTGTGGAAGAGGGATTGAACCTCTTGAGTGACTAGCAGTCTGTCTAACGGGGAAAAATGAATCGCGTGAGGAAATATGGACTGAACAGGGGAAGTATGGAAGTTTATCTGGTATCCCCTTACAGTCTGTAGAACCCAAGGGTCTGTAGTCAATCTGTGAGTAAAGTGACGCAGTCTGCCCCCGACCCTGGGAGGGGAGAGGGGTGAATGGGTACTCACCATAAGGGCGTCTGGATTGGTATGATCCTCTTGCTCCGCGATTTTGCCAAGGGCGGCTCCTCTGCGGGAAGAATGGGGCAGCTGCGGGCCTGTATTCCTGGTGGGTCTGTCTGGATTTATTGGGACCTCAGGAGCAGTAGAGGCATCCTGACAGTCCAGCCCGTGGGACAAAGAGCTGCCAAAATCAGAAGGAGCAGCAGCTCCAGTCTGGTCACCATCTCTGTGAGACATGCTACAGAAGTATAAACTAGTGGGAGTAGTGGGGAGTCAGTGAAGTAACTCACCAAGGCAGAGAAAAAACGAAATGGCAGGTAAATGGGCAGTTTGGTGTGATAGAGGGAGATGTTCGCCAAAAACGAGGGCGTAGGGGGCGGGAACAACTTCAAAAATGCCTAGAAGGCTACAACAAAATAGCCACCACAGTAAAAACTGCGCATGTGCGACAGCCGAAAACGGGGAAAATAATAGAAATAGAGAAAAAACAGTAGCTTAGTAATAAAAATGGGTGCCCAGGCGAAGGGGAGGAAAAACTCCAAGGGACACAACAACAATCGAAGGGAAGAGAAAAGCAGGAAAAAAAAAAGGTATAGAGATTGTATAAAGTAAGTAGTAAATTAATACATCAATGTACAAATAATAATTCGTTAAATAAAGTGCTTAACATACAGTATAAACCAGTAATAACTGCTCTATAGTGAGGGGCACAAATACAACATGTACTTATCTGAGGGAAGCAGCAAAGAAAAGAGGAGGCGTTTTGGAATGTACACTGTGATATGGAGAAGTGAGAAGTGTACTATTTGTATCTGTTTTTTGGGTTTTTTTCTCTCTTTGCTGCTGAGGGATTAAAGAAAAGAGTTATGCATAATATGAGCCTCCGTGTCTTTATAAATACATTAATAAATATTAAATTGATAAATTAATCTACATTAAAAATCATCATATCCAATAATCAATTTATTAAATGCATCAGATTCATAAATAAATAGAGAATGAGAAACAAAATGAGTTATTTTATATTTCAGAATTATAGCTTAAATTATAAATATCATTATAAAATACACAAGAAATTCCTATGATAGTAATTATAATTAGACAGCAACCATTCATCTAGATATAACTATAAATAATTAACCCTTGTAAGTTAGAATCTGCCTAGATAAAATATCAAATGATTATAAAATAGAGAAACATACCCAAACATGTTAAAATAAATTAATAAAAAACCATAAAGAACATTAAATATATTTAAATTCATAAAGCAGAAAGCGAATGTAGATTGAAAAGTCAGGAAAATGATTAAAAATAACTCATTTTTTTAACAGTTTTGTATACATATAAATTGTACACCAATTAAACCAATGGGAAAAAAATATCCAAAATATATTCATTAACTTGTCCTGATTTGGAAACCACTCTATATGGCCAGGATGTTCATTTAGTTTGACCAGTATAGGGCAAATATTGCAAAGCATGCATCACGTTTTTCAAACGTAATTCTTTTCAAATTTGGCATGGTAGCCTAATAACTGCAATAGTTGTCACAGATACTGATTATCCCCCAAAAATTATATGTTTATGAACAGTAAATAAGTCAAGGTGTTCAACTAGGGTAATTTTGACACTTTTCAAGGTATTTTTTCACCAATTGCTGCCAAATATTGAGTTTTTTTGCATATGTTGCAATGTTGCTTTAGATTTCATATTAGATTTTGTATAGAATATGTGCAACTACAGGAAACACATTTTGTTCAGCAACATCCCCTGATTCCAACAAGGCCTCACATGCATGGTTCATGCATTTTTTGAGGAAGCTATGAGGGCAAAACTGGAACATGCGCATTTTAGTTTTCAATTTTCGGAATTTCAGAAATTGGTTTGCTGGCCCATATCCCATTTGGGTCATTTTGGAAGCCCCCAATTTAAATTACCCCATAAAAGTATGTTTATGAACAGTAGACAAGTCAAGGTGTTCAACTAGGGTAATTTTGACAGTTTTCAAGCAGCTATTACTTCACTGATGTCTGCCAAACTTCACAGGGAAATTATTTTATTGCGTTTTTAACGCACAAATTTCAATGTTGCATTGAATTTCTTGCACACCACAAGTGCAACAGTGGAAGAAAACACCACATTTTGTTCACCAACACCCCCTGATTCCAACAAGGCCTCACATGCTTTTTTTTGAGGAATCTATGAGGCCAAAACTGGAACATGCTGACATTTTTAGAAATTGGTTTGCTGGGCCCATATCCCACTTGGGACATTTTGGAAGCCCCCCAATTTAAATATGAATGATGCGTTTCTTAACAAGATTTTTTTTAAATGTGGTGTGCTGGGAGTTGCGCCCCAATAGTGGCCAGAAAAAGAAAAACTGCTAAACAAAAGCATATAATTTTTGAAAGATGATATCCCAAAGTATTTTACTAGGGTTTTTTTTTTTAACAATTTTGATTTAACCATTTTAGTGCCAGTCTGTCCCCAACATTGCAGCAAAATTTCATTTTTTTAATTTTTAACAAACCCATTCTATCCAAACACAGTATTTCAGTATTTTTTCCCCCTGGGTACGTGAAATTACTGAAACAACTTTCAGTTTGATTTTTATTCAGAAACACCCTCTAGGAACAGCAATACCCCATATGCATGTGTCTCTTTGGCAATGTGGGTTCAAAATCAGAACATGCGCATTATAGTTTTCAAACATGGAATTTTGACAGATCAGTTTGTTGGGTCCAGGTCTCATCTGAGACGCAGTGGATGACCCATATTTCATTTTAACCCCCTAAAACTATATATTTCTCAAAACTAGACAGCTCAGGGACTCTTGTTAGGGGCATATTGGCCTGTCCCATGCAGCTGATTCCGCGCCAGCGCCTTCCAAATTTAGTATAACAAAATAAAGAAAACATTTTTCACATCCACTTTGCGGTTTCACCATATTTATTTTTTTGAGTGGATGTGTGAAAGAACAAAGAACAATTTGTGTTCAGTAACACCCCCTGAGTACAGCGATACCTCACATGCATAGATAAGTCATGTTTCTCAGACATCGTGGAGTCAAAACACTCATGTGGAGACTGAAGAACCCTCTCCCCCTGTCCCTGAAGCTGCCTGACCAGCGATTGCAGGGAGGAGTCTCTTTGATCACTCCTGTAGGCTTCTATGCCTACAGGAGTGATGAAAGGGCTTGTGGAGGCTCGTTTTTGCTGTTTGCTGCCTGGTCAGCAGAGCCCCGTACAAAACGGGTATTAACCCCTAAAAAAACGCGATCGCAGCATTGAGCGATCAGGCAGCAGGAGGGTGTTGTGTCAATCCCCCTAATCAACACACAACCCCCCTCCCTGAAGCTGCCTGTGGCAGCTGAAAACGCGATTGCTGGTTTTTCGGCAATCGCGCTTTCAGCCTACAGAATCACTCCGTGGAAGTGATCAAAAGCTTGGGGACGGGCTTGGGGTGGCTGTGCTGGTTTTCCCAGACACCTGGGTAGACAGCAGCAGCACCCCCACGATCACCACGATTGTGGCGATGTGGGGGCTTTTTTGGGGGATGACGTACCTGGTACGTCCCGGTCTGCAGGGGACATGTAGCCAGGAAGTACCAGGTACGTCACCGGTACGGAAGGGGTTAAAGAAGAATATTAAAAAGGTAAACAAATTATTTTTAATGCCAGGGTAAATGCACAAAAGAGAGATCTAATTTTAGAAATGGAAGGCCAGTCCTCCAATGTGGGCATTATAAAAGCATCACAATAGTTTTACCAAAACCTTTTTTATGAGAAAAGATACTAAGGGGACCATAACTAATGTTTAGGATCTGATGATCAAGTGCGTTTAAGCAGAAAGCTGTTGTTAACCGAATTGCATGATCCAATTAAAAGCTTTTCTGCTGGTAAGTCCCCAGGAGCAGATGGAATCCCTATTGAATTTTATACATGTTTTGGGGAACTCTTTTTAACATTTTTATAGAGGCTTTTAATACCGAGGAGTTACCCTCTTTCTGAAGAAGAGGCATCATTACGCTAATTTTTAAGAAGGGTGATAGACCAAAATTGGAGAACTGGAGGCCTATCACCCTACTGAATGTAGACTATAAAATTATGGCCAAGATTTTAGCTAACAGAAAAAAAGCTGTAATAGATAAGGTCATTCACCCAGATTAGATCTGTGGTATCCCAGGACGTGCTATCTGGGAACACCTCAATGTAATACGTAATCTGATCTGGTATCAGACAGACCGTAAACAAAAACTGGTAATTTTATCTCTTGATTTTAAAAAAGCTTGATCGTGTATCCCATGGATATCTCTTTATGGTTTAAAAGAAAATAGCATTCTCAGATTTTATTCAGCATATTAATATTTTATATAAATTGTCTTTTAGCGAAATTTTAATCAATGGCTTTTTAACTCTTTTTAACTTTTTTCTCTTGAATCTGTGGTGAAGCAGCATATTATATTATTCAGCATATTAATATTTTATATAAATTGTCTTTTAGCGAAATTTTAATCAATGGCTTTTTAACTCTTTTTAACTTTTTTCTCTTGAATCTGTGGTGAAGCAGGGTTGTCCCCTTAAACCCCTTAAAACCCATTTTAGCCCTTTATCCCACAAAATGATAAGTTTATCTGGAGTGTCCCCATCAAGGGTACAGGTGAAGGCTCTGAGCAAATTAAACTGCAAAATAGAATTATGGCAAACTCGAAAGCTGACAATGGAAGGGAGAATCATCAAGGCAATACTCTTACCAATTATGATGTATTTAGGAGTGGTATTCCCTCCCCTCTGACTTGTACGCAAAGAAACGTATGTGTGTTTTATGTTTTTTTTTTATCTCCAGTAGCGAGAAACTAAAAAGAGAGAAAAAGAGAGAAAACAAAATGTGAATGGTGAAAATCAGGGATGCCTGATGTGAAGAGTTTTTTTAACATAAAGTTTATTACTATGTGTTTTTTAAGAATGTACCTTTGCTTCCTTTTTACGCTATGCGGCTGGTCATATTTTTAGGAAATATAACTTTTACTCACTGTCTCTTAACTTTCCTGTGCTTCTAAATCGCCAAAGCAGTATGTCATTTTAGAAAAAACAATACCATTTTATCACCTCCAAGATTTTAGCACGGATATTTTATCAAATCCAAAGAAGTTGACTGCTGCTATATTATTGAAGGAACCAACTGAACGAGTGGCACAATACTCTCTCATAGGGTCCAGAAGAGTTTGGCAGAATGTATGTTGCCACTTTCTAGCCAACTCTCAGAGAGATCTTGCATGGCAGGTAGTGCACAAATTAGTTTGCCTACTAGACAATTTCAGCACAGGAGAGGTATTGGTACCACAGCTAAGTGCCCCAGAGATCAGTGTATACAATATGTGTTGCATATATTTTTTTAACTGCTTTTATGCACAAAATATGGAAAAAGGTGGAGCCGCTTTTGAAATGGGTTTACAGCCTTCGGTTTTTGCACGATAGTTGTCTTACTTGTCCCACAGCTGACTAGTCGCGTGTTTTATGGATTATGATAAATTGTATAAAAGAAGCAATTTGGAAAACCAGGAATATTTATTGCCATTTGTCTTAACATGGCTTTAAGCGACACTTTTTAAAGGATTGTAAAGGCAAGGGTTCAATGAAAGCAGAGACTTAATATGTGGAACATTTTACTTGGAATGGACTAAACATGTATTTATTGTAACTTTTATGTACACTTTTTAAATACTTTAATCATTTCAAATGTCCCATTATATCCTTTAACCTGTTTTAAAGTATTTATTTATTGTACTGTTGCATCTAGTTAATAAAATACCTGTTCTCTTGCTAGCAGTAGTGATGGGAAGTTCGAATCATTAAAGTGAATCGGATCATTTTGACTCGTTCATTGAAATTATCCGATTCATGATCCGAATCTTCGGATCATTCAGTGTGACTCACAGGAGTTACTGTTTCCCAGTCCCTCCCTGCAGTCACACTAACGATTGGCCCCGCCACTTTCATTACAGTCAATGAACCCTCTTGCCTGCCTACTCTAGTGATGTCACTGAAGGCGGAGAGTCGTTCAAAGATCCGAATCTTACAGGGATCCGAATCTTACAGGGATCCGGATCTTACAGGGATTCGAATCTTACAGGCATTCATTCAGAGAATTACAATACATATCAATAAATGCATTAATAATCTCCACTGCCCCCAGGATTTAGATTCCCCTTAGTTTGCCCCCTTTACCTCTAACTGCCCCTTAAGTTAACTTTGTTAAATTAACCCTCAGTCATAGTTACATAGTTACATAGTTCGTAAGGTTGAAAAAAGACCTAAGTCCATCAAGTTCAACCCTTCTACCTAACCTTCCTATTCTTGATCCAAAAGAAGGCAAAAACCCCCTAATTAAGCTACTTCGAATTCTGCCATCAGGGGGAAAAAAATCCTTCTTGACTCCAAGAGGCAATCAGATTTCTCCTTGGATCAATAAGCTCTAAAATATTAATATTATTTTATTTATATCCCTGTATGTCATGCCTTTCTAAGAAAATATCAAGGCCCCTTTTGAAGGTATCTAATGTATTGGATAACACCACCTCCCTAGGAAGTGAATTCCATACCTTTATTGTCCTCACTGTAAAGAATCCCTTCCTTTGTCGTCTATGAAACCTGCGTTAGGGGCCGTTATGGTTAATGGGGTATTTAGGATTAATTTAGGGGCAGTTATGGTTCATGGGGTCTCTAGGGTTAATTTTAAGGCAAGACAGGAGGCTTCCTATTTTGCATTACTTCCTTTACTTCTCACAGTAGCAGCAAAGAAAGAGTTAACATTATAAGTGGAACAACCAATAGAAAACGTTACATAAGGGGTATATAAACCCCTAAACCATCCTCCTCTTCCTCTTTCTTTGCTGCTCACCGTAGCTGCAGGGCAGTCCTCTTCCTTTTGTCAGTATTACTGTTGTTTGCAATGCGGTATATATATATATCTTTCATTTAAATTGATTTATTTTAGTTTAACTTTATTTATTGATTTGCTATTTCACTGTTTTGCGATTTACCAGGTTGTTCTCTGTCCGTTCCTACGGACTTTTTACTTTTGGCCTGGGGAGGTCTTTAGTCCCCGTTTCACCCGTCCTCCGGGTCTCCGGGACTCCCCCGGTTCCCGGGCTTCCCCGCTTTACTCCCCGGTGTTCTCCCCCACCTTCCCTCGTTTTCCGTTGCTGAGTTATTTCCTCGGCGTTCCACCGTTTTATCCTCTGTTCCCGCATTTCTTACCTTTCTTGTTTTCTTGTTTTTTCTTCTCTGCCGGTCCCTCTTCAGGTCCGCTCGCGTTTCGCGGGCTTTTCTGCCTCTCAGGGGTTTCGCCGCCATTTTGGCTGAGCGGTGAAATCTCGCGTAACGGGATTTCAGCCGCCATCTTACCTCTCCCTTTGCCTCGTGTGCGGCGGCCATGTTTCTGCTCCCATAGAGCTCCTGAGTTGCCGGCGTATGTTCACTATATCGCGGCTGGGCCTATCTTGTTTCTGGTGAGTCCCGGTCGCCATTTTTACCCGTTTTGCCTCATTTTTCGTGTTTTTCTTTCCGTTTGGCGATTTTTTGTTGCCGTTTGCTCTCCTCTTCGGGTGAGCTGCTTGTATTTTCATTTTCAGGTTGTTTATTTCCTTTCAGGTACAATTATTGGATTGACTCTATTCTTGAGTGCCCTTATGGCTATTGAGGGATTTTTAAAAATCGGCTATTGATCCCAGGATGAGCCCCTGTGGATGATATATCATATAGATGTATGTTATAGTGCCTTTTGATTTATTTACCTGCCCTTACACTGCCCTCTCTTTTTCTCTACAGTCAAAATGTCTCAAGAAAACATACCATCCCAAGATGCCTTTATGGCCTGGTTGGAATCAAAATTCTCTACTTCAGTAGAGTCATTCTTTTCAAAAATGTCCGCAAATCTACCTAACCAAGGGCAACCCCCTGTTCAAACCGGCCCTACTAATGCCCCTTCAGACTCAGATTCTAATATATCAGAAGGGGAGGCTTCCGGCTCTAAACGCCCCTGGAAGGGCAGCAGTGTATCTGCGGGCAAGGGCAAAGCTCCCGCTAAACGCCCTAAGACTTCTGGCACTCCTAATGACCCACTATCCATAGTGGACGAATGGCGGGCAGACTCCTCCATTGGGTCTGATGTATCAGTAAATCTGGCCTCGTCCAGAGAACTTGACTCCGGGTTCGTCCGTGAGTATTTGGTGGATGAGCCCCACCTTGCCGATCTCCCTCAATCACATTCAGCGTCCACGTCCACTGACCTCCCGGTCCTGGACCCTACTGGGTCTTCTATGTTCGATCCCACCACTATGCGCCACCCTAGGGCCACTGAATGGGCTCCCCCTGAGCATATCGCTCTATACCTCCATAAATGGCTCAGAAAGCCGCTCCCTAAGGAGGTTCGTAACAAGCTCAGAGCCGAATGCCCCCGACCTTGTATTCCGGACAAAGTGGCCCTTACCCCAGAGTTTGATCCCAACGTGGTCGCTCTCCTATCGGCACAGAATAAAGACCCTAGACGGGGTTTGGAGCAAGGCTTAAAGTCCGCTCAGGACAAAGTCCTAGATTTAGTTGGGCCGGTCACCCAAATTCTCTCCCTGGCAGACAGGGCGTTTTTGCAAAATTCTCCCCTAGATCCCAAAGTTATACGCGATTGGGCCCTTCGCGTGGTTTGTCTCCTGGGGAACGCCAACGTCTCTATCGCCACGGAGCGTCGCAAGGCGGCTTTGCTGCGCATGGACCCCCGTTTAGCCGAATTAGGCACTAAAGATCTAGGTGCGGCCGCTAATGGCTTGCTTTTCGGGGATGCGTTTGTGAAAGAACTGAATCGCCACGTGTCTCTCATGACGTCATGGAACAAGGCGAAGCTTTCCATGAAGAAGGTTTTCCAACCGAACCTTCGTTTTTCCGGGAGGGCTGGACGACCGCGGGGCCGGGCCGCCAGCCGTACTTCATCCCAAGGTCCCCGGAATTTCCCTCAGCCACAGTCTTCATACAGACCAGCCTATCACCAGAGACCCTTCAGTTCCCGTGGAGGTTACAGAGGCAGAGGTGCTCAGGGATTCCCCAGAGGACGTTCCGGCTTTGGTAAGTCCAACTGTTTCTTGTCCTTCTTTCCCTCTGCGGGTTGGGGGCCGTATATCCCGTTTTTTCCACAACTGGGTGTGGATTTCGTCCGACCCGTGGATCCTCCAAATGGTCCAGGGTTTCCAGATAGATTTTGTCTCTCCCCCCTTTCAGATTCGCAGACCTCGTCCTGCTTTCCGATCCGCGGCCGATCGGGCGCTTATAGAGAAGGAGCTCCGGGCCCTACGCGACAAAGGAGCCATTCAAAGAGCCCTCGGTCCCATAGGCTTCCTCAGCTCCGTGTTCCTGGTGCGCAAACGCACCGGCGACTTCCGTCCGGTGATCAATCTGCGCAATCTGCGGTCTCTCAATGCCTTCGTAGTTTATCGCCACTTCAAGATGGAGGGCATCCATCTTCTCAGAGACCTTATGTCGGAGGGCGACTGGTTCACCAGGTTAGACCTCACAGACGCTTACCTTTCTGTCCCTATCCACCCGGATCACAGGCGTTTTCTCCAATTCCGCTGGGGCAGCCAGATTTGGCAGTTCAAGGCCCTTCCCTTCGGCCTCAGTTCAGCCCCATGGTGCTTTACCAAGCTCCTGAAGCCGGTCATGGCTTTCTTCAGATCGAGGGGCGTCCGGTGCATAATTTACCTGGACGACATCCTGCTATTTTCGAGTTGCTGGGAGTCTCTGCTCTCGCAGACGGACTTCGTCATTCAGACCCTTCACGAGCTCGGCTTTCTTGTAAACACCCAAAAGTCGGAGCTTATCCCGAGTCAACGAATTCTGTTTCTGGGCTTCGAGATAGACTCGCAGGCAGCTATGCTTCGCCTTCCGAGGTCCAAAATAGTCTCAATTCGAAAGGAAATTCGGGCTCTTCTCCGCCGCGATTTTTGCTCCCTTCGTCTCCTGGCTCGGATGGTGGGGCTTCTCTCGTCTTCCATTCAGGCGATTTTCCCCGCTCCTCTCCATTATCGGGCGCTTCAGCGCCTCAAAGTCCACCACTTACGGAAACTCCCTTCCTACGACCAGGTGATCCGGCTGACGCAGGAGGTGCGCCAGGAGCTACTCTGGTGGCTTTGCCACATGGAGGCATGGAACGGTCGGGCGATTTTCGGTTCCCAACCGGACTTCGTTCTCGAATCCGATGCCAGTCTGCTGGGATGGGGCGCCGCCTCCGACGCAGCTGCGACCGGAGGTCGTTGGTCCCCGGAGGAGCGCTCGCTCCATATCAATTGCCTGGAGCTGATTGCGGGTTCCTTCGCGATCCGGAGCCTGGCCAAAGACCGCTCGGACTGTTGTCTGCTCCTGCGGATGGACAATTTCTCGGCAGTCCGCTATATCAATCGCTTGGGAGGCACACGCTCCAAGCGCCTCACGGAAGTCACGAAGGACATATTCGAATTTTGCCTGGCTCGCAATATCACCCTTCAGGCAGAGTATCTCCCGGGCGTCGAGAATCTTCTGGCAGATTGGTTCTCCAGACATTGGCGGGATGCGAGCGACTGGAAACTTCACGGTCAAGTCTTCCGGGATCTCCATCATCGGAGGGGCCCGTTTCATCTGGACTTGTTTGCGTCCAGGACGAATCGTCAGACGAAAGACTTCTACAGCTGGCTTCCGGATCCGGAGGCTCTGGCGACGGACGCCTTCATGCAGGTGTGGCCGCCCTGGGGCGCGTACGCGTTCCCCCCTTTGGCCCTTATTCCAAGAGTCATCCACCATTTACGTCGCAGCGGCGGCTCTCTGGTCTTGGTGACCCCCCTTTGGCATGCGCAGCCGTGGTTCCCGGCTCTGTTACAACTGTCAGTGCGGGACCCTTTGGCTCTTCCGTCCTTCCCCTCTCTCCTGTCGGGCTCGGACGGCCAGCTTCATCCTCTCATCCAGGAGGGTCGTCTTCTCCTGGTGGCGTGGACGATCTCGGGAGACCCGGAGCGGGCTCGGGTCTATCGGACGCGGCTCAATCCTTGCTGCGCGAATCTTGGGCTCCAGGTACCCGAAAGTCGTACCGGGCAGCTTGGCGAAGTTGGGCTGCTTGGTGTGTGGGATGGCAAGTGGATCCCCATACTGCCCCTTTAGATTCTGTTCTCAATTTTTTGGCGGAGATGTTTTCCTCGGGAAAATCTTACCGTACCATTAATGTTTTCCGGTCGGCCATTTCAGGTGGTCATGTGGGCATTTCCGGTGAGCCGGTCGGCAGGGCTCCTCTGGTCTGTCGCTTGCTCCGCGGCATTCGTTTGTCTCGTCCCCCAGCTCCTCGCTATTCTTCGCTGTGGGATGTTGCGGTGGTGCTCGATTTTCTGCGTTCCTGGCCGGACAACGAGTCTCTTTCCCTGCGTCAATTGTCCGCGAAACGTACCTTCCTGCTGTGTCTTCTTTCTTTTCGTAGAGTTTCGGATGTCAAGGCTCTCGATACACACGCCATTTCCTTTTCCCCAGAGGGCTTGGTGTTCCAGGTCCATAGGAGGACTAAGACCTTTTCCTCGTCTATCTCCTATCCTTATTTCCTTGATGATCCTCAGATCTGTGTGGCCAGATGTGTGCGGTCATACTTGTCTCGCTCGGCTATGGTACGTCCTTCTTCGGTGTCCCAGCTTCTCATTTCTTATGTTAAGCCGTTTAAGGCCGTCTCCTCCCCAACTTTAGCTCGTTGGGTGCGTTGGCTCCTCTCTCTAGCGGGAGTGGATGCTAGTTTTGGGGCGCATTCGGTTCGGGGGGCTGCTGCATCTTGCGCCCTACGGTCGGGGGCTGCGCTGGACGATATTCTCAAGGCGGCGGATTGGTCCCGGGCTTCCACTTTCCGGGAATTTTACTTTCGCCCGATATCTTCCGCGGCGGTGGCTTTGATTGCTGGCGTTAAAAATGCAAAATAGGAAGCCTCCTGTCTTGCCTTAAAATTGGAAATTATTCTAGCCTTGGTGCACGAATAATTATAATTTTAATAAAGACAGGAGGCGAGTATTTTCCCTCCCATCCCTCCCTTTCTTGGGTAAGTTGTTTGGTTTATTGCGCATGTTCTCTGTACTGTTGTCTGCTCCTTTTTTGCTGATGTTGGAGGGTATGTTGGGGCTCCTTGCTGTTTAGTGATTTTATCCTATGAATTCGGAACATGGTCCTGTTACGTTTCTCTCTTTCTTTTCAGCGTGAACTCTCCGCTAGGGGTTAGAGATTCGACTACTCCTGTTTTGAGCTCCGTTGGCTCCTGCCGTTACTAGTTCTTGGAGGATGCTGGTTCCGGTTCCAGTTCTGTTCAGTGTCCTGCTCGGTGTTCTGCGTTGGTCGTCGAGTTTGATGGACGTTTCTTCAGTCCGGTTCACAGCGTCGAAAGAGGAAGAGGAGGATGGTTTAGGGGTTTATATACCTCTTATGTAACGTTTTCTATTGGTTGTTCCACTTATAATGTTAACTCTTTCTTTGCTGCTACTGTGAGAAGTAAAGGAAGTAATGCAAAATACTCGCCTCCTGTCTTTATTAAAATTATAATTATTCGTGCACCAAGGCTAGAATAATTTCCAATTTTAGGGGCAGTTATGGTTGATGGGGTCTCTAGGGTTAATTTTAGGGGCAGTTATGGTTGATGGGGTGTTTAGGGTTAATTTAGGGGCAGTTATGGTTAATGAGGTCTTTAGGGTTAATTTCAGGGGCCGTTATGGTTAATAGGGTTTTTAGGGTAAATTTAGGGGCAGTTATGGTTGATGGGGTATTACGGGTTAATTTAGGGGCAGTTATGGTTGATGAGGTGTTAGGGTTAATTTAGGGGAAGTTATGGGGAATTTAATGCTGATGACTGATGGTTAATTTAATTAATTTAATAAAGTTCTTAAGGTGCAGTTAGATGTAAACTAAGGGGAATCTAAATCCTGGGGGCAGTGAAGATTATTAATGAATTTATTTATAAAAGTATGGTATCAGTGATATTCTCTGAATGATCTCTGTAAGATCCGGATCCCTGTAAGATTCAAATCTTTTAATCATTTGAATCTTTGAATCATTTGAATCATTCGAAACATTCGAATCTTTGAATCATTCGAATCTTTGAACGACTCTCTGACTCTATGAGTCATCGTTCCTCTGTGAATTAACCCCTTAAGGACCGGGCTCGTTTTTTCTTTTTGTACCCTGTGGGACCGAGGCTGTTTTAATTTTCTCCTCACCCATTTAGTGTACCTACATAAGTTATATATTGTTTTTTTCAGGACAAGATGGGCTTTCTTCAGATACCATTGTTTTGATCGTATCATCTTATTTACTATAAAAAAAATAAAATAAACATGGTGAAAAATTGAAAAAAACACATTTTATGACTTTTATTTGAAAAATCTTTTACTCACCTAAAAAAGCAAGTAAAAAAACTAGCTAAATAGATTCTACTACTTGTCCTGAGTTTGGAAATACCCAATGTTTTTATGTTTTTTGCTGTTTTTTTGTAAGTTATAGGGCAATACGTACAAGCAGCGTTTTATGATTTCCAAACCTTTTTTAACAAATCTGGTTAGTCTGCCTCCATCTCCTCTTTGGAACATCTTTGAAGCCGGTTAACTCAATTTAACCCCGTCAAACCATATATTTTTGAAAACTAGACACCCCAGGGTATTTCAAATGCTGTTATTTTAACCCATTCCATGCAAAAGTTATACAACCACACTTTGTCAAACTTTGTAATAGTAATTTTTTTTATTTTTTTTCACACAAATTGTACTTTAGTTATAGATATACAGGTTCTGGTATATGTCACTGTCAAACAACACCCCAATGTGTGTTCAGGAACATCTCCTGAGTACAGCGATACCCCACATGCATGGGTTTGTCAGATTGTTTGGCTGGTAAAGGGCTACTTTTGGGGCATGCGTAATTCAGGTGGTCATTTGGTCATTCTGCCTCCATCTCCTCTTTGGAATATCTTTGAATCTGGTTAACTCAATTTAACCCCGTCAGACCATATATTTTTGAAAACTAGACACCCCAGGGTATTCCAAATGCTGTTATTTTAACCCTTTCCATGCACCAATTATACAACTACACTTTGTCAAACTTTGTAATAGTAATTTGTTTTATTTTTTTTTTCACACAAATTGTACTTTAGTTATAGATATACAGGTTCTGGTATATGTCACTGTCAAACAACACCCCAATGTGTGTTCAGGAACATCTCCTGAGTGCAGTGATACCCGACATGCATGGGTTTGTCATGTTGTTTGAGATTTAAAATGCCACATTTGGGAAGTGCGCTTTTTTCTCCATTTTGGTCAGTCTGTACCTATGCCCTATCTTTGAGCTCGGCCACTCCAATTTACCCCATCAGCCATTTTTTTTTTTATATTAGACACCCCTTGGGTATTTGAAGTGCTTTTATTTTAACTCTTTGTTGAGATTTTTGAGAAATTTTAGCACTTGCTCAAAATAATAAACTTTATTTTTTTATTTTATTTTTTTAATACTTTTTTTTATATTTTTTACTGGATGGTTCATCTAGTGACATCACTGCATAATTATTTTTAAATGTTAGCACATTTTTTTTTATTATTTTCTTTTCCTTTTTGTTTTTTATTATTTTTTGAATATTTTACTAATCACATTGTGATTAGAAAGCTGGGCTCCATTGACTTGCATGGTTGAATGCAGTACCTGTATTCAACCTGCAAGTGGAGCCAGAGTTCTCTAGAGGGTCTGGAGACCATCTAGCGAACTCTTTCATCTTTATTGGTTTTTTTCCCGGGCCGCCGCCATCTTGCTGATGGCGAAGATCACCGGCAGCTGCAGCTGTGACCGCTCTCCGCAGCGGTCACAGCCCATCCAGAGGTAAGTGTTTGGTGTCGCTGGATGCCTCCTGATCGAGGCATTCCAGCGACACCATTTAAGTTTAGGAGGCGATCGTTGATCGCTTCCTAAATGCTTTTAAAACGGGCGTCCGCCGCCATACAATGTATGGCGGCTGTTGACGCCCCGGGGAGGGGCCAGACATGGCCCCCGATGCCGATCTCAGCCTTGCTGAATGCCTCGACATCGAGGCATTACAGTAACGCCGTTTAAGCGAAGAAAGTGATCGTTGATCACTTTCTAAGCTTATTTAATTTTTTGACGGTTCAGGACCGTCAAAGGTCATTAAGTGACCGTTTTTCCATGACGGTCCTGAACCGGCAAAAGTCGTTAAGGGGTTAATGAGCTGTAACCTGATCCCAGAGTCTGTGTGCTCTGCACATGACTCACTCTAGGATCAGGTTACAACTGCATGATTAACAGACTGAACTGCTACAAATGAATCGTTCAGTCTATTAAACCGATTCATCCGGATCACCGAAAAGAATCAGATCAAATGAACGATTCGTTCATGATACGGACATCTAGCAGTGGTCTGATTTGGATAAAACCGCTGTGACCTGGCTTGCTTCTGACTTCGTTCCTTGGTTACTGATTCAGCATCGATATCGTCCTTCTAGTTTTGACTGGGCCTGTCTAACTACTTCTCTCCTGCCTTTGGGCTTCCAGCCGTGTGCCCCGCCAGTCCAGCTACAGCGTCCTAGTACTATCTTGCGCCCGACTAGGCAGTAGGGAGGAGTCTGCCAACTACAGGCCAGTAAGTCTTACATCTGTAGTAGGGAAATTAATGGAAACTATGTTAAAGGAAAGTATTGTTGAACATCTGAAGTCACATGGGTTTCAAGATCAAAAACAACATGGGGTTTCCTCAGGAAGATAATGCTAAATGAATCTTATTGATTTTTTCTTGCGTGACTGAAGTAATTGATAAGGTGGTGCAGTAGACATTGCGTATCTAGATTTCAGTAAGGTTTTTGACACTGTCCCACATAGAAGACATAAATTAACTGCAATATCTAAGTTTAGATCCCAATATTGTTGAATGAATTAGACAGACAACAGAGGGTTCTAGTCAATGGAGTATATTCGGAGCAAGGTCTTGTTACCAGTGGGGTACCTCAGGGACCCATTCAATGTAATATTTTTGTTAGCAACATTGCAGAAGGTCTTGATGGTAAAGTATATCTTTTTGCTGACAACAAATTGCAATAGTGTTGATGTTCCTGGAGTGATAAACCGAATGGAAAATGATTTAGATAAACTGGAAAAATGGTCAGAACTGTGGCAACTGGCATTTAATGTGGATTGTAATGCACCTGGGCATAAAAACCCAAGGGCAGAGTATATAATATTTGATACTGTCCTAACCTCAACATGTGAGGAAAGGGATTATTTCAGATGATTTAAATGTAGGCAGACAATAAAATAGAGCAGCAGGAAATTAATTTGGGGGGTTTGGGAAGATGCCAAAACTGTGGTATAACTGTGGTAGAACTGCTCTAGCCATGTTCAGAAAGTGTAATGAGAGTGAGTGTCTGTGCCCAATAGGGATAGGAGATGCTTGTAGAAAAATGAATTGACCTGTTAAACAAAAATCTGGGTCACACACCTCCTTAATCGCTTCCAGGACTTTCAACCAAAGGGAACGAATGAGGGGACAGTCCCACCAAATGTGCATGTACGTGTGTGTGTGTGTGTATATATATATATATATATATATACAGTAGGTTGAAAAAAGACTTCAGTCCATCAAGTTCAACCTTTCACACATACCTACTTCTAAAGTGCCCTTCTTTCTGGATCAGCATCTCTATGTGCACGATGCAGTCTTTGTCTTTCTGCTGCTAATGTGGATGCAATTTCTGACATAGGATGTCTTTCAGTAATGCCCTGGTATGGGATACTAGCAGATTGGAGCTCAAAATGCAGTGTAGCAAAATAAGACAAGGAAATAGGTACTCACGAAAGTTAGGAAGCTGATAATGGAATGGCCAGGTATAGTCCAGATTCAATGGAGCAAGCAACAGGTAAAGGGGTAGTCCAATATAATCTGGGTCACAGAGGTAGACGGCAAGCAAAAGAGTAGTCTGTTACAATCCGGGGTCACAGAGGCAGGCAGCAGGCAAGGGTTAATCAGGTCATCACTAAAGCAGGTCAGAGAACAGAGGGGAGCTCAGTGAACAGGGAACACTAGGTTTGTCAAGCTTACTGAGCACCGGCATTAGGGCTGTCTGGGTATTTATATGGGCTGCCCAGCGTGACATGATGAAGGTTAAGGGCAGACTCCCGGGATCGGTCAGCGTCACTGTAACTGAATGATGTATTCCAGAGTACACCTCCGGTGTCAAGAATCAAGAATAGTTCAAGGATGTTATTTATTACGGAAATGTAAGAGGCCCCCACATCCTTTAGAGTGTAAATGCTCTTTATTATTATTATTATTATTATCTTTTATTTATATAGCGCCAACAATTTACGCAGTGGTTAATACAACACATATATTCAAGGGGTATGACAAGACGAGAATTGACAGACTAAGACAAACCGGTACATTAGGTGGAGAGAGCCCTGCTCGTAAGCTTAAAATCTTAAGAGCTGATAACATTTTAATTAGGTGCTTGTTAAAGTGGTGCACAGTTGGAATGGACATTTGTCTGAAAGAAAAAGTAATATTGAAAATATTTGTAATTTGATAAACTTTCAATTGTCAGCTCCTCTTTGTATACTGGGAGTTGTTTTAGTTTGCTTCCTAGGAACTGTGTGTATTTTGTATTTCCTGTTCATCCGTGGCAGCACACAACGGGTTAACGTTTCCTCGTTCCCTTGGAATAGAAGATACACTCAAGCAATAGCACAGAGACAAGTAATAATTGATTAATTAATTAATTGGTGGTCCCTCCCACACATACCCTATAAAACCCGTTACCCAACAACAGACACCTGTATTTTTTCTCTTCTAGGAACAGAAGAAGAGACAGAGACAGGTAGCCTCTATACTGGGCATTTGCTTAGTCCCTGGGGCAGGAGAGTGTTTATGCGGCTGTAAACCGGGAGTTTTCCTGGTCCCTCAGCCAGCTCACCACCCGGTTCCTATAACAGAGTGTTTATGCGGCCGTAAACCGGGAGTTTTTCTGGTCCCTCAGCCAGCTCACCACAGAGTGATTATCGGGTGTGCCAAGGATCCCTTCTCCTGTTCAGGAGGTAGGTCAGTCCCCTCATGTCTGAGCTTCCCAGCGGTTCGGAAGGGATAAGGACGCGGGCTGATATCGGTGAGCGCGGGGGCTGTTATGCGCAGGCGCAAAGCTCCATCTGCGGGCGGGAGGTTTTCTTTCCGCAGCCATTCTGAGCTCACACTCAGCCGGCGCTGCAGATCCGAGGGTGTTGGCAGGTACTGGGACTTGGAGTCCCTCTCTTTCCCTTATCACTTTGTGTTGTTTCACTCTAATTGTGATTTACTGTCTCCTCTTTCCTCTTAGGATGTCCAGTCCCGGGGGAAAAAGGAAGAGAAAGTCCAGTCAATACTGCCTGTTTGAATTGCTCCCAGCCCTTGCCTGAATCCTGGGCTCAGGATAAATGTGCAGGATGCATGTCTACGGAACAACCAGCCCAGATGGAGCCTGGGATGTTCTTAGACTGGTTTAAAGAGCAACTGACTAGCACTTTCCAAGAAGTGGTATCCTCCATGACAGGGAAGAAGAAATACAAGCCTTCCGTTAGTCACAGATCTACAGAATCTAGTGCCACTGTGCGATCAGACTCTGAGGATTCAGATGACGAAGCCCCAGATGACCTTTACTTACTGCATAAGGACAAAGTGCCTAAGCTTATCTCGGCTATTAAGGGTGTACTGGAGTCGGATAGAGACGTGTCTAACAAGCCGGTTAGAGAACAGCTATTTTATTTTCCCCGTAACAAAGGTAAGGAGTTTCCTGCGCACCACTTAATCTCTGATTGGTGTGAAAAGGATTGGGAGAAACCCGAGAAAAGAACAGATCCGGGGGCGAAGTTCAAGTCCATCTATAAATTGAATTCAGAGGCATGTTCACACTGGGAGAACCCACCGAAAGTGGATATTGCAGCAGCTAAACTGGCTAAAAAGTCTTTTTTTCCCCTCTGACGAGTCATTCATGCTTCCAGACCCAATGGAGAGGAAGGCAGACTCACTATGCAAGAAAACCTATGTGGCAGCAGCATCCTCTGCCAAGGTGGCTGAAGCCTCTATACCAGTGGCCAGGGCACTCCGTATATGGCTAACCCATCTTGCCCAGGATGTGGAAGAGGGGGTGCCAAGACAAGAAATCATGAGTAATATCTCTATTATGAAGACCGCTGCTGATTTTCTTTGTGATGCCCCCTTGGATGTCCTTAAATTTTCATCTAGGTCCACGGCCCTGGCCAACGCGACAAGGAGATCCCTTTGGATCAAACAGTGGGAAGGAGACATTCCATCAAAGAACAACTTTGTGTCTCTTCCTTTTCATCCCTCATCTTTATTTGGACCACAGCTCAAAGACATATTAAAGTCTCTATGTGAAGAGAAGGGTACATCTTTCCCGCAATCTCGAAAGAAACCCACTTTCAAGCCTTTCAGGGGAAGATTTCGGAGATCACCCAGAAGGCAGTATCCCTTTCGTCAGTCAGACAGGAAAAGGCAGACCAAGGGAAGACAAGTTCAAGGGGGTGCTTCCAGAAAGAAACAGTTCACCCCTAAAACCTCGGATCAATGACGCCAGGCCACCAGTGGGTGCCAGACTGCAGAGTTTTATTGCGATTTGGTCTCAAACATCCTCACGACTACGATAAGAAGAGGATATTCTCTGGAATTAAGAGAAAAACCTCCAGACAGGTTTCTAATCAGCCGAACCGCCAATCCTGTTATTCCGCATCTCATCAATCAGTTTGTGCTGAAAAACGCATTGGAGGAAGTACCATATCACGAGAGAGGCAAAGGTCACTATTCACCCGCATTCGCTGTTCCAAAGTCAGAGATCATCAGCGAATTCGTCACCTCCAATTTACGTGCCTTCCCTTTGGGATTACATCGGCTCCGAGGATTTTCACGAAGATAGCGGTGATCCTGTCAGCGGCCCTCAGAGTTCAGGGGGTACACGTGACCCCATACCTTGACGACTGGCTGATAAAAGCCCCAACGAAGCAAACGCTAGATCTCCATTTGCAGCTTACTATTCAGGTTCTGCAGGATCACGGTTTTCTAATAAATTACAAGAAATTCGCAACTTCTTCCCACAACAAAGATAACTTACCTAGGCTTTGTCATAAATTCTCAGTCTATGAGAATTCTTCTCTCCAGCGAAAGAAGCACGAATATCAGGCAGTCTGTGAACCACCTTATATTCCTCAACAAATGTACTATCAGAGAGGCAATGAGAGTCCTCGGCCTGCTCACATCAGCACTGGAAGCAGTACCATGAGGAAGAGCGCACATCAGGTCGCTACAAGATCATATCCTAGGATCATGGAACAGGGAGCAGGACACCCTGGATGGCATGATGGTAATCCCTGTCCATCTGAAGAAGGATCTCGGATGGTGGTTGACACCAGATAGATTTCTAAGCGCAGGTCTCTCGCTTCCTCCCAACCCATAGTCCTGACTACCGATGCCTCGGCGAAAGGCTGGGGAGCCCACACTATGGAAGCCTGGGTCCAACAGAAATGGAAACCCGCGGAAGCAAGACTCTCATCCAACTTGAGAGAGTTGAAAGCTATCAAGCTAGCACTGTTTCATTTCAAAGACTTTCTCTTTCACAGGGCAGTCCAAGTCCAGACGGACAATTTACGGGCAGCATACTACATAAACAAACAAGGCGGAACAAGGAGCAGGTTGCTGCAGAAAGAGTGTGCCCAGATCATGGAGTGGGCGGAAATCAATCTTCTCTCCTTCTCAGCTGTCCACATCAAGGGGTCGTTGAACGTGGCAGCAGACTGGTTAAGCAGAAATACCATGCTCCCAGGCGAGTGGGAACTGAATTCCAGAGTTTTCTCCCTTATAACATCCAAGAGGGGGCACGCCAGAGCTAGACGCGATGGCCACTCGCCAGAACTCGAAGCTGTCCCGCTTCTGCTCACTATCAAGGAAAGACAGTCCGACCTTCATAGACGGTCTATCAATCAATTGGAATCTAATCTTCATTTATGTATTCCCTCCTATCCCTCTCATTCCAAAGGTACTGAAGAAGATTCAGACCGAGAACGCCAGAGCAATCGCTATTCTCCCATACTGGCCCTGTCGGGCATGGTTTCAGCTCGCATTGACACTTTCGAGCGGGGTGTTGTGGAAGCTGCCGATGTCCAAGGATCTGCTTTTTCAATCAGGGATGTTCCACCCAGACCTGAACAGACTGCAATTGACGGCATGGTACATGAGAGGTCAGCATTAATTGATCAAGGTCTTTCTAATGAAGTCGTTAACACTCTGCTAGAGTCCAGGAAACCAGCCACAAGGAGAATGTATTCTAGAGTTTGGAAACTATACTCAGATTGGTGTACGAGAAAAGAATTGTCTCCTACAGCTATACCTACTCTGCTGCAGTTTCTTCAAGAGGGCTTTGACAAAGGATTAAAGCCGAACACATGGAAGGTCCAGGTGACGGCAATTAATGCGCAACTGAATGGAGCATTTGTTGGCTCCCCCCTGGTTTCTAGGTTCTTTAAGGCGGTTAACAAGTTGAGGCCATCATATCATGACCCCATCCCTACCTGGGATCTTCCTCTAGTGCTTAGAAAGCTCTGCGATCAACCTTTTGAACCGATGGACTCGGCCTCTCTAAAGTTCATTTCGTTTAAAACCATTTTCTTAGTTGCCATCACATCAGCTAGACCAGTCAGTGAACTCCAGGCGTTATCTAGCAGGGAACCTTATCTAAGGTTACTCCCAGAGGCAGTGATTCTAAGAACAATGCCGGGATTTCTGGCTTAAGTTCCTTCAGTCGAGAATCTAAATCAGGAGATCATACTTCCAGTACTACCATCTCAAGAAGACAATTTACACCTCCTGGATGTGAAACAAACCATTGTAACCTACTTGGAGAAAACTGCTCCTTTTAGGCTATCAGAAGGTCTCTTCCTTCAATTTCAAGGCCAAAACAAGGGCAAAAGAGCAAGCAAAGCTACTCTAGCCAGATGGTTAAGAGACACAATCAAGATGTGCTATACCATGGAAGGTATTCAGTCTCCTCTAACTCTAAAAGCTCATTCCACAAGATCAACGGCAGCATCCTGGGCAGAGAGGTACCACATACCGATGGATCAAATCTGTAAAGCGGCCACATGGGCCTCTCCATCTACCTTTATGAAACACTACAGGTTGGATGTCGCATCCTCTCAAGGATCAGCCTTTGGCAAGAGTGTAATTCATGGAGCGAGTATGATGTAACTGCTTGTGATTTCCCACCCTGTATTTTTTGTCAATGCTGGGCTCGTCCCATTGTGTGCTGCCACGGATGAACAGGAAGTGGAAAATTTACCTTTTTTGAAATTTTCATTTCCTTGAATCCGTAGCAGCACAAGTATACCCACCCAATAAATATTTTCACTGCTATATAGCATCAGGTGTCTGTTGTTGGGTAACGGGTTTTATAGGGTATGTGTGGGAGGGACCACCAATTAATTAATTAATCAATTATTACTTGTCTCTGTGCTATTGCTTGAGTGTATCTTCTATTCCAAGGGAACGAGGAAACGTTAACCCGTTGTGTGCTGCCACGGATTCCAGGAAATGAAAATTTCAAAATTTTTTCTACTTTTCCACTTTTGTTCCTATTCAGGATGCTTGACAGTGGTCCCAGCCTGGCCAGCTTTAAAGTGGATATATATATATATATATATATATATATATATATATATAATGTGTGTGTGTGTGCAGGCCCAGACTGGGACAAAAAATAGGCCCGGGCATTTAAGACTGAGCAGCCCATTTTTATTTATTTATTTATTGTTAAACCAAATTCTGACGAATTTAATATACCATTTCTTGTTGTCTATTAGTTATATTTCGGCATGCTTTTGTCACTGTAATCAATTAGCATTACATAAATATATAATAAATTAATCATAACATCATGTAATTTATAAAGTGATATATCTTTAATGAAAGATTCAAAACAGTAACTAATCTTTGACCATTAAGTTGGTACTTAGAAAAAAAATAGTGGCAGTGTGGCACTCCTTTGGCCTTGGCTGGTTAGATCACCCTCCCAACGAGTGAGTCTGTCATAGTGATGTCCGGATCATGAACGAATCGTTCATTTGATCCGGTTCTTTTTAGTGATCCGGATGAATCGGTTCACTAGACTGAACGATTCATTTGTAGCGGTTCAGTCTGTGAATCATGCAGCTGTAACCTGATCCTAGAGCTGTGAGTCATCTGCAGAGCACTCAGACACAGACTCTGGGGTCAGGTTACAGCTCATTAATTCACACAGGAACGATGACTCATAGAGTCAGAGAGTCGTTGTCAGGAACCACTTTTTGCTGCCTGAACCATGGCTTTTTCATACCTGTGCCATTTACATCTGCTACCACTAGTGGCCACCCTCCGTCCTCTGGAGCACTCAGAACTCAGGTGTGCCTTGTTACCTGGGTTGAGCCCTAGTGAATACATCCAGCTGGGCCTTGTTACCTGGATTGCCCTGCCTTTATGAACCTGCCCTGCCCTTCACTCAGGGCCTTTGTATTGAAGTCTATGGACCTTCCTGCTGTGGCTCTGCACCTGTACTGTTCCTGGTTCCCTGCTTTTGTGTCCTTCCAAGTGGACTCCCTGCTTTTGTGTCCTTCCAAGTGGACTCCCTGCTATTGTGTCCTTCCAAGTGGACTCCCTGCTATTGTGTCCTTCCAAGTGGACTCCCTGCTATTGTGTCCTTCCAAGTGGACTCCCTGCTATTGAGTCCTTCCAAGCGGGCTGTGTGCCTTTCGTACCCTTCCAAGCGGGCTGTGTGCCTTTCGTGCCCTTCCAAGTGGGCTCCCTGCCAAAAGACTTATTACCGGTATTTATTTTGCCATACGTCCGGTTTCTTGCTTTGACTGTATTACCATTATTTTCTGGTCCTGTTATATACATAAAACACACTGCATTACCTGGATTTCTGCTTGTGGTGTCTTTGTTTGCATAATCATGCACCGTGGGTTACATACTGAACCCCAAGTATCCCCTGCGCATGGGCTCCTACCCGACCTGATCACCCGAGTCCTGACAGA
Organism: Spea bombifrons; assembly: GCF_027358695.1. Lineage (NCBI taxonomy): Eukaryota > Metazoa > Chordata > Amphibia > Anura > Pelobatidae > Spea > Spea bombifrons. Next base: position 73,245,700 of record NC_071087.1, on the reverse strand, counting down.
ATACAAAGGCCATTACAAGGAGTCAGCGGGGTTACTTTCAGTAATCAAAGTGATAGGAGAATGCTTGCTTGAACTGTGCAAATCATTAATGCATATCTGGGACTCCAACTCCAATCACTCTCATGAAGACCATTCACCTACACCTGCTACAGCGCCTGAGAAATCCAAGAAGCCTGTTACCAGAATTAAAAAGGAATCTTCTAGGAAACGTGAACCCCTTACCGCAACCGAATTGCAACAAAGGCGTGATGAGGAATCTTGCTTTTACTGTGGCAAAAAGGGACACTGGATCACTCAATGTCCTCTGAAACCAGCTAAACCCTCTGCAACCCACACCAACAAACCCCAGGCCCAGGAACCTGCATGTGACAACAGCAACGCATCAAAGCTGGAGCACACCCTATCTCTTCCCCAACCTGGTGATCCTGGGGTTAACCAATCCACAGTACCTGGAACTTCTGCACCATCTGTAGCCATGTCGGATGACCTCCAGACCATCTCTGATGAAACCGACTGGTCTGATATGGACAGTGTGTCTTCAGATGTTTCTGTTGCTGATACAATGGACACACCCACAATTGATCACCCCACGGCTGTTTGTGCAGTTGGGACCACCACTCCCATCACTCCCAGGAATAAGAATCGTAGACCCCAAACAGCAAAACACTCCTTAGGGGCTCCTGGTTACATCCTAGCATCTGACGGGACAATTGTGCATCGTAAAGAACTTAACCGTTACGAGCAACAGCTGCGTGAACAGAAGTCTGTTAAGCCTGCCACTCCAGCCTTGAACCAGTGCAGTTCGGTTACTACCCCCCGGCCCCCAGAGGTGCCTTGGGTACAGGGCAGCTTCGTGACCCCTGGTGCATGGACAGCCAAGAAAGAGGGAGTACGGAACCGTGCCATCATGTCTATGTATCCAGCAGCCAATACCACTATGTCTTACAACTGCACTGCAGATGACCTTTCCTCAGACTGTGTCATTGCCTCTAACGGAACTGTAGTAAGAAAGGAGGACCTGCACGTCCGGTTTCTTGCTTTGACTGTATTACCATTATTTTCTGGTCCTGTTATATACATAAAACACACTGCATTACCTGGATTTCTGCTTGTGGTGTCTTTGTTTGCATAATCATGCACCGTGGGTTACATACTGAACCCCAAGTATCCCCTGCGCATGGGCTCCTACCCGACCTGATCACCCGAGTCCTGACAGTCGTTCGAAGAGTCGAATGATCCGAAGAGTCGAATGATCCGAAGAGTCGAATGATTCGAATCTTACAGGGATCCGGATCTTACAAGGATCCGAATCTTACAGAGATTCGAATCATTCAGAGAATATTACTGATACCATACTTTTATAAATAAATACATTAATAATGTTCACACTGCCCCCAGGATTTAGATTCCCCTGAGTTTCCCCCCCTTTACCTATAACTGCACCTACAGTTAACTTTATTAAATTAATTAAATTAACCCTCAGTCATCAGCATTAAATTAACCCTTATACCCCATTAACCATAACGGCCCCTGAAATTAACCCTAAAGACCCCATTAACCATAACGGCCCCTGAAATTAACCCTAAATACTCCATTAACCACAACTGCCCCTAAATTAATTGCATGTACTCCAGATAAATTACCTAATAAATTGGTATGGTTGATGGGGTCTTTAGTGTTAATTTAGGGTCAGTTATGCTTAATGGGGTGTTTAGGGATAATTTAGGGGCAGTTATGCTTAATGGGGTCTTTAGTGTTAATTTAGGGGCAGTTATGCTTAATGAGGTGTTTAGGGTTAATTTGGGGGCAGTAATGCTTAATGGGGTGTTTAGGGTTAATTTGGGGCAGTTATGGTTAATGGGGTGTTAAGGGTTAATTTTAGGGGCAGTCATGGTTGATGGGGTGTTAAGGGTTAATTTTAGGGGCAGTCATGGTTGATGGGGTGTTTAGGGTTAATTTAATGGTGAGGGTTAATTTAATAAAGTTAGCTTAAGGTGCAGTTACAGGTAAAGGGGAATGTAAATCCTGGGGGCAGTGATTATTAATGTATTATTTATAACAGTATGGTGATATTCTCTGAATGTTTAGAATGCCAAGGAAGGCAGAGAGTCGTTCAAAGATTCGGATCCCTGTTAGATCCGAATCTTTGAACGACTCTCTGCCTTCATTGACATCACTGGAGGCAGGGGGGAGGATTCATAATGAAAGGGGTGGGGCCAATCGTTACTGTGCCTGCACGGAGTTACTGGAAAACAGTAACTCCGTGCAGGCACACTGAGTGATCCGAAGATCCGGATCATGAATCGGATCATTTCAGTGAACGAATCGAAATGATCCGATTCACTTTAATGATCCGAACTTCCCATCACTAGTCTGTCAGTCACAGACTCACAGCACAGCAGGGAAGAAACTCAGACCTCACCCCACCCCAACTGAATTGCAGCGCTCAGCCAATCCTCTAGGTGGAGCAATGTGACTAAAAAAAATCATCATACACGGGACCCTTGAAGCCACAATTTAGTGCCACTAATCCTTTTTAATAAGATACACAGGTTGAAATAGAGTAAATAACACAATACCTTTACTTTTGCTCTTACTGATTTCTGGGCCTAGACTGTTTTGTCCTCTGAAGTGACTTCAAATTCCGGAGGGCGTTTTATCTCTGGATAAGTAAAACTTAAAAAGTTGAATTTATTCCAACAGAAAGTGAAGGGCCAGAAAACAGATGACTAAATGCACACCAGGACAGGCTCTGCCACCCAGACACCGCACAAGGACAGACTCTGCCACACCGACACCCAAACACACACACCAGGACAGGCTCTGCCACCCAGACACACACAACAGGACAGGCTCTGTCACACCGACACCCAAACACACACACCAGGACAGGCGCTGTCACCCAGACACACACATCAGGACAGACTCTGCCACACCAACACCCAAACACACACACCAGGACAGGCTCTGCCACACCGACATTTCCTTGGGCCCTGCTCCACGCTCCCTAGCATGCAATCACTCCCTCCGTTACCACACAAAAAAAAAATTGCCACACTGACTGCAGATTAGGGGAAGACTGTGAGAGTCAGTGCAGTCTTCCCCCCTTCTCACCCTGACCATGACTTTGAGAGGGCCTCTCCCCTGAAATCATTCCAAGTCCCTTTTTCCCTCATGCACTAAGCCATACCTCTCCTTTCCTCCCTCCCTGTGAACTATAGATCAAACACATACAAACAGCACTTGCATGTATAGATCACATACAAACCCTATATTTGCAGGTATGCATAAATGATGTATGGAATCATAGCATAGCAGGTATAGATCAACAGAATCAACACAAAAAACAAGCTTTGCAGGTATAGATCAATTGAAAATCACATGTTAACTCAGGGTTACAGGTATAGATAACCCCCTAAATTACAGGTATAGATCATAGGTTGCACACCCCAAAGCCAGCCCTGGTGTCCACATTCCCCACATAGAACCTGATCAGCACCCAGATTACACACATATTACAGCCCAGCCTGCGCCAACGTTGTACCCTAACAGCCCAGTGTAAGACATCTTTGTCGGCAAACAGCCCACCCTTCATGTGCCCTCTTTGCATTTCCTCAAATCACTTAAACACTCATAATAGACACAATCACTAACACAGCTACTCACTCATTCACACAAATCATTTACATATATTCATTAATGCAGTCTCACAAATCATTTAAGCAATTCATCCACACATTTATTCATTCTCGTACGCATTCACACAATTCATCCACACATGTATTCATTCATTCTCGTACGCATTCACACAATTCATCCACACATTCATTCATTCTCGTACGCATTCACACAATTCATCCACACATTAATTCATTCTCGTACGCATTCTCCGCATCTACCCCTCCCCTTCTTATCTGCCCCTTCTCACTATGTTCCCCCTTATCAGTATGTGCCCCTCTCCCCCTTCTCACTGCCTTCCCCCCTTTCTCACTATGTACCCCCTTCCCCACTTCTCAATATGTACCCCCTCTCACTATCTATCCCCTCTCCCCCTTTTTCACTATCTAACCCCTCTCCCCTTTTCTCACTATCTAACCCCTCTCCCCCTTTCACACTATCTAACCCCTCTCCCCCTTTCACACTATCTAACCCCTCTCCCCCTTTCTCACTATCTAACCCCTCTCCCCCTTCTCACTGCCCCCCCCTCTACCCCTTGTCACTGACCCCCCCACACACACACACTATCTACACCCTCTCCCTACTTACCTTGTTGCCGGAGTCCTGCAGTGAGAGCTGGAGGTGTCAGTCTTCCCAGTCTGCCACGGTGCGCGCTTCAAAGCTGAGCGCCGAGATATGACATCATATTCCGGCTCTCAGAATGAAACGCCGGCACCGCGACAGAGTTACGGAGAGTGAGGGGCGCCGAGCGGATGAAAAAAAAAGTGCCCCTGCCCTGCACTTAAATTGAAACATCAGGGGTTTTTTTGTGTTTTTTTTAACTTCATTTAACATGGAGGATGTTAAATAAAGTTAAAAAAAAACACCCCCCCCCGCTGTTTTAATTTAAGTCCGGGGGAGGCGCCCTGTGTGGCCGCACACCCCTAAGGCCGGCCCTGGTGGGGGCTGGCCGGCCCCCTAGAGTGGTGGGCCCGGTTGCAGTTGCTACGGGCCTAAGGGGCAGGTGCCCCTTTTGCCCTGCGTTAATGCGGCTGTAGAGGCCGCATAGGCCCAGTCAGTCCGGCCCTGACTGGGCCTATTTTAAGGTAGGGGCCTGGAGCTGCAGCTCCATCAGCCCCTACGTCAATCTGGCACTGGGCCCGCCCGGTGTGTCCGATGGCCAGTCCGGGCCTGTGTGTGCTTATATATGTATACTAACAGAAGAAGTTAACTACAAAAACTAACATTGGGACAGAAAATCACTGTGATCCCTAATCATGCTGTGTGTGTCAATTATGAGTCTGTATGAGACTCTGCTCTCAGGCAAACCGGATCTGGAATTTGAGGTAGCAAACACCTATAATCCTGCCACGCTTCTTCCTTTGGGATGCAGTAAGAGCTTTACAGCATGACTGTGTAGGAACCATCATGCAGATATACCATTGCAAAATTGTGATTTGGAACTGTATGTGGATGGATCTAGCAGGCTAAGAGATGCACAGGTAATGCAGTGGTCACTCAAAAGGAGGTTAGTGCTCTCTCTGAGCAAGGAGCTGAACTGCTGGCTATGACTGAAGCATTCAAATATGATGAAGGTAAAACAGTCAATATCTATACTGATTCAAAATATGCATTTGCTATGTTGTGGAAGGAGAGAGGATTTATAACGGTTGCCAGATCTAAAATTTCAAATGGCAAGGCTGGTGGCAGTGATGCATTGCCATGCACATCAAAAGGGGATTCGGCTATTAATAAGGGAATTGCAGACAATGCATCTAAAAACACCGCTGTGGCCTTTCTTTGCACACAGTGTGCATTAATGGCAAATAATGTTATTGATTTTTCTGTATATACCCCCACTTATACTGAAAAAAGACTGAGCTTGCCAAAACACTCAAGGCGCAAGTGTCAGGATTGGGTTTGGAGCGTAAGAGCAAAAGTAAGTGTGAACATTATCGGTGGATAGTTGATGGTGGAGGCAGGCTTCACCTCCCCTCCACAGGTGTGCAACCTTATGCTGCTGTCTATGCAACCCCTAGAAGTCCTCCGTGGGGTTTGCTGGAACTTTAGGCAGCGGTTTTGGCCTACTGCACTACCGAGATCACGGGTAGATGCCGCTACTACAGACCGTGGCTTCAGCCTACTCTGCGATCGTGGAGCTTTTGGACGGCCTGCAGTGACGGAGGACAGCTGGGGAGAGCAGGTAAGGGTGAGAGGGGCATGACAGGACCCCCCTCCAATGCCCAACTTCAGGGCACGTTCAGGGTGTGCTCGATGAAATGCTCATGATGATGAAGGTGAGCTGGTACACGGGAGGTTTACGTCGTTTGCTTGATCTTTGTAGGTTTGTTGTGCTTTTTTCAGTGTTTTCTGCAATAAAGCAAAACCTTGATTGAGGTTATAGCAGAAAGTGGTCAAATAAAGGATGGATGACAACCATAGTTGGCCTTGAAGGGTGACATGCCGATGGAACTATGTAGATTATTGTTGTAGGCAAACTCCGCTGTTGGTAGCAGGGAAAGCCAGTGATCTTGAAGGTGGGTGACATAGCAATGTAGATATTGTTCTAGGGTTTGGTTAGTTCGCTCTGTCTGTCCATCTGTTTGAGGGTGATATGCGGATGACAGGAGTCTTTGTATGCCCAAAGAACGACAAAAGGCAGACCAGAAGTGAGAGGTAAATGGAATACCAAAGTCAGAGAGGACAGTCTGTGAGATACCATGAAGACAAAAGATCTCTTTGATGAAAGCATCTGCAGTCTCAGCAGCAGTGGGTAATCCTGTCGTGGGAACGAAGTGTGCCATTTTGGTTAGGCGATTCACAACCACCATAATGGTGGTATAACCTTGTGAGGGTGGGCGTTCTATGATAAAGTCTACAGTTATCTCGGCTCAGGGACTTGATGGCACTGGTAATAGTTGCAATAACCCAGCGGGTCTTGTGTTGGTGCCCTTGGATTGCCCACATAAATCACATGATTGTATGTATTGTTCAATGTCTTTTTTCATGTTGGGCCACCAAAATGATCGTTGTGTGAGTTTTAGTGTCTTCTTAACACCTCCATGGCCAGCCAATGGATGATCATGTACCGTATGTAGTACTTTGGTATGAACAGTAGGAGGGACAAACAGAAGAGCATTGTGGAAATCAAACGTTGTGATGACCACCAGACTTCTTTGAGTGTATAAAAGTTTATTCCGGAAACAAGCAGCTGCAGGGAGATCTGCACAGGAGCAAGCAGGTCTGACAGCTTTACAATGCTACACAATATATATACATTGATCACAAAAGAAAATGAGTACACTCCTACTAAAGTTTGGCACAATTAGAATAACTCTGCTTTCTATCATAAAAGGTAAAGCTTAACCTAAATGACATTAATATGTATGACATGTGTGGGTTTTCAGTAATATTAAGCAGACATCCTTTGCCCTGAAGTTGACACCGAGTTTACACTTATGGTCCAGTTTCTCATCAACTAATTCAGCTGTATAATTTGACCTATACCCTCTTCCATGTATATATCATGATCTTCTACAGAAGAATACTACCTCCCAGAGCATCAGACCTTTATCACCAGAATGCAGAAAACAGTTAACCTCCTATTACCCATACTCCTCACATCCTAAAATCCCACAGCATCTTTGTACGGTAGACCATGTATGTCTGTATGTGGTCCATGTAATCGGGAAAAGGCATCAGCCTTTCCATTACATGAACCTGGTCTTATATGCAATTCAAATCGAGTGAGAAACAGAGCCCACCTGGCTTGTCTAGGGCATAGATTACGAGCCCCTTGCAGATACTTCAAGTTCTTGCAGATACTCCAAGTGATCAGTAAAAACAGTAACCGTATGGTTAGCCCCTTCCAGAAGATGACACCATTCATCAATAGTTCTCTGTCCCCCATGCTGTAATTAATATCTGCTGGGGAGAATCGTCTCGAGAAGAAAGACACAGGATGAAGCGTCTCTCCATCACCTTGTAGTTGGGACAGGATAGCACATGCTGCAGGCTCTGAGACATCTACTTCCACAAAAAATGGTTTGTTAGGGTCGGGTAGGATGAGAATGAGGGGCCAAAGTGAAACTTTGCTGTAATTCATCAAAAGCTTGCTGTACCTGAGGAGACCAAACAAAGGTACATGTTTCTTGGTTAACTGAGTGATGGGAGCGATGAGCCTGGAGAACCCTTTAATGAATTTCCTATAGACGTTTGAAAAACCCATGAATTCCTGTAAGACTTTAACGGAGGTAGGAACCGGCCAGTCCAAGATGGCAGATACCTTTTTAGGATCCATCTTAATGCTCCCTGGAGTTAACATGAATCCCAAGAACTCGACAGAGGTGGTTTTAAAAATACACTTCTCTAATTTAGCATAGAGTCCATGTTGTTGGAGACAGGAAAGGATGTTTCACGTGTTAACGATGAATGGTAAGAGACGGTGAGTAGACCAGGATGTCATCAGGATAAACCACTACAAAAGAGTCCAACATATCCCGGAACACGTCATTGAAGACTGGGTATATGTCAAGTCTTGAAAAATAGACAAGCTTGTCCCTGTGTGGAAAGGGCTGTGTCAAGCCCTGTTGTCCACACACAGCGTCGTCAGACACCCCAAAGGGAAAACGTGGAATCGTCACACCTGTATCAAGGCAGCACCAGATCCAGACACATCTTTGAGCAATCTTCACCCTCCTTCAGCCCATACTACAGAAGACCGGTGGGAAGTGGATCAAGGAGACCTATGACTTGCCTATGACTACTCTTCCGACAAAGTAGGTGTTTTGATGGGAATAATAATCCCTGACCACCTGGCAATGAGGGATTTTTTCCCTTTTGGGGAAAAAAGGAATCAGTTGCACCCCAGGCCCCGTAAAGCCCATCCGACATGTAATATATTGTTTTAGGGGTTTGTGGGTTCTTTTTGCAAGGATGGATGATTTACCATATTCTACAAAACCGCTACCTCTGAAAAAGGACAACAAGATGGCTCTTCTCCGAAAGGAGTGGGAAGTACCCATATTGCCACAGAATCTTCCATTATTGTGTGCTCTGTTTGTCCATTGGTTTGTGGATGAAAACAAGAAGACAGGTTGACCTAGGTATGAAGACCATGACAGAAGCAAGAGGTGAATTGTGTATCACGATCAGAAGTGATGGTTTCATTTAGGTCTTGTAGGCAGAATATTTATTTAATTGAAAGAGATGCTGTCTCCGTAGCCGTTGGTAATTTCTTGACTCGGATGAAGTGTGCCATGTTAGTGAATCGGTCTTTGATGACAAGAACAGCGGTATAACCCTTGGAAGGAGGCAATTCTACTATGAAGTAGATGGCTATATCCACCCTTAGATTAGATTAGATGTTTAGATATGGATAGTGGCTTTAACAATCCTGTAGGTTTTTGTCTTGATCCTTTATTGATGGCACAAACTCGACAACCTGACACGTATGTGGCAATGTCTTTCCGCAATGCAGACCACCAAAAGAGCTGTCTATTTAGAACCTCTGTTTTCTTTAAGCCCACTATGTCCAGATGTAATGGTATCATGGTGTAAGCAAAGGACTTCAGAGCATACTTGTGGAGATATACGTAGATTGCCTTTTTTTGGTAAAGCAGCCCATCTCGAGGTACTAATTCATACATGGTGGTTGGGATCTCTGAGGTTTTGTGTAGCCCCAAGAAAGTGGCCTCCATTCAGGATGGTTTATCTCTCCTCTGGCCCAGGTTCACATTGATTCATGCATTGGCTTTTCCATTTTTGGAAGCAGGTCTGTAGGTAATATATAGGTCGAACCAACTAAAAAAAAAAAAAAAAAAAAAGCCCACCAGGCTTGGCGAGGTTTCAATATTACGGTGGTCTGTATAGACGAGTATGGGATGAGAAGCACCTTCCAGGCGGTGTCTCCATTCCTCCATGGCTAGTTTTAAGGTAATGAGCTGTCTCTGTCGCCCATATTAAAATACATAGAGCTGTTGTGAATAGAAGGACATGGGATGCATTTTCATTTGTTGTCTTTGTGACAATACAGCCCCGATAGCAGATTCAGAAGCATCCACTTCCAAGACATAAGGCAGTAATAGATCAGGGAAAACAAGATAGGAGCAGAAGTAAAAAGTCTGTTTAAATGCCTCTTGTGCTTGTGTGGACCAGAGGAACCGTTAAGCCTTTTTGGTCAATACATTTGCGGTAGAAGTACGCAAAGCCTATGAAGCGTTGGACCTCCTTTTTGGTTGGGCAAGGCCATTGGGGGGAGTCCCGGCAAGGGAGATTGTTAAAGCACATCGTGCAGATGTCCCGGCAGCGGAGGTTGTTTACCCGCATCGCCGCAGCCGGTGACCGTCCGCACAATGCGTTTTACCTCTGCCCCCAAGACTTACCAGAGCAGACTCCCGGGTGTCTTGCGGGGCCGGCGGGGGACATCTACGCAATACGCGTATACAACTTCCGGTGCCACCACATCCGCTTTAAAAAAGCACCAAACTTTTAGGGTGCGGCTTATATACGGGGGCGGCCTATATCCAAACCAATACGGTACATCAAGAAAATCCTGAAAGATGTAATTCAGGAAATGCTGAAAGGTGGCTGGAGCGTTGCAGAGATAGAAGGGCATCACAACGTACTCATAGTGCTCATAATAAGAACGAAAGGCAGTCTTTCACTTGTCTCATTCACTCTGACCAAATTGTAAGCACCTCTGATGTCAGGGTCCACTTTTTCGCTGCCTGAACCATGGCTTTTTCCATACATGTGGTATATCAATCTGCTACCACTAGTGACCACTTCATCCAGCTCTGCCCTTCAGTCAGGGCCTTTGCATTGAAGTCTGTGGACCGTTTTGCTCTGGCCGTGTACCTGCCTTTGCATTACAGTCAGCAACCTACTGCTTTACTGTGCGTTTGGGCCTTGATTGTGTAAACATTCATTTAAGGCAGCAGGCTGCCATACCTTTAGCCGGAGTAATTTATTGCTTTGGTGAAGAGAAAAATGCCTGCAACTATCAACTTTGCATGTGTTAAAGACGGAAGACTAAGAAATTCAATAAAGATTGAAGTTCCTGAGAGAGAGAAGGAGGAAAAAGGAACAAAGTATGTCGTAGAGGAGGTGTAATAAAACACTTGGGCTGGATCTTAAAGACATCTACTGCCTGCAAGACCAAGTGAAAGGTACATATGTAGCAACACTACTGAACATCGGTGCCTGTCATAACATATACAAGAGCCTCAGGAAAGAAAGATGACCCTCGATTGGATGGACTCTGCTTCACGTTGCTGTATGACGGTGAGGAAATCCCTCTTACTGTTCACATGTACAATCCATATGTGTCTAATGAAGCTATCACAGCCTGGCTATTTCGCTATTGTACCAAAGTTTCCTACCCACAGAAGGTACAGAATGTGATGGGGATTTGGAACGGTAAGAGGAGGTTCCTTGTGCAGTTAAAAGAACACAAGGAAGGCGTTGGTTGAATAGAGCATCCCCCCCAGAGTTTCTCCATCGGTAGAAACCAGGGAATACTGTTTCTACCCTGGGATGCCCTAGGCCCCTATGCAGCTAGCTGTGACAAGTCCAAACTATGCAACGGATGTGGAAAGCCTGACCATGTATATAAGGACTGTCCTAGTAAACACCGGCGGTCCTGGGCAGATACGGCTGCTGGACGGCTTGGGAAATTAAATCCAGGTCCAAGTAAGCCCTCCTCTATAGCTGACCCAAAGGAGCCTGTAATGGTGATGCCGCTACTGGATGATCCTGCTGTGCTGGTTGCAGTGGCATCAGTAATCTCAAGTGATCAGATGAAGGAAAAGGCTGTTCCGGGTCCAATGGATCCCTCCCCAGTGGTGGGTCCTGCGGATCCCAATGTGTTTTTAAATCCCTGTGCAGGTCCTTCTACCAGCCATGAGAGTCGCATTCCTGTGGGAGACCCTGAGAGCAGTCCTGACAACAGAGGTGGAAAGTCCAGCAGTGAGATCTCACCTTCAAATCCGGAACAAGCATTAACTAAAGCTGTTGTAGAGGAGACCATCCAATCCCTACTATCCATTAACCCTGTGCATATGATTGCTCTGATAGAAGCGGATGTGGAGTATCCAGCTGGTCCTATACCTAAGAGGGGGAGGTGAAGGGGGGGCGTGTCCTGCTGCTCTGCGAGATGGCTGCTTGAACCACGTGCTCCATTGACCCACTGCCTTTTCTGCCCGCAAATCGGTTTCCATCCTCACGATGGGCAAGCACTCTCGACCCTCAAGTACCCCTAAAGCCTCCCAGGTCAAGGAGCGGACCGCTCACACCTCGGTGAAGGCTTTTTTTCATAATATTCATGACGCGGACTCCCGCGACTCCATGTTGCGGCCTTCGCCGCCGGACAGTCCACGCAGCGCAATTTCGGAGGACCAGTTGGGAGATAATCTTCCTGCCTCGAACCGGCACTCCCGTCACCTTGATGCCTCTATGAGGCAACCCTATCTTCAAGACCTACCGACGAAGGCGGACCTTGTTGCCATCATCACCGAGACACATGCTCCCCTCCGGGCTGACCTTCTGGAGATAAAACGCGATCTACAACAGATCGGTGAGTTTAAGAAATCATGTTTATACTTTTATTTTGTTCTGCACATTTTAGGCCTGAATGCAACTTGAGTGCTAGGAACATATGGTATCAATTAAGTGACGTAGTTTAGAGGGTCTTCTGTGGAATGCCGGTGTATCATATGACTGTTCCAATAGGATTCCTTTACGTATACCCTAACCAAATGTAAAGGGGTATAAACTGGCATGACTACAAGGACAAGCTCTCTTTCTACGCTCTTTCCACGCTCTCATCTTCATCTCACCAAGATACTTAGCCTACAATAACTTTTTATCAACATTTGTTCCAGTATTGGTATTGAAAGAATTGATAATTTGTCATCGAATAAACCTAATTAATAGACATAGAAGCTGTGGTCTTGATTGCTGTTTGATCACTGGAGAAGTTTAGATATTCAAGACAAAGAATATTCTAACAGTGAGCGCGTGGCAACGCTAGAGCAAGACAATACCAGTACCCGCACTACGGTAGATGTTCTTTCGGATCAACTCAAGTTACAGGCTACTGCTATTTCCTCTCTGCTATCAAAGGTAGAAGATTTAGATAACCGTGGCAGACGCTCTAATTTGAGGGTTCGGGGCCTACCTAAGTCTGTTCCTCCTACGGACCTGGTGACTGTCGTCCGCTCCATCTTTAACAACCTGCTCTCCAGACCGGAAGATGCGGAACTTCAATTGTCTGTTGCCTCCGGGATTACACCGTGAAGGAGGCCATTTTGGCGGCCTCCCGCAAGGTTAGTGCGCTGGACTGGGAAGGCCACGCGATACAACTCTTCCCTGATCTGTCCCCGGTCACTTTGCAGTGCAGAAGGGTACTGCGGTCTGTCACCACAGCTTTAAGGGAGGCTATGATTCCCTACCAGTGGGGGTTCCCTTTCTCCCTTATCATACAGAAAGGCTCTGATCGGCACATCATTCGCCATGTTTCTGATGTCCCTGTGGTGCTGGATCTCTTGGGACTTCCTAACATCTCGGTCCCGGACTGGGAATACTCCTGCGCTATACCGGCGAAATTATCGCTTCCAGACCTGGCATGGTCCTCCAGACCGCAGCGTAAACGACGCCCTAAGGGTCCTGTGCAGCCCGACACTTAAAGACATAGGGAGCGCGCCACCACTTTATCTGCAAGCAACGCGGTTTATATCTACTGCTCTGACTTCTGGATAAACTCTTTTTTTTAATGCTCTCATGCTGGGGATATCCTTTATTTTGATTTGTTTTTTTCTGTTTAATCTCTGCCAAGGTTGTTGGGCATTGACACTCTGTGTTTTCCTGCCACTACACTTCTTCTAAGCACTGTATCCCTACAGGCAGTCCCTACACGTTGTGCTTACTTTTTGTAAACGGCGCCCACTCTGCTACCTGTGGTGCTTCATTTATGTGCTGGCTATTCTGCTGTTGGTCAGCTATATACGTTTTATTTGTTCCAATTTATCTCATTGGCCTGTAAACTATGTCACCTTACACCTTACACTTTACACATTACACATTCTTGGCAGGAGGCACGTGGCCTCCTTTTTGCTTAGTTATACTTATTGCACTACGGATCTGCCCATTTTTGGTGGTTTCGCTTCCCAATATATCATATTACTCATGTATGTGGTTTTGGGCCCCATCGTCTTTATGCCGCGGTTATTACATACAGATTTGCTATGTTTTTGTTTTTTTATACTTCTTGGGAGGTTCTTTATCCCGGGAGGTTACGTTTTACTTTTGGCAGTGGGTCTCGGGCCCATGTTAGTCTATGTGGTACGTACGTTTTGTACTATATACGTACTTGTCATTATTACTGCATGTTTCTACATGCTAGCCCTCTGAGCCGGCCAGCCAGACCCCTAGTGGTCCTGGTACTTGGCTTGTCCCGTTCCTTGGGTTCGATGGCTCTCCTGTTAAGACGTCTGTTACTCCCTCGGCCGAGCCTTGGTTGGTTCCTTGGGAGCACATATGTTTCATTCTGTTTGTATTGTTTTTTTGACGCGTACCGCTTAACCGCCGTCTCCTTGATCTCTCCAGGTGTTCTCCATGCGCTCTAACGCCATACAATTTACCACTCTCAATGTCAGGGGGCTCAACAAGCCCGAGCAACGCTCTAAGTTATTCCATTTCCTGCATACTACCAAGACTAAGATAGCTTTCCTACAGGAAACGCACTTCAAAGCGGGTAGTGAACCGAGATTTTTCTCTAAACATTTTCCCAATATCTTCCTCTATAGCTCTCATGAATCCAAAACGAAAGGCGTCGCAATTCTTTTGCATAAGTCTCTTCCGTTTCAACACCTGGATACCTGGAGGGATGAGGAGGGGAGGTGCGTTTTTGTTAAGGGAAATGTTGCTACGTATAAATTTACACTGGCTTGTGTATATGCTCCCAACCGTAATCAGACCAGTTTCCTTATTTCCGCTTTGCATAGATTGGCTGATTTTAAGGAAGGGATTACTGTACTGGGGGGCGATTTTAATATGGTTTTGGACCCTAGGATCAGGGCCGGCCCTATAATGGGGCAGACTGGGGCAATTGCCCCAGGCGGCACTTTAGAAGGGGCGGCACTTTAGAAGGGGCGGCACTTTGCCGCCCCAAGCGCTTTTTTTTTGTTTTTTTTTTTGAAGCGGAGGAGAGAGAGAGGGGCACCGAGTGGTTTTCGCTTACCCGCTCGGCGCCCCTCTCTCTCTCTCCTCTGCGGCGAGTCTCCCTGTTCGGTCCCGGTGCCGGCTTGTAATGCAGAGCGCCGGAAGTGACGTCAATTTCCGGCGCTCAGCATTACAAGCCGGCACCGTGGCAGAGCAGGGAGACTCGCCGCAGGACTGTTTAAAGGTAAGTACCGGGGGGGGGGGTCGTCGTTTTAAACTTCGCCCCAGGCGGCGTTAAGTCTTCGGCCGGCCCTGCCTAGGATTGATAGTTCCTCAGGTACATCGCATATCCCCTACTCCCACATCGCCAGGGTTAAGCGTCTCCTCCACAGCTTACAATTGGCTGACGCGTGGAGAACACCCATCCACCAAGGATTTTACATATTTTTCTCCTACACACACTAGATACACTAGAATTGATTCGATTTTTCTCACTCACTATCATCTGCCAATGCTCGCCACTTCTAACATTGGAACTTCCATACTGGGTGACCATTCCCCTGTTCACATTGAATTGTCTCTTGCTGACCTCCCCCCTAAAGTTTGGGCTTGGAGGCTTAATGAATCCCTCCTTTCCACACCCGCTCACGTTCGGATTTTGGGTAAAGAGCTTACGCGTTATTTTGCAGAAAATATCACACCATACCTCTCCTTTTCCACGATATGGGAAGCCCACAAAACGGTGATTAGGGGACACCTCATTAAAATGGGTGCTAATCTTAAAAAATTAGCTCGGGGTGAAATTTTGCTCCTGTCGAACCAAATAGCAGAGTTAGAAAGATCTCATAAGCAAACCCTTGCACCGCATGTTTTAACTCAGCTTACTGTCCTGAGGGACAGACTGGCTACCCTCACCAATGCTCGTGCTAAAAGGCAATTCCTGTTGACCCGTAGTTGTTTTTATGAGTTTGGCGATAAAGCCGGTAAATTACTGGCAAGGGCCCTGCGTGCTAAACAGGCGTCCACTTTTGTTCCTAAAATATGAGACCGGGACGGTAGAGTCCACTTCTCTACGCCCAAGATAGCGGCTTTTTTTCAAGAGTACTACCACTCTCTGTATAATCTACCACCTGCTTCGGGGCCTTTCCCCTCCTCCAACCCTACTTTACAATCTTACCTGGATAAACATTTGGGAGTGCGTCTGCGAGTGGCAGACTCTGCTCTTTTGGAGGCCCCTATTACGTTGGGAGAAGTGCGGGAATCAGTCACCTCTTTACCCCATGGGAAATGCCCTGGCCCTGATGGGCTCACGAAGCCCTACTATGTCAAATGCCTTAACATCTTGGGTCCTCACAGACTCGCCAAGGGGGACCATTTAGACCCACACACTAACACGGCGCATATAGCCGTGATTCCTAAACCCGGGAAGGATGGAGAACAATGTGGTAGCTACCGCCCTATCTCGCTCTTAAATACTGATATTAAGCTATGCCCCTTATCCCCGCTTCTCTTTATCCTGGGTATGGAACCTTTAGCTAATGCTATTAGGAACAATCCTTCTATTAAAGGAATACCCATTGCCAACAAAGAACATAAGCTCTCGCTATTTGCGGATGACATGTTGTGTCTTCTGTCTGACCCGTGTCACTTTCTGCCTCACGTTCTTACTGAATTAGATACCTTTCAGAAATTTTCAAATTACAAGATCAATATGGATAAATCTGAAATCCTAGGGGTTAATGTATCTGCCCACACTAAACTGGCCCTGTGCAGTCGCTTTCCCTTTCGGTGGTGCGACACTTTTATTAAATACCTTGGTTTAAAGATTCCGGGTGATCTTTCCTTCCTATATGAATTGAATTACTTACCTTTGCTCCATCAGGTCTCCGTGGACCTGCGTAAATGGGCGTTCCCGCATGTGTCCTGGTTTGGGAGGGTGTCAGTCCTAAAAATGAATATTTTGCCCAGGTTTCTGTACGTGTTCCAAACCCTCCCCATCTTTCTCCCACGCTCTTATTTTCGGAATTGCCAACAAGCTTTTACTAAGTATATTTGGGCCTCGGGTTCCTCCCGTTTAGCTTTTATCCATCTTACTCGTCCCAAGTTGAGTGGGGGTTTGGGGGTTCCAGACCAGGAGCTATACTATCATGCGGCTCATCCACTTTGGGAGGCGAATCGGCTTGTTGTGCAAAATTATGCAGAGTTTGTGGTTTCTTTCCGTAGAGTCTTCGACATTCCGGCCCGCGCTACCTCTGCTGCCAAACACCTTATGTCCATTCGCCAGGGGACTAGGACTGTGTCTGATTATGCGATTGAGTTCCGTACCTGGGCAGCAGAGGTTGGGTGGAACAATGAGGCTCTAGTGGCTGCTTTCTTCCATGGTCTGAGCGATTCCATTAAGGATGAAGTAGCAGCTAAGGATCTCCCTACTGACCTCGAAGCCTTAATCACCTTCCTGACCCTTATTGATACAAGGCTTAGGGATAGACCCTCTTTCAAGGAACGCCTGAGGAGGCATCCTTTTAGGTTGGCGCCAACCTTTTTGAACCCACCCGTTCCTCCCTCTCCTCCCGCGCCTCCTGTGGATGTCCTGCCGGAGGGCGTTGAGCCCATGCAGTTGGGGGCTACCCGGCTCTCTGAGGCCGAGAGAGCGTACCGTAGGAGGGAGGGCCTATGTCTTTACTGTGGCCAAAGTGGGCATTTGCTACGTTCCTGCCCAACTCGCCCGGGAAACGCTCGCACCTAGGGTCCGGTCGGGGACACACTCTAGGTGGGCTTACCCGGTCCCCTAACATCTTCAAAAACAAGCCTCTAGTTACGGTTGTTTTGTCATGGCCAGTGGCTTCGATTGTTACCAAAGCGCTCATAGACTCAGGTGCTGCCGATGCCTTTATTGACACCTCCTTTGTGGCTAACCATTGTATACCTGTTATTAACAGGGAGAAGCCCTTGGTCGTCCAGGCTATTGATGGTAGGCCTCTGCAGCCTTCACTCATTACCAAGGAGACTATTCCTCTCTCCATGTCCATCGAGGCTCTCCATCAGGAGAAGATCCAGTTCCAGATGATCTCCTCTCCTTACTTTCCTGTGGTGTTGGGCTATCCGTGGTTACAAAAACATAATCCTACCCTCGACTGGCGGCAGTCTGAGGTGTTAGCCTGGTCGCCTTCTTGCCAAAAGGAGTGTCTTTGCGAAGTTATCAAGGTCCTTTGTACTGATGCTACCCCGGTGTTGCCACAAGGATACAAGGACTATGCTGATGTCTTTGACAAAGTTCGGGCTGGTTCCCTACCTCCCCATAGGTCCTATGATTGCGCCATAGAACTTCAGCCAGGCGCTGCTCCTCCTCGTGGTTGAGTCTACCCATTGTCAGTTGCTGAGAATAAGGCCATGGAGGATAATGTCTCCGATTTATACGTAAATCCACTTGCCCCGTTGGTGCCGGCTTTTTCTTTGTAAAAAAGAAGGGGGGTGAACTTAGGCCCTGTATTGATTACAGAGGTCTGAATAAAATTACGATCAAAAATGCATATCCAATACCGTTGATCACTGAGCTTTTTGATCGGTTAATAGGGGCCAAGCTGTTCACCAAGTTGGATTTACGTGGGGCCTACAATTTGGTACGCATTAAGCAAGGACACGAATGGAAGACAGCATTTAATACCAGAAGTGGGCACTATGAATATCTGGTTATGCCTTTTGGCTTATGCAATGCCCCTGCTGTCTTCCAGGAGTTTATCAATGACGTACTCAGAGATATGCTACAGGAGTGTGTTGTTGTATACCTTGATGATATACTCATATACTCGCCTTCTCTCGAGACCCATATCAGTGACGTCAAACGTGTCCTCCAACGCCTCAGAGAGAATGGTTTATACTGTAAGTTGGAGAAATGCGAGTTCCATAAAAACCAGGTTGCATTTTTGGGCTATATTATTTCTGATAAGGGCTTTTCTATGGACCCTCAAAAGGTTTCTGCGGTACTTAATTGGCCTCGTCCTGTTGGTCTTCGGTCTGTCCTACGCTTCCTCGGTTTTGCTAATTATTACCGCAAATTCATACGCAACTTCTCTGATTTAGTCAAACCCATTACTGACCTCACCCGAAAAGATGGTGATCCTTCACGATGGCCTCTGGTTGCGATTCAGGCGTTTGAGGATTTGAAAAAAGCATTCGCGTCCGCTCCCGTCTTGGTCCACCCAGACCCGACACTACCATTCATCCTGGAGGTAGATGCGTCTGAGACAGGAGTAGGCGCCCTTCTGTCTCAACGTCCTAAACCTGAAGGCCCGCTACACCCGTGTGGCTTCTTCTCAAAAAAACTCTCTCCAGCCGAATGCAACTACGAGATTAGTGATAGGGAACTTCTGGCTATTATTCTGGCACTCAAGGAATGGCGTCATCTCCTTGAGGGGACCACGACACCTGTTTTGATTTTAACAGATCACAAGAATTTGACCTACCTCTCCGAGGCCAAAAGATTGACTCCTCGGCAAGCTCGGTGGGCCTTATTCCTTTCCAGGTTTAATTTTCTGGTATCTTACCTCCCGGGCTCGAAAAATGTACGTGCGGATGCTTTATCTCGACAATTCACTTCCTCTTCCAGAGAAGAAGTGCCTCCGACACCGATTATTCCTCCCGATCGCATCCTGGCAAGCATCCGTACCAGTCTGACCTCCCCATTGGGGGAGAAAATCCTGGCTGCACAAAATCAGGCTCCACCCTGCACACCGCCTGGCAAGTGCTACGTACCTGTTCCCCTCCAACATTCCTTGTTGCGCACTTACCATTGTTCTAAGGCCGCGGGCCACCCTGGTAACAAATGATTTGGGGTATGACCCGTCAGTTCTGGTGGCTCAAGATCCGTAATGATATTTGTTGCCTCCTGCCAGACCTGTGCTCAAAGTAAAGATCTCAGGCATCTTCCTGTGGGTTTACTGCAACCTATTCCCAATGGCGAAAGACCCTGGACACACATTTCCATGGACTTCATTGTGGAACTCCCTCCCTCCCAGAACAATACTGTCATTCTGATGGTAGTGGATCGGTTCTCCAAGATGTGCCACTGTATCCCACTTAAGAAACTCCCGTCTGCGCAAGAATTGGCAAACGTCTTTACGAGGGAGATCTTTAGGCTGCACGGAATACCTAAAGAAATAGTCTCGGATAGAGGGAGTCAGTTTGTGTCTCGCTTTTGGCGTGCCTTTTGTCTCCAGTTGGGGATACGCCTTTCCTTTTCCTCGGCCTACCACCCACAATCTAACGGAGCCGCAGAGCGCTCGAACCAGGGCTTGGAGCAGTACCTTCGTTGTTACATTTCGGATCATCAGAACAACTGGTCTGACCTGTTGCCTTGGGCGGAGTTTGCTCATAATAGCCATGTATCCACCGCCTCTGGTCTCTCGGCTTTCCTGGTACTACGGGATGCAACCTGCCATGCTACCCAATAGCTTTCCACCCCAGAGCATCCCTGCTCTCGAGGACCATCTATGCGAACTCCGATCCATGTGGGCACGGGTCAAGGACTCACCCCAGTTAACAGCACGACGGTACAAGCTCCAGGCTGACCGCAAATCTTCCTCCCAACATGCGTATTCCGAATGTCTTTCATGTCTCGCTGCCGAAACCACTTGTTTGCAACCGATTCACTGCTTCAGCTCCTCGCCCTCGCCCGATTCCGGTTAATGGTCATGATGAATATGAAGTTCAGTCTATCATCGATTCCCGTGTGTCCAGGGGTCGCCTGCAGTATTTAGTTCATTGGAAAGGATATGGACCTGAGGAACGATCTTGGGTGCCTGCCCAGGATGTTCATGCCCCTAGACTGGTACGAGCCTTTCATACGCATTTCCCCTCTAAACCTGGTCCCTCCCCCCAGGGGAGGGGTCGTTAGGGGAGGGGTACTGTCAGGGTTTCGGCCTACCTGCACTGGCTTTCCTCCTCATGGCTCTCTGTTAGGCCGCGCCCCCTTCTTCTTCCAACTTTATGTCCAAGTTAACCCCTCCTCTTCCTGCAGGCTGTGACTATATTAACCAGCTAGTCCAGTTGCTGGTTGCCCTTTCGTGGTTCCGGACCTGTGAGTGCGTGCTTCCTTCCAGTGTTTGATTCTTGTGTATGACCCGGCCTGTCTGACTCCCATTCTGGTGCTGACTCCTGCCTGCTTTTGGACTACGTGGATGTCTGGACTCCTGACCTTGGCTCGTATGACTACCTGTTCTGGCTCCTGACCTTGGCTTGTTCTACGACCACCCGCTTGTCTTATGTTTTGGATTCTTGTTATTATTTTATTTTAATAAACATTTTGACCAGTACCTTTTTGCCTCCGTCCTGATTCACTGGTACCCTGACACCAATATAACAACTCCGTAACGTTTCACATATTAAGTGCAGCAAAGGCGGTCATCCCTCGCTTCTGGAAGCAACAATGCACCCCTCCCATCCAGGCATGGCTTAATAGAATGCAATACATCTCCTATATGGAGGAATTGGTTTGGGCTTCTAGGGGCAGGACCCCTCAGTATGAGCGCAGATGGTTTTGGTGGAAAAGATTGATCACCTCCCCTGAGTTTTCTAGTATCTTAGGCCTCTCTTCATGAGCGATGGGGCTTCTCGTGCCCTGCGTGGATTGGGTTCCTTGTCTCGCCTTGACTATTAGCCCCACTCTAACCATTCATTGGTCTCTCATCACACATCAATATATTTGTAGCCTTGTAACTGGTGGTTCGTTGGTATGCGTCTTATTTTATTTTCTTTTATTATATCTGTTTGTTTCATTTGTTCTCTTTTGTTTGAAGTTTTATGCTCAACGGTCTTCTACTCCTGGATTGTATAATTTGTCATCCTGCCACTATGATATATTGCACTACTGTGCTTCCATTATGGGCAGATTGAGTACACTAGTCCTTTTACTGGGATCGGTGTTATCCTTTCTTTATGCTGTTTCGCCTTTATACTATGTGATTTGTGTACAATGTTTCTTATGTTCCCGCAGGCCTTGCATTGTCTGCCCGCGGCATACTATGTCACCTGG
The DNA here is from genome assembly GCF_027358695.1 of Spea bombifrons. Lineage (NCBI taxonomy): Eukaryota > Metazoa > Chordata > Amphibia > Anura > Pelobatidae > Spea > Spea bombifrons. The sequence continues at coordinate 73,223,853 of NC_071087.1, read as the reverse complement.
ATGTCCTGCTTGTACTACTATTCACTTGCCTAACTGTGCATTTATTACTTGTGCTAACTGTATGTGGAATTTGTTATCATCTGTACCATCAATAAATGGAGTTAGTTGAAAAAAAGAGGGGGAGGTGAATGCTGTTTGGCACCCCTTCTGGGGGCTGATGTGGAGGTCCTGGGAGACAACGCGGAGGAGGAATCCAAAGTAGAGTTTTCCGGGAGCCCTGGAGATGACGCAGTTGAATCATCAAAGCGGAAGTCAGAGCAAGGAGACCTTCCGGAGTTATCTGTCCGGAAGGTGGCTCGGAACATACAGAGCTGTGGAGGTGTTGCTGGGGTGCTGGGGTCATTATTTTCTTACAGTAGTGTGCAATAGATCATGGGGCCCTCTTACTACTGGTCCGGGTCAAATGATAATAAAGCTGCTGGGGTTGGGATCCTTTTGAAGAACAAACATGTGGTTTTAAATTCTATTATTTAAATTGCTCCTGGGAGAGCAATTTTAATTGATGTTGTTTTTAAAGGTTTTAATGTGCGTCTTATGAATGTATATGCTTCACCAGTTAAGAATGAAAGAATAGATTTTTTTAGAGCGTATCTCCTTCTTTGCCGCAGGTTCTTTCCCTCTAATAGTTTGAGGTGATTTTAATACTTTTGATACTGATTTTGTATACTACCGGGCAAAAATAGAAGTGGAGGGGGTGAGAACAAGAAGGTAGATAAAACTTCTCGCCAGCTTAGAAATTTTATCATTGATTTTAAATTGAAAGATGCGCGGAGGCATTTAAAACCATCTGACCCTATACATGGTCTAATGGCCAGGTCAGCTCCCACATAGATTTTATGTTGTCCTCTACTGATTTTAATCTCCAGGACATGTTTTTAGAAGATAATATATTCTCAGACCATAAGCTTTTAAAAACTAGCTTTTTAATTCCTAATTAATCCAAAACTAAGAATGATCTGTGGAAACTGAATGTATTATTACTAGAGGACGAACAAATCCGTAGTAATTTTAAGGTCTCATATGGCCGATGGCGGCGCTCAAGTCAGAATTTTTTGGATTAGTGGGAAACCATCAAGTCCAAGATTAAGAACTTTTTTATTGTTGCTGGCAAGAGGAGGAAAAAAGAGACCAAACAAGTTTTTAAAGATCTTAATGTGCGTTTGCAAACACCTTTTAAGTTGAAAGAGGCTGACTTAAAAAAGTTAAAGGTAAAGAAATTATTTTTAATGCCCGGGTAAAGCATTAAAGGGGAGAAGTGCTCTTTCTTCTTTTTCTCAAAAGAGAGACCTAATTAGGTCAGTCCTCCATTGCGGGCATTTTAAATATGTCACAAGCGTTTTAACAAAACCTTTTTAATGAGAAAGTCATAGATCGTTCCTTTTTAACTGATACCCTAGGGGCCATAAGTAATGTTTTAAAATCTGATGATCAAGCGTGTTTAAGCAGAAAGCTGTTGGTAACCGATTTGCATGATGCAATTAAAAGCTTTTCTGCTGGTAAGTCCCCAGGAGCAGATGGAATCCCTATTGAATTTTATACATGTTTTTGGGAACTTTTACGGGACGATCTTTTTAATATTTTTAATATTTTTACAGAAGCTTTTAATGCCCAGGAGTTACCCTCTTCCTGGAGAAGAGGCATTATCACGCTCATTTGTAAGAAGAGTGATAGTTCAAAATTGGAGAACTGGAGGTCTATCACCCTATCGAATGGCGACTATAAAATTGTGGCCAAGATTTTAGCTAATAGAACAAAAGCTGTCATAGATAAGGTTATTCACCCAGATCAGATCTGTGGTATCCCAGGACGTGCTATCTGGGAACACCTAAATGTAATACGTGATCTGATCTGGTATCAGAAAGACTGTAAACAAAAACTGGCCATTTTATCTTTTTAAAAAAGCTTTTGATCGTGTATCCCATGAATATCTCTTTATGGGTTTAAAGAAAATGGCATTCCCAGATGATTTTATTCAGCGTATTAACGTTTTATATAAGTTGACTTTTAGCAAAATTTTAATCAACGGCTTTTTAACTCAGAAAGTCTCTCTTAAATCCGGGATGAGCCAAGGATGTCTGCTTTCACCCCTTCTTTTTGTCTGTGCCATTGAACCCCTTTTAGCCCTTCTACGAAAGAATACGTTTATCTGAGGCGTCCCCGTCCCGGGGGGGGCAGGGGTACAGGTGAAGGCTCTGGGCTACATGGATGATGTTCGTGTGTATTGCACAACCCCAGAGTCCTTAAAAAGAGCCATTCGAACAACTGAGTATTTTACTTGTGCCTCTGGTTTTAAAACTTTCATTTTTGTCGCAGACAGGAGGTATAAAGTATAAGTATACAAGCATACATATATAAAGACCAAAAAAGTTTGTCATAAGATGGTCATAAAGCAGTCGTCAGTGGTACAGTGGTAAATAATTCAAGTAAGAGCACAATTAGGAGTACTAAGTGGAAGGGATACCCGACACAGCATAAAGTCAAGACAGTGGATGAGACATTGTGTACAGAAGGATACATATTGAAGTTATACAGGAGCAAAACCATACAATAACAAAAAATCAACCTAAACCCGGCAGAAGGTGTCTGCCCATTAGAACCATCCAGTGTATTGAAACATGGAATATGAGAGAGGCCCTAGTGGAGGCAGCCAGTGTGGGAATGTATGCTGACCATCTAGTAAAGAAGGTGCGGGCCCTGGTCTCTCTATGTAGGGAAGATTCGGTCCAATCCATTTGAAAAATATAATTAAGCCGTGACAGGGATATGTTCAAAGTGGGTGGGTGTGGTTGGATCCATTGGGAAAGAATGGCCTTCTTCCCCATCGCCGCCACCACCACCAGGAGGGATCTATCCCTTGCTGGCAGCCGATGTATCGGTAGAGGGAAAAATGCCAAATAAAGCCCGTTCGGGGGTCATAGTAAGAGGTAGTTTCAACGATGTAGTGACAAAATCATGAATGAAAGCCCAAAAAGCCTGAATTTGGGGACAGAGCCAAAGGCAGTGCATTAAGTCTGTATCAGGTTGAAGACATTTCGGGCAGTGGGAATCTGCCACCATGTGTACCAGTTTCCACAGCTTTGGGGGAAGGTAGGCCCTATGTAACAACTTCAAAAACATTTCGGAGTAGGATCTAGAGACTAATATTCTGGTAACCCTAATAGTGGCATTAATCAGGCAGTCCGTCGTAAGTTCTGGGAGGTCCAACAGCCATTTAGCAAAGCCCTGAGTCGAGGTCTCAAAGTCAATCAATGGGCGAATTAAGCTGTACAGTCGGGAGATAGAGATAGGACCAGTCTGCAATAGTAAGGTCTGTTTATCTAGTCTATTGTTAATATCGGATGGAGAGAGGTGAGGGAGAATTAGAATTAGATGCGTAACTGGAGATTTGTAAGAAATGCAATCTATGAATAGGAGTGGGGTGGAATTTAGTCAGAAGTCCTTCTTATGAAAGTAATGCCCCGGTACCATTGGTTCAGAAATGGGTCAGAAGCCTGCCCCCTTTAGCGTATAAGTGGGAAAACAAAGCAGCAGCCCTGCCATCGTGGAAATCAGGATTGCGGAGTGGAAAGGCAGGAACAAAGAGACATTCGGGTTAAGGCACCTTACGCACCAACCTCCAGGCCTTGGCCGTGGTGAAAATTAGAGGGTTGTCCCGTAAAGAAACAGGCCAGTTGGAAGGGGTTAGGTGAAGGAGAGAGGCTAGGTGAATGTCAGGCATAAACTGTTGATCCAAGAGAGGCCAGGCGCAGCAAGGTGTCTGAGAGCCACTCAAGTGCTATTTTATAGTTAGCAGCAAGGTTATACCCCAGAGGGCTCAGAAGGTTAAGGCCACCATGGGAAACAGGCTGTTGGAGTTTAAATAAAGAAATCCTATGTTTCTTATGTTGCCATAAAAAAGTACGAAGAAGTCTATCATGTGTGTGTAGGTCGCATTTTTTAATGACAAGCGGCAACATTTGAAGGGGGTAGAGAAGACGAGGGAAGGTCACCATTTTGTATAAATGGCAACGACCCGTTAGGGAGAGTGGTAGCCATCCCCAGGAGCGGAAATCGTCTGCCATGCGAGAGAGGAGTGGGGAAAAGTTTAAATCATATAGAAGTTGTAAATTCGTGGGAATCTGCAGACCTAAGCAAGTTATTGAGCGTGAAGAGAACCATTGGAAGGGGAAACTATCACCCCAACCCAACTTAGCCTGTTCATAAATGGGCAAGGCCTCTGTCTTAAGCGGGCTGTAATAAAGACAGAAGGTGGGGGATGGCCGATTTAGGATTGGAAAGAAATAAAAGAAAATTGTCTGCAAAAAACGCAGATTTAAGTTCTACACTGCCCACCTTGATACCCACAATAGATTGAGAGGACTCTAGGAGACGTATCAAGGGTTCCACTGCCAGGTTGAAAAAAAGTGGGGCTAAGGGGCAGCCCTGCCTAGTGCCCCTCCCTAGTGGAAAGAACCGTGAGTTAAGGCCATTAACCGTCAATTGTGCTACGGGGGACTAATATCGCGCCCTAAACAGGTTCAGGGATGGCATCCCAAAGTGATGGAATTTGAGAAAACAGGTGAGGTAATGCCATGCGATCCTGTCAAACGCCTTGTCGTCGTCGCAACTGTCGTCGTCGCAACTGTCGCAAATTGCAAAGCTGGAGGCAATTTCTTTAGGGTCAGTACAGGAGGACGTCGGAGTGGGACGCACCTCCCGAACCCCCCCGGTGAGTATGGAGGGAGTGCCGCACGAGGTTAGCCAACAGTTTTCCAGAATGATTGCCCCAACGGAAAAACCTATTTCGGACAATGGCATATGAGGCCTGGGCCTTCTCAGCTGCCCAAGCATCGTACAAGGCTTTAGCCTCCTTGTAGGTCCGTTCAGTTTCAGGGGTGGCATGAGCTTTATAGTTCTGGTAAGGCTGAGTCAATGTCTTGTTAAGAGAAACAAGTTTTTCAACGGCCCCTTTCCTACGCCTCGCCATGTATGCAATAATCTGACCCCAGAGTACAGGCTTGGAGGCTTCCCATAACAGATTAACATCGTCCAGATGAACAATGTTATCATCAATGTAGTTGTGCCACTCAGTTTCCAAAAATGATTTGAAGGACTCTGATTGGGACATGAAGGAAGGGAATCTCCAGTTACGTGAAAAGGCAAGTGGATCATGAAGCGTCCAGTCAGTCCAGACAGGGGCAGGGTCAGAAATTACAATATTGCCTATATGGGATGACAAGTGGAAGGGGAGTAAATCGTCCAGGCGAGAGAAGGAATTATGTGGATCTGAAATAAGTGTATTGCCTGTCTACTGGATGTGTAAGCCTCCAAACGTCATTGAGGCGGAAGTGGTCTAGCAATGGAGCAGAGAGGAAGGACCGAGGTCTGGCATGAGAAGTAGAGGAATCTAAATGGGAGTGGGCAGTCATTAAAATCTCCGGCCAGGATCAAATTTGGACACTGGAGGCCTGACAAAACAGTATATAAATCAGCAAAAAAGGCTGTTTGATTCACGTTAGGCGCATAGATATTAACCAAAGTGTATTTAACACTATTAAGAGTCAGTGTGAGTACAATGTAGTGCCTCTGGTTTTAAGCTGAATCTTAACAAATGTGACTGTTTCACTATTGGCGATTGGGATGGAAGTCAGACACCTTCTGTCCAGAAGTTTTCAACTACGTGTTTTAATAACTTTTACAAATAATGTACTTTTGCTTATTTTTTATATTTATAAATATGTAATTCATATATAGACATATATAGCACAAACATAAAAAAGTATGAAAAATATTACAATCCATTATAGGTCCGAAAATCAGATTACAATTTAAGCTTCAGTTGTATAACAGTATGAAGCAAAGGTATTTTAAGTGCTTATACAATAAATTAATGAATATGCCATAAAAGGTAGCAATCGGACCAAATTCCAAAATGGATCAAGGCTAATTTACTTATTCGCTTATTTATCATACTTGCTAATATACAGACATTCATACGGGACGCGTACATTCAAATGTAGGAGGAAGATGGAAAAGGTTAGTTATCAGTGACTAGAAGATATTTCGTAAGCATTATACCCATTGGGGTCTTACGCTAAATAGATAGAAAGAGTAAAATGGAATAAAGAGACTCAAGGAAGTTAAGATTTAAATCCAAGAAGAAAAGATATCTAAGAGATAGAATCAGAATTATATGCGTGAGAGCCTATAATATAATTAGACCAAGACCATATATTATAATTAAAGAGATTTTGATTCAACAAATAAAAATATTTTTCAATTTTTGCTTGATACGTTATTTGATCTGTTATCTCTTTCCATGTGGGAGCTTCACCTTTCCTCCAGGCTCTAGCCAAGCATATTTTTATTGATAATAAGATGTTAACTGCCAGTGGTTTACATGCACTACTTTAAGAGGGTAGGGCCAGATGAAAAAGTCAGGTATAAGAAAGGACAGAACGGTTGCATTTAAATATATATGAGAGAAGCCTGGAAGTTTCCAGCTTAATATTTTCCAATTTGCAGCATGGAGTTGAGTCCCCTCCTCATAAACCACATAAGTTGGAGTTTGAATTAGAAAATTTACTTAAGCGAGAAGGAACTAAATACCATCGATGTAGCATTTTAAAAAGCATCTCCTGAATATTAATTGAATGCACCGCCTTCCTAACTTGTGACCACATGTCAGCCCAGCTTTCCATAGGAAATTAAATCTCGCATCTCTGCATTTTTCTACAGAAAGAGGCAATATATCATTTTTAAAGTGTCAAGATAAGATGATATCCTGGAAATTAATTTTTTGTGATGATATTTATAATTAAATCCAATTCTAAGTGTGGGTGGACTATCTGGGATTTAAAAAAATCATATTGCAGCCCTTAACTGGATGTTGGAGTCCAGAGCGCAGGAGTGTAAGAACGCAGTGATTGAAACAAACTTCACAAAGGACACAAGCAGAATGTTTGGTTATAGGTTATATTACAAAAGCAAAGCAAGGCATCTCACCAGAAGCAGCAGAGTAGGAGGCATATCATGCATACAGACTGCTGGGGAGTATGAGAGTAGAAAAGTCCAGGTAAGTATTCAAAAGGGTCTGAGACAGGTAGCAAGCAAAAAAGGGGAAATCCAGTAGGCAGTCCGGGTGAAAGCGGTAACAGGAGGTAGGTAGGTAGGTAGGTAGGTAGGTCGGTAGGTAGGTCGGTAGGTCGGTAGGTCGGTAGGTCGGTAGGTCGGTCGGTCGGTCGGTCGGTCGGTCGGTCGGTCCAACAGACAGATCCAGCATCTGGCATGCACTATGGCTCCAAAGAACTTAAAGAACTCACACCTCTGTTACTGGGAGGCAGGGATATAAAGCCTGTTCATCAGATCAGGTGTGAGTTGTCTAGGCTTCAGGTGAGGGAGGCAGGGTAATGGTATAACAAAACACAGCTGAACATAAATACACAGCACATTATTATATAGATAGCAAGACATGGATACATGTTACAGGATACCACAAAGGACAGGCAACAAGGCAAAGAACACAGGGGATGGTGTGAGGAGCTGTGATGTATAAGGGAAAGAGGGCAAAGTTGCATAAAATACAGACAGAAATAAACAGGATAGCAAGCTGTGGAGAGGAGTTTAACTCCAGGCAGACAACTTAAAGGGGCGGCCACGCCTGGCAGTTTGCAGGGCTGGGGCTGAACCCTGACACCTAGATTGTAAATCTGAAAAGCTGAGAAGTGAATCATCCTTATTTTTTACTCTACGCTGCTGGTTATATTTTTAGGAAATATAACTTTTACTCGCTGTTTCTTAACTCTCCTGTGCTTTTAAATCCGCCAAAGCAGTATGTCTTTTTAGAGGAAACAATACAATTGTATCACCTCCAATATTTGAGCCCGGATATTTAAACAAATCCAAAGAAGTTGATTGCTGACTTCAAAGGAAGAAACTGAGCAAGTAGCACAATACTCTCTTATAGAGTCCAGAAGAGTTTGGCAGAATGTATGTCGCCACTTTCTTGCCAACTCTGAGAGGGATCTTGCGTGGCAGGTGCACGAATGTTTGTCTACTAGGCAATTTCAGCACAGGAGAGGTTTTGGTGCCACCGCTAAGTGCCCCAGAGATCAGTGTACCCAAGATGAGACAGTATTGCATATATTTTAGAACTGCTTTTATGCACAGGACATATGGGAAAAGGCAGGCCCATTTTTAAAATGGATTTGTGGCCTTCGGTTTTTAAGCTATACAGTTGTTTTATACGGCCTGTTTAACTATCCCACAGCTGACAAGTCACGTGTTTTATGGATTTATTCTAATCTTATGTAAAATGTTTTAATTCATTTTATCATTTTAAATGTTCCATTATGTCCTTAACCTGGTTTAAAGTATTTATTTATTGTACTGTAGCATATAGCTAATAAAAATCTCTGCACCTGTACCGTTCCTGTCCTTGCTAACAGACTGTATAACCCTTATTTGCTTGTCCTGTCATAATACATACAATACATTGCATTACCTACATTTCTGCTTGTGGTGTCTTTGTTTGTATAATCATGCATCATGGGCTACAGACTGAACCCCAAGTATCCCCTGCACATCGGCTCCTACCCGACCTGATTACCCGAGTCCTGACAGTGTGAGTTAAGTGTGTTACCTTTTTGACCTGGACTGCCTATTGGATTTACCCCTTTTGCTTGCTACCCGTCCCAGACCCTTTTGGATTCTTACCTGGACTATTCTAACTTTGTACTCCCCAGCAGTCTGTATACTTGATATGCTTCCTACTCTGCTACTTATTGTGAGATGTATCTGCTTTGTTTAATATACCTATATTCAAACATTCAGCTTTTGTCTCAAGTGTGTGTCTATCACTGTGTGCGTTCTTACACTCCTGCGCCCTGGACTCAAACATCCAGTAAGGGCTGAGATATGATGAGCCTGACAGACACCCAAACACATACACACACATCAGGACAGGCTCTGCCACACCAACACCCAAACACACACACCAGGACAGGCTCTGCCACACCGACATCCAAACACACACACACCAGGACAGGCTCTGCCACACCGACACTCAAACACACACACCAGGACAGGCTCTGCCACACTGACACCCAAACACACACACATCAGGACAGGATCTGCCACACCGACACCCAAACACATACACGGACAGGCTCTGCCACACTGACACCCAAACACACCAGGACAGGCTCTGCCACACTGACACCCAAACACACACACCAGGAGAGGCTCTGCCACACCGACACCCAAACACACACACACACACACCAGGACAGGCTGTGCCACACCGACATACAAACACACCAGGACAGGCTGTGCCACACCGACACCCAAACACACACACACCAGGACAGGCTCTGCCACACCGACACCCAAACACATACACACACACGCTAGGACAGGCTCTTCCACACCCAAATACACACACACACCAGGACAGGCTCTGCCACACCTACACCCAAACACACACACACCAGGACAGGCTCTGCCACACTGACACCCATACACACACCAGGACAGGCTCTGCCACACCGATACCCAAACACACACACACACACTAGGACAGGCTCTGCCACACCGACACCCAAACACACACACACCAGGACAGGCTCTGCCACACCCAAACACATACACACCAAGACAGGCTCTGCTACACCGACACCCAAACACACACACACACCAGGACAGGCTCTGCCACACCGACACCCACATAAGTGTGGGTTAATCTACACAAAGCATAATTTGTTTTTGTTTTCTCTCTTTTTATTGATGCCCCAGACAGGCACCTCCTTTAGTTTTCATGTATTCCCCCCACACCCTTGTGTATTGCCCCATGTGCACTTGTGCCCCCAGGCAGCCCCCTTTGTGCATTTATGCCCCAACACCCTTGTGTATGGATTTTTGTGATGTCCCCCAGCCAGCCCCCCTCCCTTGTACCCATGTGTATTGATTTATATGATGCCCCAACCACCCTGTTGTGTAATGTTACCCCTAGCCACCCCCTTTTTAATTTAATTGTTGTCCCAAGGCAGCCCTTTCCTTTGAATATGGGTCCCCTTCCACCTATCACCCCAACTATTATTTTTATTTTTAAATACTTACTTTTTTCCTGGCTTCCTTCCCTGCAGACTACTCTCCTCTGACGTGTTCTTCTCCCTGTCATGAGGGACTCTTCTGCATGAGACCGCCCCCTTGAGCGGTACGTTGCGTCTTTAAAGGGGCAGGATGAAGATCCTCACTGAGGCACTGGGCAGTACGGGGCATGCACCCTGGCTGCTTTAAAATCATTATGTGGCCAGCAGAGGCAGTCTTACGGCAGCTTTAAAACTCGCAGCCGCATCGGCTGCAATGGCATGTCGGTGTGCCGGCCCACAGACTGGCCAGCCCACCGCCAGTGCTGCAGGCTTTTGCTGCCGTTTTGCTTAGATTCAGGGTGGCCTGGGGGGGGGCTGGATGCGTCTGGCATGTGCCCTGCCCTGTGCCTTAATGCCCTTTCTTAATCTGGAGGATACATTCTTATTCGTTTTAATATGGGGGGTTGGTCGGTCTTGTGGTTGGATGTGTCTGCCTGCTAGTGTCTGGCCTGGCTTGTGCCCTACCTGTGCCTCAATGCCGTTCTTCACTCCGGAGGATCAATTTTTTTTTTTTTGTAATATTAGATTAATAATACATAATAATTAACTTTATTGAAACCAATCATAGATACTTTTAGGAGGATGTTAAATTATAATACAAGCATATTTGAACTATTATTGTCATCCATTACAACATAATGTCCTCTGATATAAAAATTGCCAAGGAACGACCTGAATAAATTAATTATTATTAGAATACATATGTTTTAAGTCTGAAGAAAATCCAAGCACCACATAGAGTGAGCAATTTAAAGTGGATAAACCACTGAGACAAGTTTTGTCCCCCGACTTATCAATCCTTCAAATCATTTGACTCGAATGGAGACATTGACAATTTTTTACTGGACATTGAGAGGCAGTGCCAGCTTAACTGAATCAACATAGAGACACAGAAGTGGGCCCTGGACACACACCTAGAATGGATCCAGAGCCATTGCCCACAGGTTTGATCTGCCCCCAACCACATCTTCCTACTGTTGCTCTCTTGACAAATGCACTTAGAAATTCGAAGAGTTGAAATGGCCTGGAGTGCCCATGTTTAGCTGCCTGTGACCAAACCTGACAACCTAGACTAGGGGTATCCTGAGGTGTCCTTACCACGTTTCCTGCAGGGAGATAATCAAGGAAACCACCACTAGACAGCGTATTTCAATGGCCAGCAGGTTGTGGAACTCAGGGACTTTCACTGTGGCCCAGCAACAGGCATGTAGTGAAGGTATACCAGCAAGGTCTACTAGCTACACATGGCTGAGGTACACTGAATTGGGGAGAATGGTCACGGATACAATGATGTATGGGTCATGTCTGGACTCCCAACTGATGTTTTATTAGGGAATGACTTGGTATACTCGAAAACTACTTTTATTACTGATGTTATTCTTCCTATTAATAGGGCGTGCAAGGTTGTGGACAAAGCACATGCATGAAGTAGTGACATTCCAGATACCCAAGTAAGACTCCCATTTGCTCCCCTCAACAGTTCCCCGATGCAGACATCATCCCCCATGATGATTTTCAGACTGAACTGATCTTTAATCTGACCTCAGAGAAATAAAAAATAAAAAAAGGGCAGAGACCAGGAAAGCAGGGCCATAGGAGGATGTTATTGTATGGCAGATCAGTCTCACGTGCTAGCTCTGACAGCCATGACAGTAACAACTAAACATTATCCCTGCTAAATATAGACTTGTTCTTTTGTTCCTTGCAGGTCATCTCAGGTCCTCTTATAGATGCCGTTGAGCCACAGGTAACAGATGAGCAGGCAGGCTTCAGCAGAACAGATCACACACAGACTAGACAGCAACTCTTTGCAACATAGTCAACAGTCTTTGGAACTCTCATTGTACATCAACTTTGTCGGCTATAAGAAGGCATTTTTTTTTTTGAAAATGGTTTATTAAGAACAATATACACAGAGATATGCATACCTCAGGTGGTACGAAATAAAGTTACAGTTCTACATTTCTGTTTAGAGAAAAGAAGAATAAAGAACATGACAAAAATGCTGAAAAGTCTGGAGACACATGTAATCTGTATAGCTTCCAAACCCGAACAGGTTCAAATAAAAGTGGGTTTTGTATCACCTCCTCTGGTAATTGAGGGTACAGGATATGGAGATGGGAAGTCAAAGAACACAACGGCAAAAATGCCTGATCATTCAATGTATCAGTATATCTAGGAATAGGAGAAATCCAATCCACTGCATAACGAAATAAGCTGCTATATTGTAAAACCTTATATTGGGCAAGTTAAGACCCATGAGAGATTTAGAATATTTTGACAATCCAATACGTGGTTTCTTATTCCTACAGATACATTTTGGAAAAGGTGATGAATGTCTCTCATAGGGAACAGAAGAGGCAAGATCTGTAACTGATATAGCAGTCTTGGAATGCTAATCATTTTTAACCCCTTCACGACAAAGCCCATATATGTACGGGCTTGTGATGCAATGCATTCACGACAAAGCACATACATGTACGGACTGCTGTTAAATATCTGCATCGCTGTGATTGTGGCATTTTCGCAATAAAAGTATTTTAAAAAAAGTTTAAAAGTATTTTATATGTTTTGAACCTGATCAGGGAGCTCGAGAGTTTTCAGGAGGGTCTGGATAGACCTTCTTATCATCAGCTGCATAAGACAACAGGTGCCCTCACACTGCATCCTTAGCCGGCTCCCAAAACAAGAGGGAGGTGTCAGTCTGTATTTCATATATAATCGGTTCTCCATTTGGAGTTCAGCTGAAAGGGTAGGAGAATATTTGATATCAAGATAATGGCACATAGTACAGAATCATTTCTCTCTTGGAGGGAAGGAAGGAATAGAAAACTAGATGATATCTTCTCACAGACATGTAAAGAGGAGGATTTTATAGAGCTCTTTTATTTGGACTTTTATTTATGTTTTAACATTCCTTAGTGGACAATCGTTAAACATTTTTATTTTGGCTAATAGCCTTAAATAAATAGTATATTTTCTACTTATTGTAGAAAATATACTATTTATTTAAGGCTATTAGCCAAAATAAAAATGTTTAACGATTGTCCACTAAGGAATGTTAAAACATACAATTTTCTATACTTATTGTATATTTTCTAATATATTGTGGACTTACCTCTATTCCACCTTAAAGTGCTATCTCACACCAGCGGAATACTGGGAAACATCCAGCAGCACTGAAGAAGGGAACAGAGGAAAAATACTTGATGTATATGGGTATTATACCCTCTCAGAAAGCGTAAGTGTCTCTCTACTTTTGCGAGTCACACCACTGTTAGATACTACACCATTGTGGTTTCCACTTGTCTTCTGCTTCTTTGCATATTTCCACAACATATCCACCTGGAGGATTGGATGTTTTTATGAAGCCCGAGAATTTGTACATATTGTGAGTGCATTATATAGACATATAGCGCTACCATTTGTACATAATACTACACAATCATTGGTTTTCTGTTTTATTTTCTATTTTTCAAACCGGTATACGCGAGCGCCCCCTAGTGTCCTTTGTTCTGATTTAAAAAAACACCTGGAGAGTGTTTTGTACGGGCTGCAGCTGGGTATCCGGAATTAGTGACAAGAAAAAGGGAAGTATATTGGTCACTATTTTTCTCCCCATATACCTTTTTCAGACTGTCCTTCATCACTTTGTTTTTTCAGGTGTCAGTATGAAACAGATTATCATCTTTAAAAGTATTCCACACTTTCCAGAAAAACCTTAAACTCCTACTAAGTGGGAGGGAAATCACCAATATCGAAAGGCTGATCAGAAAGTAACGCCAGGGACATTTCAATTGGGGCATGATAAGAAATTTGTATTGCGTGAATGTCTGAGTGAGTCACCAAGACTAGCAACTGAGGTGATATCAAGAAGTAGTCAATACGGGTAATAGTGTTATGAACCCTCGGGAGGAAAGTAAATTCTCTGCAAGTTGGATTATGGACTTTCCAGGGTTCCTCTGAATGTAACTCATGCTTAAACTGGGCAATACCTGACTGCAAGCTGGTGGGTCTGTACAGCCGTTACTCCCTGTCTGTCAAGGTCCCCCCTACTACACACCTAGAATCAGAGACGTTCATAAGCAGTTCCATTAACATACAGTGAAGGAAAAAGTGATTTGATCACCTGCTGATTTTGTGCGTTTGCCCATTGACAAAGACATGATCAATCTATAATTTTAATGGTATGTTTATTTGAACAGCGAGAGAGAGAATAACAAAAAAATCCAGAATAACGCATTTCAAATAAGTTATACATTGATTTGCATTTTACTCAGTGAAATAAGTATTTGATCCCTTTGCAAAACATGACTTAGTACTTGGTGGCAAAACCCTTGTTGGCATTCACAGAGGTCAGACATTTCATGTTGTTGGCCACCAGGCTTGCACACATCTCAGGAGGGATTTTGTCCCACTCCTCTTTGCAGACTCTTCAAGTCATTAAAGGTTTTGAGGCTGAAGTTTGGCAACTTGAACCTTCAGCTCCCAAGGTGCTGCAGCAACTAAAGAAAGTTAATGTCAACAAGCTCTGTGGCCTGACAGTATTCACCCAGAAGTACTTAAGGAGCCAAGTGTGGAAATAAGTAAATCTCTGTTTTTAATCTTCCAGGATTCTTTTCTCTCAGGAATTGTACCGGAGCATTGGATGAATGGAGACGTGGTTCCTATATTCAAAAAGGGTTCAAACTCTTTGCCTGGAAATTATAGACCTGTGAGCTTAACTTCTGTGGCTGGGAAAGTATTTGAAGGGTTATTATGGGATAATATTCAGGAATTCAGTGGGAAGAACAGTGTTATTAGCAAAAATCAGCATTGTTTATGAAACATAGGTCATGAAAAACTACCGTATTTCCCCATGTATAAGACGCACCTTTTCTGAAAAATTTGTGGCCTAAAAACTGGGTGCGTCTTATACAGTGGTTGTATATTGTAGATTGCAGTTACTACGGTACTTCCCAGTACCTCCCTGCAGTCACACTGCCGATTGACCCTGCCCCTTTATGACTCACTGCCGATTGGCCCCTTTCCTCATAGCATCCACACTGCTCAGACAGCAACTCATCTAACAGTAAGTATAAAATTAATATTTGGGCTCCTGAAAGTTAGGGGAAGTGAGGGTTTATTTAGGGGCAGTTATAGTTAGTGGGGTGTTTAGGGTTAATTTAGGGGCAGTTATGGTTGATGTGATCTTTATGGTTAATTTAGGGGTGGTTATGGTTGATGGGGCCTTTAGGGTTAATTTAGGGACAGTTATGGTTGATCGGGTCTTTAGAGTTAATTTAGGGGCAGTGATGGGAGTGATGAGGATGAGTATGAATTTTTTAATACTTTTTTTTTCAAATTTCAGGCCCCAAAATTAAGGTGCCTCTTATACATGAGAGCGTCTTATGCATGGGGAAATACGGTAACTTATTTGCGTTCAAAGAAAAAGTAAGTAGAAGTGTAGAACAAGCTGTTGCAGTGGATGTAGTCTACTTGGATTTTGCCAAGGCGTTTGACACAGTTCCACACAATAGGTTAGTTAGAAATTGGTCTAGATGGAAAATCTTGTTCTTGGGTAAAACATTGGCTTAGTGATACAGAGTACAGAGAGTTGTCATAAATGGTAATTTTTCAAGCTGGACAAAAGTGGTAAGTGGTGTCCCTCAGGTTCTGTTCTGGGACCAATTTTATTCAACATGTTTAATATAAATGATCTTGCGATAGGCGTTGAAAGTCATGTTTCTGTGTTTGCAGATGACACTAAACTCTGTAAAGTAATAAAATGTGAGCAGGATATTACTTTGCTGCAGAGGAATTTAGATAGACTGGGGGACTGGGCACACAAATGGCAGATGAAATTTAATGTAGATAAATCCAAAGGTATGCACTTCGGGGTAAGAAATGCACAGGCAACTTACACCCTAAATGGTAGTGAATTAGGGATAACAACACATGAGAAGAATTCGGGAATTGTTATAGACAACAAACTAGGCAACAATGTGCAATGTCAGTCCGCATTTGTTAAGGACAGTAAGGGATTGTCATGTATAATAAGGGGCATCAATTCGCGGGATAAAAATATAATGTTGCCTCTTTATAAATCACTGGTAGGACCACACCTTGAATTTGCTGTGCAATTTTGGGCACCTGTTCCAAAGAAGGATATTATAGCCCTGGAAATTTTTATTAGAGTCTGTACAGATGTTTAAACAGCAACTGGATGAATACTTGCAAAAACATAATATTCAGAGCTATAATTTTTTAATTATGGGGAAACAGCTTCTTGATCCAAGGAGAGATCTGACTGCCATTCTGGGGTCAAGAAGGATTTTTTTCCCTAGTTTGTTGCAAAATTGGAAAGTGCTACCAACTGGATTTTTTTTCCTTCTTTTGGATCAACAGAAATTAACAGATGTGGGAAAGGCTGAACTTGACGGATACGTGTCTTTTTTCAGCCTATGTAACTATATAACTAATGTTCTCTCAAGACATAGATGCCCTTCAGACCCAGACCTCATTTGTAATAGAAACTCTACATCAGCTCGGTTGTTCCAAAATGTTCCAATATCAGAACTAAATCTCACTCAGAGGTTCCAATGTTCCATCAATGTTCCAAAATCAGAACTAAATCCCACTCAGAAGATTTGTTTTCTAGGTTTCCAAATAGACTCAGTGTTGGCTCTTCTTCGTCTCCCAACTTCAAAAATTACCGCCGTCAAGAAAGATATCCAAGCTGTGCTGCGCATGCACTCTTGTACGCTAAGGAGGCCCTGTATTATAGTGCTATTCAAAGACTCAAGGCAACTCATCTGAGGCGCAAAGTGCCGCAAGAGTTGCAATGGTGGCTTCTCGCAAGCTTGGAATGGCGGATCATATCCAGATTTTGTTCTAGAATCCGATGCATGCTGGGATGAGGAGTGGCATCTCTCAGAGAAGTTACCGGAGGTCTTTGGTCACCAGAGGAATGCAATTTACATATAAATTGTTTGGAGCTCATCGCAAGTTCTTTCACTATCCGCAGTCTGGCAATAAATCGTTCAGACTGTTGTCTTCTTTTGAGAATGGAGAATTTCCCTGCAGTTTGCTATATCAAGGAGGTTCCAAATCCAAACATTTGATGGAATTTACCAGTACTGTTTGAAACAAAATATTTCTCTCCTAGTCGAATACATCCCTGGAATAGAGAATCAACGAGTGGATTGGATCTCCAGACACTGGAGAGATGCCAGCGATTGAGCGTTACACAGACGCGTTTTCCATTACCTAAACTGTCGCAGTGTTCCTTTGAATTTGGACCTCTTTGCATCCCGAACAAACACTCAGACCACAAGATTCTTCAGTTGGTTACCAGACCCAGAAGCTTTGGCAACGGATGCTTTTCTTCAAACATGGCCAATGTCGGAAGCTTATGCTTGTCCTCCATTCGCTCTCATTCCCAGAGTCAATCAACATTTTCTCAATGCTCAAGCAACTTTAATCCTGGTTACTCCGTTGTGGCTCTCTCAACCTTGGTTTCTGGCCCTTCTGGAACTTTCGGTTCAGAATCCTCTGGCACTTCCAAAATTCCTTTCTCTTCTACTAGGTCCTGAAGGTCAATTCCATCCTCTCATTCTAGATGGCCATAGAAGATTAGTTGCGTGGATGATTTCCGGGGCTCTAGGTACCCATAAGTCTTATCAGGCGTCATGGATAACCAGGTCTTCTTGGTGTATGGGACAACAGGTGGATCCCTATTCGGCTCCTATAACGTTTCTTTTGAATTTTTTTTTAGGAGAACTTTGGGAAAATCATACCGATCTTTTAATGTTTTCCGCTCGGCTATTTCCAGCGGTCACATTGGATCCAATATTGGTAAGGATCCTTTAGTTTGTCGTTTACTCCAAGGGAATCATTTGCATAGACCTCCGGCTTTACGTTGTGATTCTTTTTGGGCAGTGATTCTTGATTTTATTCGGAATTGGCCGGACAACGATTCGTTGTCTCTTCGACAATTATCAGCTTCGACATTACTCATTTTTTTGTAGAGTATCTGTTGTTCGGGCCATTTCCTTCTCTCCAGAAGGTGTAATATTTACTATTCAAAAAACACTTTCAAATTCCATTTCTTATCCTTATCTTAACAATGACCCTAAACTTTGTATTGCTATCTGTTCATACTTGGGAACTTCTGGGCTCCAGCTACCCAGAGCCTTCCTTTGCAGGATGCGGCCAGGACTGCCCACTGACATCAGGGGGTGGTCCTGTGACGTTGATGGGAGTTCCCGCCGACGTCAGTGGGAGTAACAAGGGTTCTATAAGAATAGAAACCTGAGATTAACACTTAGAATTTCTTTATATTTTGACTGTAACATCAAGAAATTCCCATGGATTGTTTTTCTTTTATTTTATGTGTTTTATCCCTGTTTTTTTTGTATGTATTTTTATATGACTCTTTAAACATTATTTTTGTACCTGCATACCTGATAGCTAGGTGACCTAGTCTTATTTCCCAGGCCCTGCTTAATTCCCTCTTGCCATGTTTGATGTCAATCTAAAAGGCACACGGCCAACACTGAGAACATCTTCATATCATGATTCTACTATGGAAACGTAACCATATTTCTCAACTCATAACTCTGAAGATGCTCAGTGCTGTGTCCCCAGTGTGACCTCCAGTGCCTGGTCCCCTATAAGAGTTTATGGCCCCCGGACAGGACATCTTGGTATCCTTTGAAGATAACCTTCTTAGGTGCTGTTTCTGCCCCACTGATTTTATGATAGGGTCTGCCCAGGACTCCAGATAACATTTACAACATTTTCTTCTTCATGCAAGATGCATTGTTAACCCTTTATCATAAGCATTTTGCATGACACCCACAATCCCCATATTTAAAAACTATATTCCCAGTTTCAAAACAGGTAAAATGTGTTGTTTGCACATACATGTACTATATTAAATCAGTAATCTAGCCTTACAAATGTTTTGACTAATTTTTCTATTATTTCTATAGAATTTACTATGATTTCATTATACAAATACCGTATTTGCTCGATTATAAGACAAGGTTTTTTTCAGAGCAAATGCTCTGAAAAACACCCCTTGTCTTATAATTGAGGTTGTCTTATAACCAGACCTCAAATAGACGTCTGACTATGAGACTAAGATCCAGATCCCCCGCAGCGCTGCAGGGGACCTGGATCCCCCTGTCTGTTAACCTCTGCTGGCACTTCCACCGGGTGTCTATTACCGAGCGCCAGTAGCAGCGGAGGTTGTCTACGTGCATCGCACATACCTTCCCCGGCTGCCAGAGGAAGTTCTTCTCTGCGCGATGCGAGTAGACAACCCCCGCTGCTACCGGCACTTTCGTTGGTGCTTCTATAATAGAGGACCGGCGTCACATGACCTTCCGGGTCATAGAAGCTGCAGCGGATGTTGCCCATGCGAATCGCAAAGATGTCCACCCGCTGCCCCCGCTAGATCCCAGGGAGTCAGAAGCACTGGTAAATGGGGGGCACAAAGCATTTCTGTAGGCAGAGTACCCCATGATATGCCTTTTAACCCTCTATATGCCACTCTGCCTCCTGAAATGCCTTATACCCCCTATATGCCACTCTGCCCCATGATATGCATTTTCTGGAGGCAGAGTGGCACATAGGGGGTTAAAAGGCATATCATGGGGAACAGTGGCATATAGAGGGTTACAAGGCATATCATGGGGTATAAGGCATATAAGGGAGGCAGAGTGGAATATAGGGGGGTATAAGACATATCTGGGGGCAGATGTGCATAACTGGGGCAGGTTGGCAAATTAAAGGAAATAAAAACAAAAGAAAAAAAATTCTCAATCATAGCTTTTATTAAATATGAAAAAATAGTTTACATGAATTAACATTTACTAGTAAAACTTTTTTCCTATAGGGTCATCTTATATTCAGTCTTTTTCTTTTTTTCCTAAATTAATTTTCAGATTTTGGGGGGGGTCATCTTATATACCGTATTTGCTCGATTATAAGACAAGGTTTTTTCCAGAGCAAATGCTCTGAAAAATACCACTCGTCTTAGAATCGGGGTCGTCTTATAATCAGACCTCAAATAGGTCTGACTATGAGACTAAGATCATCCTGTGTTATGCCCCCCCCCCCAATTTACCGGTGCTTCTGAGTCCCCGGTGCTTAGTCCAGGCAGAGTGTAGAGCTCTACGCGGTTCGCGTAGACAACTTCCACTCAAGCGCGTAGAGCTCTTCACGCTGCCCTGGCTAAGCACCAGGGGACTCAGAAGCACCGTTAAGTTTGGAGGAGGGAGGGGAAGGAAGTATTAAATGGGGGCATAAGGCATTTCTGGAGGCAAAGTGCTCTGTGAAATGCCTTTTAGCCCCCTTAATGCCACTCTGCTGCCAGAAATGCCCTATACCTCCCTATATGCCACTCTACCTCATAATATGCATTTTAACTCCCTAAATGCCAGAGTGGCATATAGGGGTATAAGGCATTTCTGGAGGCAGAGTGGCACATAGGGGGTCAAAAGGCATATCATGGGGCACAGTGGCATTTAGAGGGTTAAAAGGCATATCATGGGGCACAGTGGCATATATGGGGTATAAGGCATTTCTGGGGCAGAGTGGCAAGCCTGGGGGCAGATATGCATAACTGGGGGGGTAGGTTGAAAAAAAAGGAAATAAAAACAAAATATTTTTCTCAATCATAGCTTTTATTAACCCCTTCGTGACAATGGCCATTTTAACATTTCTGCGCTGCTCGTGTTTAGCTGTAATTTTCTTCTTTCCCGTTTACTGAACCCACACACATTATATATTGTTTTTTTCAGGACAAGAAGGGCTTTCTTTAGATGACATTGTTTTGATTGTATCGTATTATTTACTATTAAAAAAAGTATAAAATATGGTGAAACATTTAGAAAAAAATGACTGTTTCTAACTTTTAGTTGAAAAATCTTTTACTTATCTATAAAAGGTAATAAAAAAACCTGCTAAATAGATTCTACTATTTGTCCTGAGTTTAGAAATACCCAATGTTTTTATGTTTTTTTGCTTTTTTCTACACATTATGGGGCAATAAGTACAGGTAGCGTTTTGCTATTTCAAAGCCATTTTTTCCAAATCTGGTAATTCTTCCCCCCATGTGCCATTTCGGGTATCTTTGAAGCCGGCCAATGCAATTTACCCCATCAAGTCATATATTTTTGAAAACTAGACAGCCCAGGGTATTCCAAATGCTAGTATTTTAACCCTTTCCAAGCACTTATTCTACCATCAGCCTTTGTCAAACTTTATGGTAGTAATTTTTTTGCATTTGTTTTTTCACACACATTTTACTTCAGGTATGAATAAACAGGTTCTGGTATATGTCACTATCACAAAACACCCCAATATGTGTTCAGCAACATCTCCTGAGCGCAGTGATACCCCACATGAATGATTTTGCCTGGCTGTTTGGGGGCAAAAGGGCCACATTTGGGGCATGCACATTTTTCAATGTTGAACTTTGGCATTTGGGGATCCACTGCCCATGCCCTATTTGGTACATCTTTGAGCCGGGCCATTTCAGTGTGCCCAACAAAACCATATATTTTTGAAAACTACACACCACAGTGTATTTTAAATGCTGGTATTTTAACTCTTTGTATGCACACATTTTACCACCAGCATTGTTTCAAAGTTTGCAGTAGTATTTTTGTGTGTGTGTATTTTTCCCACACACACCTACTTTATGTATGAATTTACAACTACTGGTATATGCCACTGTCACACGACACCCCAATATGTGTTCAGCAACATCTCCTGAGTACAGTGATACACATGCATGGGTTTGTCATTTTTTTGGGAAACTAAAAGGCCACATTTGGTACGTGTGCATTTTTTTTAAATTGGAAATTAGATGTGTGGCCATCCTTCCCCCGATGTTAATTGGGACATTGTTGAATCCGTCCAATTCAATTTACCCCATCAAATCATACATTTTTTAAAAGTAGACACCCCATGGGCATTTAATATGCCAGTATTTTAACTCTTTCCATGCGAGAATTGTTTTAAGCTAATATGCTAATTTTAGGACTTGCTCACAAAAATATATTTTTTATATATATATATTTTTTTTTTTTTTGCCTTTTTTTTACGTTTTTTTTCAACTTGAAGGTTCCCCTGATAGTAACATCAGTGGGAAATTATTTTTACATTTTACTGGTTTTTTACTATTTTTTCTAATTATTATTAATTTTATTTTTTATTTATTTTTACTAATCACACTGTGATTAGAAAGCTGAGCTCCATTGACTTGCATGGTTGAATGCAGTACCTGTATTCAACCTGCAAGTGGAGCCAGAGTTCTCTAGAGGGTCTGGAGACCGTCTAGCGAACTTTTTAGTCTTTATTGTTTTTTTTACAGGGCGGCCGCCATCTTGCTTGATGGCGAAGATCACCTGCAGCGGCGGCTGTGACCGCTCTCCGGAGCGGTCACAGTCCATCCCAAGGTAAGTGTTTGGTGTCGCTGGATGCCTCCTGATCGAGGCATTCCAGCGACACCATTTAAGTTTAGGAGGCGATCGTCTCCTAAACGCTTTTAAAACGGATGTTGACGCCCCGAGGAGGGGCCAGAGATGGCCCCTTTGTGCCGATCATGGCGTTGCTGAATGCCTCGAGGTCGAGGCATTACAGCAACGCCGTTTCGGTGCAGAAAGCGAAAATAGTTCGCTTTCTGCACCCGCTTAAAGACGTGCCGGTCCTGGCACGTCAATTGTCATCAAGGGGTTAACAAACAATTGTTCACATAGTTTAGATGAATTAACATTTACTGGTAACATTTACCTATAGGGTCGTCTTATATTCAGGCTTTTTCTTTTTTTCATAAATTAATATTCGGATTTTGGGGGGGGTCGTCTTATAATTGAGCAAATACGGTATATATATATATATATATATATATATATATATATATATATATATATATATAAGCAAGCAACTAGTTAAACATTTGCAGCTTCTTCTTGCAACTTAGTATCAAGCACTACAAAAAAGAACAACATATTTTGATATGTGTGTGTGTATGTGTGTGTGTGTGTGTGTGTGTGCAGTGGCGGAACTACCGGGGTCGCAGGGGTCGCGACTGCGACCGGGCCCCGGTGGCAGGGGGGCCCAAGCCAAGGGGCCGCCCGAAATCGGGCCCCGGCGGCAAGGGGCCCCAAGGTCTATGAGTTATAGACGGCCGTAGAGGCCGCATAGGCCCAGTCAGGACCAGACTGACTGGGCCTATGCGGCCTCTACGGCCGTCTATAACTCAGGGCAAAAGGGGCACTTGCCCCTTAACCCTGCAGCAGCTGCTACCGGGCCCGCCACTCTAGGGGGCCCGGGCAACCCCCACGATTAATTCCGCGGGGGGCCGCTACTTACTGGCAGACGAGGATGCCGGGGGACGCAGGAATCCAACAGTCACGTGACGTACGTGACGTACGTCACATGACCCTGCTGCGCATCTGCTTCCCCCTATGCACTGAACAAGTTGGTCTGCGAGCGCCGAGCGGCACATACTTTTTACATCTTCGGTTGTTCAGGTAAGGGGAGGCTGCATGAAGGAGTATTTGAGATTGAGTGAGAGAATTAATGAATATCTGTGAAGGAGTGAGTGAATGAATGTTTGTGAATGAGTATATGTAAATGAGTATCTGAATGAGGGAATTAATGAGTATCAATGTATGAATATTTGAATGATTGAATGGATTATCTGTGAATTAGTGAGTAAATATTTGTGAATTAATATATATGTGTGTGTGTGTGTGTGTGTGAGAGATAGCATGGATGTGTAAGGGGGGGGGCAAAGATGCCACAGGAGGGCTGTTTTGGGGCCAAAAATGCCACAGGAGGGCTGTTATGGTGGCAAAGATGCCACAGGCGGGCTGTTATGGGGCCAAAGATCCCACAGGCGGGCTGTTATGGGGCCAAAGATGCCACAGGAGGGCTGTTATGGTGGCAAAGATGCCACAGGAGGGCTGTTATGGTGGCAAAGATGCCACAGGAGGGCTGTTATGGTGGCAAAGATGCCACAGGCGGGCTGTTATGGGGCCAAAGATGCCACAGGCGGGCTGTTATGGGGCCAAAAATGCCACAGGCGGGCTGTTATGGGGCCAAAGATGCCACAGGCGGGCTGTTATGGGGCCGAAGATGCCACAGGCGGGCTGTTTTGGTGGCAAAGATGCCACAGACGGGCTGTTTTGGTGGCAAAGATGCCACAGGAGGGCTGTTATGGGGCCAAAGATGCCAAAGGCGGGCTGTTATGGGGCCAAAGATGCCACAGGAGGGCTGTTACGGTGGCAAAGATGCCACAGGAGGGCTGTTATGGTGGCAAAGATGCCACAGGTGGGCTGTTATGGGGCCAAAGATGCCACAGGCGGGCTGTTATGGGGCCAAAGATGCCACAGGCGGGCTGTTTTGGTGGCAAAGATGCCACAGGCGGGCTGTTTTGGTGGCAAAGATGCCACAGGCGGGCTGTTTTGGGGCCAAAGATGCCACAGGAGTGCTGTTTTGGGGCCAAAGATGCCACAGGAGGGCTGTTTTGGGGCCAAAGATGCCACAGGAGGGCTGTTATGGTGGCAAAGATGCCACAGGCGGGCTGTTATGGGGCCAAAGATGCCACAGGCGGGCTGTTATGGGGCCAAAGATGCCACAGGCGGGCTGTTATGGTGGCAAAGATGCCACAGGAGGGCTGTTATGGTGGCAAAGATGCCACAGGAGGGCTGTTATGGTGGCAAAGATGCCACAGGCGGGCTGTTATGGGGCCAAAGATGCCACAGGCGGGCTGTTATGGGGCCAAAGATGCCACAGGAGGGCTGTTATGGTGGCAAAGATGCCACAGGCGGGCTGTTATGGGGCCAAAGATGCCACAGGCGGGCTGTTATGGGGCCAAAGATGCCACAGGCGGGGTGTTTTGGTGGCAAAGATGCCACAGGCGGGGTGTTTTGGTGGCAAAAATGCCACAGTCAGGCTGTTTTGGTGGAAAGATTATTTATGTATTCAAAGAAAAAGGGGCGCATGTACAAAAAGGGCCCTATGTACATGCGCCCCTTTTTCTTTGATTATGCCCTTTGAACATGCGCCCCTTTTTCTTTGATTTTTTTACAGAAATGATTCAATATGTAAATTGAATTTGTTGAAAAAAAATTGTTGGGTAAAAATCATGTTTTTTTGGGGGGGTGGGGGGCCCTTAACAGATTCTCGCACCCGGGCCCTGAGGGGTCTAGTTACGCCCCTGTGTGTGTGTGTATGTGTGTGTGTGTGTGTGTGTATGTGTGTGTGTGTCCATCATCCAAACAAACAAATGGTTTTGGAATAGCAATATGCTACTCGTACGTATTGCCCTATACATTGCACAAAATAAACAAAACACAAAAATATTGGGTGTTTCTAAACCCAAGACAGATAGAATTTAGCAGCTTTTGTAGATGAGTAAAAGATTTTTCAAATAAAAGTAAAAAAGGTGCTTTTTTAAAAATTTTCACCATGTTCTTTTTTTCTTAAATTACATATTATCAAAATGGTATCTAAAGAAAGCCCTCCGGAGCACCGCAAAAACGTTAAAAAGGCTTTTGTCACAGAGCACAAAAAAACGCTATGTCCTTAAGGGGTTAAAGATACGGATTCTATTAAAAGAGAAAACAATCAAAGAAATTCAAGCAATCTCCTAACCCCCTAGCCCATCCCACAACCAACCTAATCCCTTACCTCACAACCCGGAGGTTGCGTTACTACAGCGTCATGATAATCTTTAAAATTGACCAAAGAGAACAGACATCCGAGTGCTGGGCTGTGTAAACCAATGTATCCTGGGTGTGGGCGGAAATTGGGGCTCACTCTACGCATGCGCTTTATGGTCCGCCATATTTTCTCTTTCCTTTTCCTTTTTTTTTTTTTTTTTCTTTTTTTTTTTTTTCACAATCCAGTGACGCCAGAAATCCTTCTTTTTTTTTTTATTATTATAAAAAACAAAAAGCTGGGAACGTCCGAACTGGGATACGGAACGAGCTCCTCATTCATTTGGCCTGAGCGTAAAGCGTCTAGAAGTAAGTAAATGCCCACTGCCTCTCAATATCGGTTTTACAAGCTTTTGCCCGGGAAATCGTGAGCCGTGGGTAGGCTCAAATGCGGCCTACATCACTACCGCCTGTTTGACTCCACAGACTGGTCTTTGTTCCCAGGAAAACAACTCTTTGTGGTGCGGTATAATGCTCTTAAACGGGTCAGTGTAGTACTGCAGAAGTTAAGTGTGAGTAATCAAACGCAGCACTCCCAGGACTTCCCGACTTATCGTTTTTTGGCCTAGTCTCGTGTGGTTTTATTGCTTTTGTATTCTTCTTTGATGTCGGCGCATTCCCAGAACTCAGACTATCTGTTTTAGCAGCTGGGTATAACTCTGAGCTAATCGATCTAATGCCGGAACAATTGAGCCTGGTAATACGGGAATGGTGTGCATAATGCATGCTAGACTACTAGCATCCCTTGGTAAATTGGGTACCTCGGTCACGAACGTAAACACGAGACTGTTACTACTATGTTAATAGTTGCGATGGCGGTATTTCTTTCTCTGTGTGTGCTTTTGAGCTTTAGGCTCTAGTTTAGGGATCACGCGAAACTGTTAACACTATATTGAATGTTTTTATCTGAACTAACATTCAGTTACTTGTGGTTTGATTCACGTTTAGCATTTCATATCTTTTTGGGCTTGAATATTAAGGCTTTAGGCACATAAGTTACGGAATAAAGTGGTTCACCGAATAAAGTGGTCACATTTTAACTTGTTAATCAGGAGAAAGGATAGTACTATAGCCAGTGGAATAGACGCAAGTCAAGGCACTTTTGCAATAAAGAAATCACAAAGGTTGTGTTAAAATGGCCTAATTTTTTGGCACACTTTTTAACTGTGCAACTTGGTTATGTGTTCTCTCTGTTAAAAGTGCACTCCAGCCTACACTTTTTAATTCATGTGATAGCTGAGCAGTCACTTAATATTTTTTTTGTGAATTGAATGGTCAATTAGTGGCATTAGAGGAGGCATTGCACTAGGGACCTGTCCTGTACTCTCTTTTAAAAGAAAGTTATTTAAGATTCATGCGTTGGCATAAATTCAAAGTAGTGTATTGTCCTGAGTATAGGCCACAACCCTATAGTTTGGCGCTAATCTAAAGAAAATTTCTTTAACAAGTAAAACTCATTACTAGAAGGCTAAAACAGTATTTGTTGCACTTCTGTCATTGTTCACCTGTCCGCGTGTTTTCTGGCTTGTTAGGTGTACTTCCGCAAAAGAGCGGAGTCGCAGGGAAACTCTCCCCTTGTTCCTCCAATGGAGACGGGAGTTGTGCCCGAAAGTTCCGTCCTTTTGCGTAAGTGCACTTGTGGCCTGACAGACATGGGGACAAACAGACGAAGAATAAGATACAAGAGAAAAAGCAGAAATCAGACAGGGACACGGAAGTGGTCTACCGATAAGGATGAGAATATCTCAACCCCAATTTTAATTAGTGGAAAATGTGTCCTGTAATAGGGGCAATACAGTACTTAAAAAGTGCATAGTACACTAAACTGTGTTTTAAAACAACTCTACCTTTC
Organism: Spea bombifrons; assembly: GCF_027358695.1. Taxonomy (NCBI): domain Eukaryota; kingdom Metazoa; phylum Chordata; class Amphibia; order Anura; family Pelobatidae; genus Spea; species Spea bombifrons. The sequence continues at coordinate 73,196,152 of NC_071087.1, read as the reverse complement.
TAGATTCCTGTGCATGGTATTGTGCATATTATTGCTATTAGAAGATTTTGACTACGGCTGGTAGTATTAGAATTTAACCCTGGAAACGGTTAAAATACCAGTATTTGAAATACCCTGCTGTGTCTTGTTTTGAAAGATATATGGTTTGAAGGGATACATTGAATTGACCGGCTTCAAAGATTTCCCAAATAGGACATTGGACAGAATTTTCAACATGTCAAAATTGAAAGTTGAAAAACTGAATTGCGCATGCCCCAAATCTGGCCTATTTTCCCCTCAAATAACCTGACAAACCTATGCATGGGTGGTATCACTAAAGAGATGTTGCTAAACACATTGTGGGGTGTTTGGCAGTGACATATAGCAGGAACTGTAATTTCATTAGGGCTGCAACTAACTATTATTTTAATAATCGATTAGTTGGCCGATTACTTTGTCGATTAATCGGATAAAAAAATACATTATTTTAAATTGAAGAAAAATTGCAATAAAAAACGTACAATTTACACTTTCATCTCTTTATTGCAATGGCCTCTCTCTATTCACCTTCTTATTTTACTGACATAATAAAAGCTACAAGAACCCAAACACAGTGCTTCTCAAACTAGGTTTTAATACAAAGTTAATAGTAAATATTAATTCATATGTTGGCTATTTTTCATATTTAATAAAAACTGAGAAAAAAGCCTTGTTTAAATTTTTTTATTTACCAAACTGCCCCCAGTTATGCACATCTGACCCCCAGCTTGCCACTCTGCCCCCATATATGCCTTATACCTCTTATATGCCAGATTCCACTGTGCCCCCTGATATGCCACTGTGCCCCTGATATGCCTTATATTCCTTATATGCCAGTGATATGCAACTGAGCCCCCTGATATACCTAATTTGTTTTATGCCCCCCTGATATGCCTAATATCGATATGTCTTATACCCACTATATGCCACTGAGCCCCCTGATATACCTTTTACCCCCAGATATGTTTATGCCCCCCTGATATGCCTAATATCCATATGCCTTATACCCCCTATATGCCCTAAAAATTCATAATACCCCCCACACACTACTATAACTCACCCATACACCACTCTGGCCCCTCCCCTCCCATACACCACTCTGGCCCCTCCCCCTCCCATACACCACTCTGCCTCCTCCCCCTCCCATACATCACTTTGCCTCCTCCCCTCCCATACATCACTTTGCCTCCTCCCCCTCCCATATACCACTCTGCCTCCTCCCCTCTCATACATCACTTTGGCTCCTCCCCCTTCCATACTCCACTCTGCCTCCTCCCATACACCACTCTGGCTCCTCCCCCCTCCCATACTCCACTCTGCCTCCTGTGAACCTGACAAGACACCAGGGAGCCGGGTAGAGAGGCAGAGTGGCGTATGAGAGGGGGAGGAGCCAGAGTGGTGTATTGGAGGGTGGCTCCCATACACCCCTCTGACTCCTCCCCCCTCCCATAAACCGCTCTGCCTCTCTACCCGGCTCCGTTACTGAAGGCACTTTCATTGCAGCTTCATAGAAGCCACAGTGTAAGTGAAGGGCAGTAACGGAGTCTGTCTGTGCGATGCAGACCCCCACCGGCTATCAGAGAGGATGATTCTCTGTCAGCCTGTGGGGGTCTGCATCGCACAGACAGACTCCGTTACTCACCTTCACTTACACTGAGGCTTCTATGAAGCTGCAGGGAAAGTGCATGTCAGTAACGGTGCCGGGTAGAGAGGCAGAGTGATGTATGGGAGGGGGGAGGAGGCAGATGGGAGGGGGAGAGAGACGGAAGTGAGAGACCGGCCGACAGTGAGGGGAATCCAGGTCTCCTGCAGCGTTGCGGGGGATCTGGATTCCGGTGTTATAATCCGATCTCTGTTTGAGGTCGGATTATATAAGGAGAGGAGTTTTTCAGAGCATTTGCTCTGAAAAAAACCTCTTTTTATAATCGATAAAAATCGATATATATATATATATATTAGGGCTGCAACTAACGATTATTTTCATAATCGATTAGTTGGCCGATTATTTTTTCGATTAATCGGATAAAAAAAAATGAATGTAAATTTTTCTTTTATTTAAAATAATTTAATAAACAAATGATGTTAAATACAAACAGCAGAATAAAAAAAAACTGCATTTCTTGTCTTTATTTCCCAACCAGCCCCCCCAATTTATGCACATTTGAGCCCAGACTTGCCACGCTGCCTCCCACATATGCCACGCTGCCTCCCACAAATGCCACGCTGCCTCCCACAAATGCCACGCCACGCTGCCTCCCACATATGACACGCCACGCTGCCTCCCACAAATGCCACGCTGCCTCCCACATATGCCGCTCCACGCTGCCTCCCACATATGCCGCTCCACGCTGCCTCCCACATATGCCGCTCCACGCTGCCTCCCACATATGCCGCTCCACGCTGCCTCCCACATATGCCGCTCCACGCTGCCTCCCACATATGCCGCTCCACGCTGCCTCCCACATATGCCGCTCCACGCTGCCTCCCACATATGCCGCTCCACGCTGCCTCCCACATATGCCGCTCCACGCTGCCTCCCACATATGCCGCTCCACGCTGCCTCCCACATATGCCACTGTGCCTGATACACCTTATACCCCCTGATACACCACTCCATCCTCCCCAGACATGCCACACTGCCTCCCAGACATGCCACTCCACTCTACCCCCAGATATGCCACTGTGGCCCCAGATATGCCTTATACACCCTGATACACCACTCCGTCCTCCCCAGACATGCCACACTGCCCTCCCCACATATGCCTTAAATAATGTATATGCCTTATGCCCCCAGATATGTCACTCTGTCCTCCCCAGATATGCCCAATATCTCATAGCCCCCTCAGAGTCACAGACCAGTTCGTATCACACTGACACCATACTTTTATAAATAAGTACTAGGTTAATCTTCACGGCCCCCAGGATTTAGATTCCCCTTAGTTTGGCCCCCCTTTATTTCTAACTGCACCTTAAGTTAACTTTATTAAATTAATTAAATTAACCCTCAGTCCTCATCATTAAATTAACCCTAAACACCCCATTAACCATAACTACCCCTAAATTAACTCTAAATACTCCATCAAAACAACTACCCTAAATTAATCCTAAACACCCCATTAACCATTACTGCCCCTAAATTAACCCTAAACACCCCATTAACCACAGCATCCCCTAAATTAACCCTAAAGACCCTGTCAACCACAACAGCCCCTAAATTAACCCTAAACACACCATTAAGCACAACTGCCTCAAATTAACCCCAAACACCCCATTAACCACAGCTGCTCCTAAAACAACCCTAAACACCCCATTAACCATAGCTGCCCCTAAATTAACCCTAAACACCCTATTAACCATAACTGCCCCTAAACACCCCATTAACCATAGCTGCCCCTAAAACCCCATTAACCATAACTGCCCCTAAATTAACCCTAAACACCCCATTAACCATAACTGCCCCTAAATTAACCCCCACCTCCCCTAACTTTCAGTAGCCCAAATATTAATTTTATACTTACAGTTAGATGAGTGTCACAGCCATGTGGTTCTGGCCTTCTGGGAGAAGGAAGGGGCGGGCCAGTTGTCACAGTGATTACAGGGAGGGACTGGTAAGTAGGAGCTGCTGCTGTGAGTCAGACTAAACGGATTATATAATGAGGGGTATTTTTCAGAGCGTTTGCTCTGAAAAAACCCTCATTTTATAATCGATAATCGATTCAACTAATCGATAATGAAATTCGTTGGCAGGGGACCTGTATCCTACTGTCTGATACGCTCAGACAGCCTCCCCTGCCAGCACTTCTCACGGGGGGGGGGTGCCGGCACGGGAGGTTGTCTAAGCGTCCGCACGATACATTTTACACCCCCCCCCTCAACTTACCAGAGAAGACTCCCGGGTGTCTTGCGGGGCTGGCGGAAGACATCTACGCAATACGCGTATACAACTTCCGGTCCCGGCACTTCCGCTGAGTGCCGGCACCGGGAGTTGAATACGCGATTTGCATAGATGTCCCCCTCCGGCCCCGCAAGACACCCGGGAGTCTTCTCTGGTAAGTCGGGGGGGGGGGACAGAGTGGGAGCATATCTCGATTGGGGAGGACAGAGTGGCAGCGTATCTCGGAGGGGGAGGACAGAGTGGCAGCGTATCTCGGGGGGGGGGGACACCGATCACACTCATCTCTATGCAAGTCCCCACAGTCCCCATATGCCTGCAGGGGAAATCCTGTCCTCCGATGACCTTCTGGGTGACGTCAGCGGTGACGCAACCCGGAAGGGAATGCGCGATCGGTGTTTAAAAATATAACAGTTTTCCTGCTTTTGTGCTGGAAGCTTTTACATCAGATCGGGCAGCGGAAAGCCGGCGATGCTGGCTTCTGCTGTCAGGGGGGGAGTCCAGGCTGTCAAATGTATTCCTGCCGCTGCAAGAAGGGCAGGACATACCGGTACGTCCATAGGGGATTCTTGGGATGCTTTTTTGGGCCTACTGGTACGTCTATAAGGGACTGAAGGGGTTAATTTAATTATGTTAATGGTTTAAATAATGGGCAGGACAAATGAGTAGGGCTGCAACAACTAATCGATAAAATCGATAATCGATAATGAAATTCGTTGGCAACGAATTTCATTATCGATTAGTTGAATCGATTATTATCGATTATAAAATGAGGGTTTTTTCAGAGCAAACGCTCTGAAAAATCCCCCTCATTATATAATCCGTTTAGTCTGACTCACCGTCTCACAGCAGCAGCTCCTACTTACTCCCCCTCCCTGTAATCACTGTGACAACTGGCCCCGCCCCCTTCCTTCTCCAGGCCAGAACCACATGGCTGTGACACTCATCTAACTGTAAGTATATGTGTGTGTGTGTGTGTGTGTGTGTGTATATATATATATATATATATATATATATATATATATATATATATATATATATATATATATATATATATATATATATATATATATATATATGGGCTACTGAAAGTTAGGGGAGGTGGGTGTTTAGGGTTAATTTAGGGGCAGTTAGGGTTAATTTAGGGGCAGTTATGTTAATAGGGTGTTTAGGGTTAATTTAGGAGCAGCTGTGGTTAATGGGGTGTTTGGGGTTAATTTGAGGCAGTTGTGGTTAATGGTGTATTTAGGGTTAATTTAGGGGATGCTGTGGTTGATGGGGTCTTTAGGGTTAATTTAGGGGATGCTGTGGTTAAGGGGGTGTTAAGGGTTAATTTAGGGGCAGTTATGGCTAATGGGGAGTTTAGGGTTAATTTAGGGGAATCTAAATCCTGGGGGCAGTGAAGTGACATATCTGGGGGTATAAGGCATATACAGTATATAAGGCATATGTGGGGAGGGCAGTGTGGCATGTCTGGGGAGGACGGAGTGGTGTATCTGGGGGTAGAGTGGCATATCTGGGGGTAGAGAAGTGGCATGTCTGGGGAGGATGGAGTGGGGTATCAGGGGATATAAGGCGTATCAGGCACAGTGGCAGATGTGGGAGGCAGCGTGGAGTGGCAGATGTGGGAGGCAGCGTGGAGTGGCAGATGTGGGAGGCAGCGTGGCATATGTGGGAGGCATTGTGGAGTGGCAGATGTGGGAGGCAGCATGGCGTGGCATATGTGGGGAGGGCAGGGTGGCATGTCTGGGGAGGATGGAGTGGTGTTTCAGGGGGTATAAGGCGTATCAGGCACAGTGGCATGTGGGAGGCAGCGTGGCGTGGCAGATGTGGGAGGCAGCGTGGCGTGGCAGATGTGGGAGGCAGCGTGGCGTGGCAGATGTGGGAGGCAGCGTGGTGTGGCAGATGTGGGAGGCAGCGTGGAGTGCTGTGGTAGGCAGCGTGGCATATGTGGGGGGGGGCAGCATGGCATGTCTGGGAGGCAGCGTAGCAAGCCTGGGCTCAAATGTGCATATATTGGGGGGCTGGTTGGGAAATAAAGACAAGAAATGTATTATCAAAGTTTTTTTATTCTGCTGTTTGTATTTAACATTTGTTTAGTAAATTATTTTAAATAAATGAAAAATTTACATTCATTTTTTTTATCCGATTAATCGATCGGAAAAATAATCGGCCAACTAATCGATTATTAAAATAATCGTTAGTTGCAGCCCTACAAATGAGTGACATGCTGCAGGCTGTTCGGAGGGGCTTTAAGTCTGTACTGGGCCACTGATGGTGGCTGTGGGTCTAAGTAACTAAAACCAAAATGTTATTCAGAAGAATCAGTGGTTGGTTTCTTTTTTAAGTAGGGATTTAACTTTTTGCTTTTGGTTTTTTAAATTTTTTATTTTGTTAACCAGAAAAAGAAAAGAGGCTCAAGAATAAACCAAATAAAGCAGAATTCTAAAGGGTAACCAAACCCTAATGTTAACCTACTTCAAACAGAAGTCTAAAATCCTGCTTTTAACCCCTTCAGTCCCCTGTGGACGCACCGGTACGTCCTGCCCTTCTAGCAGGGAAACAGCCTGGACTCCGCCTTACAGCAGAAGCCAGCATCTCTGGCTTTCTGCTGCCCGATCTCATGTAACAGCTTCCCGCACGAACGCCGGAAAACTGTCACATTTTAAAATGCACGATTGTGCAATCAGGCATTCCTTTCTGGGTCGCGTCACTGCTGACCTCACCTGGAAGGTCATCCGATTGCTTCGATGAGGCACAGTCTGTGGGGACTTGCATAGAGATCAGTGTGATCGCAGGGAGGAGAGTGAGAAACCATGTTATATTTATAAATATGGAGGTAAAGTATGGAGAGAAAAAATGTTTTTGCCACATATTATGACAAGATTGAATGTAGGGCTGCAACTAACGATTATTTTCATAATCGATTAGTTGGCCGATTTATTTTGTCGATTAATCGGATAAAAAAAATGAATGTAAATTTTTCATTTATTTAAAATAATTTAATAAACAAATGATGTTAAATACAGACAGCAGAATAAAAAAACTTTGATAAAATGCATTTCTTGTCTTTATTTCCCAACCAGCCCCCCCAATTTATGCACATTTGAGCCCAGGCTTGCCACGCTGCCTCCCACATACGCCACGCTGCCTCCCACATATGCCACTCCACGCTGCCTCCCACATATGCCACTCCACTGTACCCCCACATATGCCACTCCATGCTGCCTCCCATATGCCACTCCACGCTGCCTCCCACATATGCCACTCCACCCCCACATATGCCACTCCACCCCCACATATGCCACTGTGCCTGATACGCCTTATACCCCCTGATACACCACTCCATCCTCCCCAGACATGCCACGCTGCCCTCCCCACATATGCCACTCCACCCCCACATATGCCACTCCACCCCCACATATGCCACTGTGCCTGATACGCCTTATACCCCCTGATACACCACTCCATCCTCCCCAGACATGCCACACTGCCTCCCAGACATGCCACGCTGCCCTCCCCACATATGCCACTCCGCTCTACCCCCAGATATGCCACTGTGGCCCCAGATATGCCTTATACACCCTGATACACCACTCCGTCCTCCCCAGACATGCCACACTGCCCTCCCCACATATGCCTTATATACTGTATATGCCTTATACCCCCAGATATGTCACTCCGTCCTCCCCAGATATGCCTTATACCCCCCAGATATCTCATAGTCCCCTCATAGTCACAGACCCGTTCACAGCACACTGACACCATACTTTTATAAATAAGTACTGGGTTAATCTTCACTGCCCCCAGGATTTAGATTCCCCTTAGTTTGGCCCCCCTTTATTTCTAACTGCACCTTAAGTTAACTATTAAATTAATCAAATTAACCCTCAGTCCTCATCATTAAATTAACCCTAAACACCCCATTAACCATAACTACCCCTAAATTAACTCTAAATACCCCATCAAAACAACTACCCTAAATTAACCCTAAACACCCCATTAACCACAGCATCCCCTAAATTAACCCTAAAGACCCTGTCAACCACAACAGCCCCTAAATTCACCCTAAACACACCATTAACCACAACAGCCTCAAATTAATCCCAAACACCCCATTAACCATAACTGCCCCTAAATTAACCCTAAACACCCCATTAACCATAACTGCCCCTAAATTAACCCCCACCTCCCCTAACTTTCAGTAGCCCAAATATTAATTTTATACTTACAGTTAGATGAGTGTCACAGCCATGTGGTTCTGGCCTTCTGGGAAAAGGAAGGGGCGGGGCCAGTTGTCACAGTGATTACAGGGAGGGACTGGTAAGTAGGAGCTGCTGCTGTGAGTCACTGAAACGGTTTATATAATGAGGGGTATTTTTCAGAGCGTTTGCTCTGAAAAACCCCTCATTTTATAATCGATAATAATCGATTCAACTAATCGATAATGAAATTCGTTGGCAACGAATTTCATTATCGATTATCGATTTTATCGATTAGTTGTTGCAGCCCTAATTGAATGTGTATATTTCTGTTATTCATTAAATGGAGGAAAGGAAAACCTCTCATTCAGCCCTTTGGGGGAGAGGGTCTGTAACTTGTAGATCCAAAAACACTCTCTCCTTAGTAACTTCACATTAATATCGCCTTTTCTTGGTGATTGATCTATTCAATAGCTATGAAGCTCAAACACGATGCATTGCTGTTGTGATATTGCCTAACATGACGGGAGACTGGGGTGTCTCTTGTGTACCTAACCAAATTGATGTGTTCAAGAACTCCCGAGTTCTCTAACAGTTTTCCCAATATATTTTTCCCCACAGACACAACTGATCATATATAGAACACCTACACTATGGCAATTTATGAAGGACCTGATTTGAAATGTTTTTAAACCTGTTGTGTCTTTAAAACCGTTGACTGAATATATTGGCAGACCAAGTTGAGGAATTAGTAGCCGGAGGTAATGTGTAGCTGTGAAATAACATATCAATGATCTGGACCTTCCTGTGGTGATCGTGGGATTTGGTTGTTACACTTTTGATAGATACGGGACATTATATAAAATCGGCCAGTAGGTCTTAAAAATCCTCTGACTGTCCTTCCATGATGAATCCTATGTGCATCTAATAATTTTAGAGGAATTTAGACGAGGTGTGTTGGTAAGAAGCGAGTCCATGGGTGACCTTAACGTACAAGCTGACTGCTTAAGAAAACGTTTCCGAGAACGGGGTTATCCTCATAAACTCCCACTTAAAAGGGCACTAAGGTGCCTTGTTTTAAAAAATGTATGATTTGATGGGGTTAATTGAACTGGCTGGCTTCAAAGATGTCCCAAATATGGGACGTGGGCACAGAGTGACCAGATGTCTAAATGACAAAAAATACACACTTCACAAAGGTGGCCTTTTACCTGCCAAATAACCCAACAAACCCATGCATGTGGGGTATCATTGCGCTCAGATGTTACTGAACACACGGTGGGGTGTTGTTTGACACGGACAAATACCAGGAGCGGTACACTTATACCTGAAGTACATGTGTGGGGAAAAAAAAAAGACACAATAAAAGATTTACTAAGTTTTTCTTGAACTCTTCTGTGAGCCTGCCCCCTTGAGCATCACGTCTTGAAAGGGGCGGGACAAAGAGCCTCACTGAGGCACTGCCACTTAGCAGCATGGTGTGTGCAAGCCGGCCGCCTATTGAAGTCCGGCAGGCCGCATTTGGCCCGGAGGCCGCACGTTTGACGCCCGTGACCTAGGCGCCTGGGATTTGTCGAGCGGGGAAAAAAAAGAAAGCCAGAAGGTCATCGGAGGACAGGATATCCGATCACTCCGGTGAGGCACTGACCACAGTGTGGTCGGTGCACACTGTGGACCACAGTGTGGTCGGTGCAGGGTGATTGCAGGAAGGATAGTGAGAAACCATGTTTATCATTCTGCTCCCAAGCTGCAACAGGAATCTAATACATATTTTTAATTTTTGGAAAGTATGAAAATCGACAATCTCACAGTTGCTGAACTTGACATGCCATGAAAATTATAGGCTAGTTCACGGCAGAAGTTCACGCAGTTGCATGGGCAAAACTGCACTTCAAGGAAGTACAGAAATATTAATTAAATGGGTCGGGTCTCCAGACTGGTCACAAACATCTTTATCGTAAGATATGTTTGTTCTTCATTATAGCGGTGGTGGGAGGCTGATCGGTTCTCCAAAAGGTTATTGGTATGTTAACACCCAGATTGACAAGGGGAATATGGAGAGACCCCCCCCTCAACTTTATGTTCCAAGCATGTTTGAGAATGGATACTGTAGCCTGACCAACCTGAAACACGAAAATATACCCCTCAAAAAATCTCAGTTGCACAGTTCAACCAAAAATGCACTCCTCATGCAACTACCTCTAAACACCAATACAACGCCCACAAGTTATATATATTCCTTGAAAGCACTTCACCTGAGAATTTCAAAAACACCCCACTTACCTAATTGCAGTGCTGAATTTCAGGTTATTCTACCACTTCTACTGCGTGTGTGTGTGTGTGTGTGTGTGTGTGTGTGTATATATATATATATATATATAATGTATGTGTATATATATATATGTATTATGTGTGTGTTACAAAGTCACAGAAGACCCATGTATCACAAGAGTGCACAGTGACTTCACAGGTGGAACCAGGAAAATACATGATTTTGGGGTTCAAACTGCCCCTAAAGATCAAAATAACCCCCATAAACTATATAGTCCTTGAAAGTATATTGCTCAAGTTTTTCAGATACACCCAACTTACTTGATTTGCTGTGTTGTACTTTGAGTTTTTCCGCCATCTACCCCCCCCCACACACACACTGCGATGACTGCTGCATGCTGGAGTTATGGAGTGTTGATGTACTGTTAATGGAAGTGTTGGGTACTATTATATGTTGGAGTTAATGTATGTCTATAATAGGGATGACCAGATTAGGTCCCTGTGTATATGTTTGTGTTTTGAAGGGGTTAATGCGGCACGATCGCTGTTATGGAGCGAGTCAGGGCGCATGTCCACACGCTAATGTGGACACCCCCCCCCCCGAAACAGCTACAACGCAATTCTAGTTAACCCTTTCTGGACCGGGTTTTTTTCACTAGGTATGCACCAGAACCGTTTTTGTTTTTGCTATGTCTTTCTTCAACTGTAATTTCTCTCTTCTCAATTGGTGCACCCACACAAATCATATATTGTTTTTTTTCAGCACAAGTAGGACTTTCATTTGAACCCGTATTAAGCAGGGTAGTGCATTGTTTTGTTTGAAATAAACTTGAAAAAGTGAGGATTTTTTTTTTTAAAAAGCTCTTTTTTTAACAGTTTTGTATACATATAAATTGTACACACATTAAACCAATGGGGAAAAAATATCCAACATATATTCGTTAATTTGTCCTGATTTGGAAACCGCCCTATACGGCCAGGATTTTTATTTATTTTGACTAGTATAGGGCAAATATTGCAAAGAATGCATCACGTTTTTCAAACTTAATTTTTTTTCCAATTTGGCATGGTAGCCTAATAACTGCAATACTTGTCACAGATACTGATTATCCCCAAAAAATTATGTGTATGAACAGTAGATAAGCCAAGGTGTACAACTAGGGTCATTTTGACACTTTTAAAGCAGGTATTTTTTCACCACTTGCTGCCAAATTTTGGGGTATTTTTACATTTTTGTGGGGTGTTTTTTTTTTTTTTTTTGCATATGTTGCTTTATATTTCAAATTAGATTTTGTATATGCAAAATGAGTATGTGCAACTACAGACAAAAACCCCAACATCCCCTGAGGCCAAAACTGGAACATGCGCATTTCAGTTTTCAATTTTCTAATTTTCAGAAATTGGTTTTGCTGGGCCTATTGCTGGGCCTATATCCCATTTTATATCCCCCCAATTTAAATTACCCCATAAAAGTATATGTTTATGAACAGTAGACAAGTCAAGGTGTTCAACTAGGGTAATTTTGACAGCTTTCAGGCTTGTTGGTATCAAGTTTAGCCCACCGACAAATGATCAGGTAATAATTATGTGTTTTTTTTTGTTTTTGTTTCCACAATTACCCCAGATGACCCCTCTCTCTTTCTAAGGCAGGGTCATTCAGGGGCTGCCATAATGATCAGATCACTCCTATTGGCCAGGAGTGATCTGATCATCAGCCCATTTAGTAAGTTCACAGCGTCTGACCTGGAAGTACCCTGGACTTTCAGGTCAGTGCTGTTTTTTTTTTTTTTTTTTTTTCCTTTTACTCTTTCAATGCTGATGCTCCATTTGAGCACAGCATTGACTGATATGTAGTCCCCACAAACAGGGGACAAACGTTAACCCCTGTAATTTCGCAATTGTCATACACATCGCTGCACTGTTGCTCTCATGGAGCGATCGGGCAACAGCGGTGGGACCGAAGAACCCTGTCCCTGAAGCTGCCTCTGGCAGCTGGGACTCAATTGCTGGTCTGTAGACCAGCCATTGCAAGGAAGAGTCTCTTTGATCACTCCTGTAGGCTTCCATGCCTACAGTAGTGATCAAAGGGCTTGTGGAGGCTTGTTTTTGCTTCCAGGCAGACCACACCAGCAGCATAGCCCCGTACAAAATGGGTATTAACCCCTAAAGTACCGCGATCGCAGCTTTGAATGGGTTAATGCTGTCTCTCTCATTGAGCAATCAGGCAGCAGGGGGGGGATGTGTCAGGTCCCCACACTTGTGTGGGGACCCAATCAACACACAACCCCCTTCCCTGACGCTGCCTGTGGCAGCTGAAAACCCGATTGCTGATTTTCCTGCAATCACATTTTCAGCCTACATAATCACTCCGTGTGCGTGATCAAAGGCTCATGGGCGGGCTTGGGGTGGCGGTGCTGGTCTGGGCAGACAGCAGCAGCAGCGCCCCCACAGTCACCACAATTGTGGTGATGTGAGGGCATTTTTTTGGGGGATGACGTACCTGGTACGTCCCGGTCTGCAGGGAACTTTTAGCCAGGTACGTCACCGGTGCGGAAGGGGTAAATAGGTGATTGCAGGCTTAACGCTAAAAAGACACTGATCCGTCTTGGGAGGACTTACAACTGGCCATGGAGGTCTACTTCGCCAGCTACGTTTCATGTGCATAGCTGACACTTTTTAAGGGTTAAAGGGCCTGTGTGATATTGCTTGCATCGTGGGACCATGGTTTGAAAATTGTAACTGTTGATGTGGTCTTATGGCTTCATGGAGGCGTCTCTTCCTGGCTCTTGTTCAGCCCTTCTCACTATACAACCTACAAAGAATGCTATTTAGCACAATGCAATGCCTTTTGTAAGGTAAAGGGAGAATGTCAGGACAGGGAATTGATTGCATGATGCCCTGGTACAGAGGAACAGGTCCTCCTTTATATGAGGATGTTTAAAACAAACCACTTGAATCGCTAATTACCAACCAATTAAACAAAGGTGTACTTTAAGTTTTGGTATAAGCTGGGATTGGTGACAATGCCTCTTAAAAGTTAGTTAAAACATTTTTCTAACTGCAATATTTTAGTAGCCTGAGAGTGATGGGGAGCAAGAAAATATTTTTTATGCTGTTGAACCCTAATGTTTTTGTTGTCCCTTTTATTTACTTTATGTCCAACAAATTAACCATTAACTCCCTCAACGTTCTAGATCAATTTCATTTTAAATGATTGTTACTTAAATGTAGCATGTAGAAAATTAAACATCACAATTTGTTTTCTGTTTGTACAGGTGACTAAAAAAATGTCTAACGGTTATGAAGACCACATGGATGATGTATGCCGAGATGACATTGGCAGAACCAACCTGATTGTGAATTACCTTCCTCAAAACATGACCCAGGATGAGTTGCGTAGCCTTTTCAGCAGCATTGGAGAAGTTGAATCGGCAAAACTCATCCGTGATAAAGTTGCAGGTGACCAGATCAGTGTATTAAGTCTATCTGGAATTAGATAATTTTATTCTCAATTCTCACTGTTTCTCTTTAGGGCTGCAACTAACTATTTTCATAATAGATTAGTAGGCTGATTATTTTTTCGATTAATCGTAAAAAAAAAAATATGCAAATCTTTTGTTTAGAATCAGTCCATGACTAAACTGGGTGTTAAAAACAAAAAGCAGAATAAAACATGTAATTGTACTCTGTGCACATAAGACTTTTACCTCTATCACAATGGCATTTCTCATCACCTTCTTATGTTACTATGACATAATAATAAAAGCTATATTTAAAAAGAAACAAGAACCCAAGCACCATATTTCTTTAACTAGGTTTTAATACCTAAAAAAGTTATACTAGTAAATATTAAAGTAGACTTTTTTTCATATTTAATAAAGTAATTGAGAAAATACATTTCTTGTTTTTATTTCCTTTTATTTGCCAACCTGCCCACCAGATATGCCACTCTGCCCCCCCCTGTGCTCCAGACTCCCTGATGTCTAGTGGGGGCAGCCGGTGACCAATGCGCATAGACAGACCTCTGCTGCTGGCCGGCACTTTCGCTGGAGCTTCTATGACTGAACACTAGAAGGTCATGTCACTCCAGTGCTCTATCATAGAAGCCCCAGCGGAAGTGAAGGGCAGTAGCGGAGGTTGTCTGCGCATATTGCACAGACGCCCACTGGCTGCCGGAGAGGAGGATACAGGTCCATTGCAGCGCTGCGGTGGATGCTCCTCTCTGGCAGCCGGTGAATGTCTGACTGATGCGCGCACACAACCTCGGCTGCTGCTACCACACGGCACTTCCACTGGGCTTCTACGAGGGAGCACCGGAAGGTGATGTCACGCCGCTGCTGCAGGATAGAAGCCCCAGCGGAAGTGTTGGGTTAGTAGCGGTGGTTGTCGCATCGCATAGACGCCCACCGGCTGCCAGAAAGCAGGATCCAGGTCCCTGCAGTGCTGCTGGGAATCTGGATCTTAATGTTATAGTCTGACCTCTGTTTGAGGTCGGATTTTAAGACTAGGGGTATTTTTCAGAGCATTTTCTTTGGAAAAAAACCCTCATCTTATATGCAATCAAGTCAAAACGACTAATCGATAATTAAAAGTAACAGAGTTTCATTATTGATTTTATCGATTAGTTGTTGCAGCCCTATTTCTCTTGTAAACTTTTGCAGTAGCACATTAAAATACATTTATACTCATTCTTGCATGTCTGCTTTTGCTTTATTGTTGGGTGCTATTTTTTTAGAGGTTAGAGCACCTTTTCATAAGATTTAAACTGGGGTTGCGCACACAAAACCATTTCCCATGTTAAACTTTACATGTATAATGCATTTTTTTTTTTTTAATCAGTAGCTGCAGAGGGAACAAAAAGTACATCTTTGATATATTGTGAACCTTGAAGTTACTGTTGAATCATAATGGGCAGGCTTCTACTGGGTTTATCCCAGTGTTAGATTACACATTTACTCTCTTTTAGCCCACAGATTAGCTTTACAGAGAGACAGGGGCAGTAAAGCAAGCGGCTTGCATAGTTTATCCGTTAAAAGATTGGAGCTCTGTATTTGAGGAAACTGAAGTTATTTTTTCATTTATTTAACTTTTTTCCTTTCATTTTTAGGGCACAGCTTAGGATATGGCTTTGTAAACTATCTTAGTGCAAAAGATGCTGAAAGAGCAATAAACACACTAAATGGATTAAGGTTACAGTCGAAAACTATAAAGGTAAATCTTAAGTTTTCTGTGTGTGTGTGTGTATATATATAATTTTTTTTTCTTTCAAATCAAGATTATGCACATAAGTTACAGTATTTTGTCTTAGAAATGTAAATAAATATGCATACCTATTGATCTAGGCCCAGGAACAACATTTTTCACGCAAACTTTTATAAGTGCATAGTTACCCCAAAAAAAAAAAATTGTAAAATAAAACCTTAGCTCCCAGTTGGAGTCCTTTTTTTGTTGGCCAAGCCTGGCTAACCTAAACTTCAGCCTCCCTGCCAAACCTAGCTAAGTCTGACTTTGGAAAACCTCACCGGATCAAGGCAGGTAATGTCACACATGACTGAGGGCAGGGGCGTCCAACATGGGACCTCGAGGTGCGGCCTCCCTCTGTGTTCTCTTGTACTGCACAGAGGAAGCGGAACCCAGCAGAGTCACGTGAATGTACGTGACATCACATGACTCTGCTCCAGTCCTGCTTTCTCTGTGCAGTACAAGAGAAAGAGGGAGGCTGCACCCCCTGCTGAAGTCTGTGAGGGGCATTGAGAGAGCTGCAGTGCAGGTAAGGGGGTGGGGGCGCGTGTTTGAGTATGCGTTATTGAGGGAATCTGTGAATGAATGAGTATATAAATGAATGAGTGTGATAGCATGGATGTGTAAGTTGGGGGGGCATGGTACAGGGGTGGATTTAAGTGATGTGCAGACCCCATACTGCTGGCAGCATCAATACACAAGGGGGGCAGCTAGCCAGGTTTCAGCATGTACTGGCAAATGGCAATCACAGTCCCATCATGCCTACCAGCATTTACTGGTTGCCTGAGTATGATAGGAGTGTGATTGCTGTTAGCATGATAGGAGTGTGATTGCTAAGTCGTATTGTTGAATTTTTTTGTCCAATTGTGGCGTGTTACTTACTTTTAATAAAAGTGTGGTTAACACACCAAAATTGGACAAAAAAATACAATAACTATTAATTTATATATGACTGTTGACCACAATCACACTCCTATCATGCCCAGTCAACCAGTACATGCTGGAATCTGGGTATGCCTGAGATTGCTGTTAACAATCGTATATAAATTAATGTTGTATTTTTGTCCAATTTTGGTGTGTTAATCACACTTTTATTAAAAGTAAGTAGCACACCACAACTGGACAAAAAAATTCAACAATATGACTTGGCATGATAGGAATGTGATTGCTATATATATTAACATTGTTATTAATTTTTTTTGGTTGTTGTACAATTTTGTTGTGTAACTTACTTTTATTAAAAGTGTGGGGTTTTTTATTATTTTTAAAGGTGTGGGGGGGGTGTTCATTTTTGGTTTCGGTTAAGTGAACCCTGAATTTTCAGTTTTGGCCCAGAATTCTCGTTTCGGTGCATCCCTAGAGTAAATAGAACTATTTCAATTTTACTTATACAGAATCCTGAATTTGTAGTCACAAAACTTTCTAGGCCCAGAAATCGGTGAGAGAGAAAGTAAAGGTTTTGTGTCATGTAATTTATTTCAATCTGCATATCTTATTAAAGGCCATATTTTCTCACAGTGAAAAATGAGTGCGGCCCCCGAACATATACAATTCTGATGAAGTGGCTCACCGCAGAAAAAACTGGACACCCCTGACTTAGGGATTCTTCTTTCAGGGCCTCCTGTTGTCTTGTAAGCACAGTAACCTTCCTTTCCTCTAAACAGTCTCCCCCATTGTGAGGCTTCAGGGAGTTTACTCGTACACAAAATCATAGAATTTGATGGCAGATCAGAACCATCTAGTCAGCCCATTTTTCCCTGATGTAAGGGGTTTTAACCCTTATCAGTATTTGTACAGGTTCAATAGTGAGGATCGCTTTATCTATCCCATGCATGGTTAAATTCGCTCACTGTATTACCCTCCAACATTTTTGCTGGGAGACTATTCCATCTACCCTCTAACTATAGTAGAACTTTCCTATATTGAATAAGCCTCGGACCCTCTAGTTTTAGACCATGAACACTTATTCCAACAAGGCTCTTTCCAAATAAGATTTCCTCCTGTACTTTAAGTCATTTTAAGTATTTAAATGTTTCTATTGCATCTCACTCTCTTCTTTCCTCCAAGATATACATATTAAGATCCTTTATTCTTTCCTGATGAGTTCTGTCCTGCAAACAACTTACTATTTTTGTTGCTCTATTCTGTACTATCTCAAGTGTGTCTATATGTATGTATGTATGTATGTGTGTGTGTATATATATATATATATATATATATATATATATATATATATATATATATATATATATATATATATCTATATCTATATCTATATCTCAGAACTGTATGCAATAATTTAGGTGACGCGTGACCAGAGATTTGTAAAGTGGCATAATCACCTCCTTCATGCTACTAATGCAGGGCTTGACAAATTTGTTGTGACTCTAGGTGCCAGCTAAAAAAGCTAGGAGCCAGGATTTTTTTTATTTATTTATTTTTTTTAACTCTTTCAATACTGATGTTCCATTGGAGCACAGCATTGACTGATATTTAGTCCCCGCAAGCTTGTGGGGACAAATGTTAACCCCTGCAACGCCACGAATGTGTCATACACAATTGTGGCATTGAAGGGGTTAACGCTGCACTGTCGCTCTCATGGAGCGATCAGGCAGCAGTGGGGTGTTATGTCAGGTCCCCACACTTGTGTGGGGACCCAATTAACACACAACCACCTTCCCTGAAGCTGCCTATGGCAGCTGAAAACGCGATTGCTGGTTTTCCTGCAACCGCGTTTTCAGCCTACAGGATCACTCCATGGGAGTGATCTCAGGCTCCTGAGCAGACAGCAGCAGCAGCGCCCCCGCATGGTGACGTGGGGGCAATTTTTTTGTGGATGTAACAGGCTGACAAACACCTAGGCGCCAGGACAAAATTCTCTGTCGCCATTGCGACCTGGCGCCTGGGATTTGTCGAGCCCTGTGCTAATGCCACACCCTGTGCAACCTTGCATTATGCTTACAGATGCTTTATTGCATTGCCTGCTTACCTTTGACCCCTTGAATCCCCTATGGACGTACCGGTACGTCCAGCCCTTCTTGCAGCGCTAGTTTTTACTAAATTTCTCGTTCTAAATTTTCTGCTAATCATCCAACTATGGTATCAAAAGAATGCTCTATCTCTCCTTGGAAAATTAAATAGTTTACATGGGTACACTATTCACAGGAAAGGAGAATAATCGCTGAACCAACATAGCGCAAATATGACAAAATTGCTCTGGGACTTGAGGTACCAAAAACCCCTTGGATTGAAGGGGCTAAACTAATATATATATAAACTGGGGTGGGAAGTTTGGGAAATAAAAACAAGAAATACATTTTTATCAGTTTTTTTTTTTCTGCTGTTTGCTTTTAACATCCTGTTTGTTTTAAATTTAAATATTAATTTTTTTATCCGATTAATCAGCCAACTAATAAATTATGAAGATAATCATTAGTTGCAGCCCTACTTATATCCCTATATGCCACTGTGCTCCCCCAACTATGCCTTATAACCCCCTATATGCCACTGTACCCTTTAACCCCTTGATGACAATTGCCGGTCCGGGCACGTCACCGAAAATCAAGTCGTTAACGACAATTAAACGGATGCAGAAAGCAATCTATTTTCGCTTTCTGCACCTAAACGGCGTTGCTGTAATGCCTCGACCTCGAGGCATTCAGCAACGCCATGATCGGCACAAAGGGGCCATCTCTGGCCCCTCCCCGGGGGAATCAACATCTAGAGAACTCTGGCTCCACTTGCAGGTTGAATACAGGTACTGCATTCAACCATGCAAGTCAATGGAGCTCAGCTTTCTAATCACAGTGTGATTAGAATTAATAATAATTAGAAAAAAATAGTAAAATGTAAAAATAATTTCCCACTGATGTCACTATCAGGGGAACCTTCAATTTGAAAAAAAAGTAAAAATTTTTTTTAAAAAGAGGCAAAAAAAATAAATAAAATATATATATATATATATATATATATATATTATATAGGGCTGCAACTAACGATTATATTAATAATCGATTAATCGGCCGATTATTTTGTCGATTAATCGATTAATCGGATTAAAAAAAAGCAATATTCTCTCTCTCTCTCTCTCTCTCTCTCTCTCTCTCTCTCTCTCTCTCTCTCTCTCTCTCTCTCTCTCTCTCTCTCGAAGCGGAGGTAAGTAAAAGGAGCCTAGTGCTCCAACGACGAATCGATCACTCGATTAATCGATAACGGAAATCGTTGTCGACGATTTCCGTTATCGATTTTATCGATTCGTTGTTTCAGCTCTAATATTATATAATAAAATATATATTTTTGTGAGCAAGTCCTAAAATTGGCATATTAGCTTAAAACAATTCTCGCATGGAAAGTTAAAATACTGGCATATTAAATGCCCATGGGGTGTCTACTTCTAAAAAATGTATGATTTGATGGGGTAAATTGAATTGGCCAGGTTCAACATGGTCCCAATTAACATGGGGGGAAGGATGGCCACACATCTAATTTCCAATGACAAAAATGCACACGGCCTTTTAGTTCCCCCAAAAAATGACAAACCCATGCATGTGGGGCATCACTGTACTCAGGAGATGTTGCTGAACACATATTGGGGTGTTTTGTGATAGTGACATATACGAGAACTTTTTAATTCATACCTCAAGTAAAATGTGTGACAAAACAAATGCAAAAAATTACTACCGCAAAGTTTGACAGACTGGTGGTAGATGTGGTGCATGGGAAGAGTTAAAATACTAGCATTTGAAATACCCTGGGGTGTCTAGTTTTCAAAAATATATGGCTTTATTGGGCACACTGAAATGGCCCGGCTAAAAAATGTACCAAATAGGGCATGGGCAGTGGATCCCCAAATGCCAAAGTTCAACATTGAAAAATGTGCATGCCCCAAATGTGGCCCTTTTGCCCCCAAACAGCCGGGCAAAATCATTCATGTGAGGTATCGCTGTACTCAGGAGATGTTGCTAAACACATATTGGGGTGTTTTATGATAGTGACATATACCAGAACCTGTTTATTCATACCTGAAGTAAAATGTGTGTGAAAAAACAAATGCAAAAAAATTACTACCATAAAGTTTGACAAAGGCTGATGGTAGAATAAGTGCTTGGAAAGGGTTAAAATACTAGCATTTGGAATACCCTGGGCTGTCTAGTTTTCAAAAATATGACTTTATGGGGTAAATTGTATTGGCCGGGTTCAAAGCTACCCGAAATGGCGCATGGGGGGAAGAATTACCAGATTTGGAAAAAAATGGCTTTGAAATAGCAAAATGCTACCTGTACTTATTGCCCCATAACTTGTAGAAAAAAGCAAAAAAACATAAAAACATTGGGTATTTCTGAACTCAGGACAAATAGTAGAATCTATTTAGCAGTTTTTTTCAATACCTTTTATAGATGAGTAAAAGATTTTTCAACTAAAAGTTAGTCATTTTTTTCAAAATTTTTCACCATATTTTATACTTTTTTTAATGGTAAATAATATGATACAATCAAAACAATGTCATGTAAAGAAAGCCCTTCTTGTCATGAAAAAAACAATATCTAATGTGTGTGGGTTCAGTAAACGGGAAAGAAGAAAATTACAGCTAAACACGAGCAGCGCAGAAATGTTAAAACGGCCATTGTCACGAAGGGTACAAAAAGTAAAATCAGCCTTTGTCACGAAGGGGTTAAAGGCCTTTAGCACCCGTGCGCCAGACTCCTTGTTGAGTAGGGGTGGCTGATGAGCGTCTGCGCGATGTGCGTAGACACCCCTGATTCTGGCTGGCACTTTCGCTGGAGCTTCTATGACTATTGCAGCCCTAATATATAAATAAATTTATATGCCTAACCACTCCAGAAAAAATAGATTCAAAACAAGTCCACAGATGTGTCCACACATACATAATTTTGTTGTTTTTGCTATGTCTCAACTGTGATTGCCCAAGTAATTTAGTGCACCCCCACAAAAAAAGTATTGTGTTTTTCAGTACAAATATGGCTTCCTTTTTATCATCTATAAAATCAATACATAACCAGTGCAAATGAAAAACAAACTTCAAATGTATTTAGGTATTTGCCCTGTTTTGGAAATGCCTCATATGCCTGGTATTTTCCTTTATATTGAACTCTGCCAAAATAAAGTGACGAAATTTGCTGGGAGTTGGGAGCCAATAGCGGCTAGAAAAACTGCTAAACAAAAGTATAAATAATTTTTTTTGACAGCCGCCAGCGGAGGTTGCTTACGCTCGCATCGCCGGTGAACGGCTGCACGATGTACTTTAACCCCTTCAATCCCAGGGGTTTTCCATACTTTCCCAGCACTTATAGGAAACATACTATAAGGTGTACATTTTTCGTAGAATTTTTATGCTTATGGCTTAACGGGTTTGTGGGTTGTGAACGGGGGCAGGAGGGTTATACTGGGTAGATGTTGTGCTAGGGCAATGGGATGTAAGGGTTTTTTTTTTTTAATTATATATATATATATTATATTATATATATATATATATATATATATATATATATATATATATATATATATATATATATATATATATATATATATATACACACACGATGGACTAACATAATATTAAAAAGACAAGCTTTCGAGAGTTATCCTCCCTTCATCAGGTCTGAAGCAATACTAATCAACATGATAGAGGTTACAACGTAACACAAGTGATGGTATAAGAGAAGGGGGTGGTAGAGTGGGGTGTCGTAAATAATAGGTCTGGAGGTGAGAAATGCAGAGAGGTAGAGAGATAACCCAGGGACAGAACAAATAAACTTAGGGAAACCAATAACCACAGTAAAACATCAAAGATAGAAGTTCTGGTAGTGTGTAAGGAAACCAGAATCCACATTAAGTCCCTCTTTTATGGTGTTAAAATGTGTAATCATTTTCATCTCAAAAGTCTCTGAAATTTCCTTTGAGTACTTTAATTTTAAGGTTATGGATAGAGTGATTGTTCTGTGTGAAATGATGTCCTACCGGGGTGCAATATTTGTCTTCCTCATGGTTTTTGATGGAGCTTCGGTGCAGGTTCATTCTAAGGTGCAGCTTAAGCCCAGTTTCTCCAATGTAGCACCCTTCGTCACATGCAGAACATTGTATCATGTACACCACGTTTGCCGATGTACATGAGTAAGAGTCTTTGATGATGTATGTTTTGTTGTTGTGACTGGCTGTGTTACTGTCACATATATGTTGGCAAAGTTTGCAGCGGGATTTGTTGCATGGTGTACAGTGCCATTCTGTGTATGCTCCTGTTCTGGGGCCAGTTTGCTGCGCACTAATCTTTTCCTCAGGTTTGGTGGTTGTTTGAATGCCAGTATTGGGGGCTGAGGGAATATTTTTTTCAGTATGGGGTCTTCTGAGAATATCGGCTGTAGGTCTTTAATAATTTTGCGGATTTCCTCAAGAGTTGGGTTGTAGGTAACTACCAGAGGGATCCTGCTTGTGTTATCCTTTTTTTTGTATTCTAGAAGCCTTTCCCGTGGTGTTCTTACAGCAGATTTAATTTTTTTGGGTATAGTTTTTTCCTTGTAGCCCTTCTTCTGAAATGACTCTGCCAGCGCTCCCAGGTGTTTCTCTGTCCTGAGTGTCAGAGCAGATACTGTGGTATCTTATGGGTTGGCTGTAAATGACACCTTGTTTAGTGTGTTTGGGATGAAAGCTTGAATTGTGAAGGTAGCTGTACCTGTCTGTGGGTTTTCTATACACGGAAGAGTGAAGAAAGCAAGAGGTGACGGTTATAGTGCAGTCCAGGAAGCTCACACTGTGTTTTGAGAAATTCATTTTGAGTTTTATAGATGGGTGGAATGAATTGAAAGATTCGTGGAATTTTAAAAGGTTTTCTTCTCCTTCTGTCCATATTATGAAGATGTCGTCGATGTAACAGTAATAATTATGCGGTTTGTGGGGGTGAGTGGCTAGGAATCTCTGTTCCAAGTCAGCCATGAAAAGGTTGGCATATTGCGGTGACATTTTGGTGCCCCGGGACCGGGACGGTCATTTGTAGGTAGTTAGTGTCATAGAACTTGAAATATTTGTGTGTCAGTATAAATTCTATGAGCTTGGCGATGGTTTCACTATCATATTTTTGTGTGGCATTGCTGGAGGAGAGGAATTTGATGCAGGCCTCAATACCATCTTTATGGGGGATGTTGCTATATAAAGACTCCACATCCATTGTTGCAAGGATAGTATTGGCAGCAGGAAGGTTACTAACTTGGCTCAGTTTATTGAGAAAATCAGTGGTGTCCTGTATAAAGCTCTCGGTGCTGATAACTAGGGGCTTAAGAATGTTTTCTATAAGGCCAGATATAGATTCAGTAAGAGTTCCCATACCTGTAATAATGGGTATACCCTGTCCTCCGATGACCTTCCAGGAGCGGTTACATCAGGGGTAGTCCAGGCTGCAAGAAGGGCGGGACGTACCGGTACGTCAATGGGGGATTCTTGGGATGCGTTTTTTGGACGTACTGTTACGCCCATATGGGAATGAAGGGGTTAAAGTCTAAACCTTGGCAACAAAAGTGAGTACACCCCTAAGTGGAAATGTCCAAAATGGGTCCAATAAGCCATTTCCCCTCAGGTGTGAATGGGGAAGCAGGTGTGTTAAATTTGGTGTTATCGCTCTCACACTCCATCATCACTGGAAGTTCAGCATGGCAACGCATGGCAAAGAACTCTCTGAGGATCTGAAACAAAGAATTGTTGCTCTACATAAAGATGAGCAAGATTGCCAAGACCCTGAAAGTGAGCTGCAGCACAGTGGGCAAGACCATACAGCGGTTTCACAGGACAGGTTCCACTCAGAACAGGCCTCGCCATGGTCGACCAAAGAAGTCGAGTGCGCGTCTTCAGCGTCGTATACATAGGTTGTCTTTGGGAAATAGATGGATGAGTGCTGCCAGCATTGCTGCAGAGGGTGAAGGGGTGAGGGGTCAGCCTGTCAGTGCTCAGACCATACACCGCACGCTGCATCAAATTGGTCTGCATGGGTGTCGTCCCAGAAGGAAGCCTTTTCTAAAGATGATGCACAAGAAAGTCCGCACACAGTTTATTGAAGACAAGCCGACTAAGGACATGGATTACTGGAACCATGTCCTGTGGTCCAATGAGACCGGGATAAACGTATTTGGTTCAGATGGTGTCAAGCGTGGTGGCGGCAACCAGGTGAGGAGTACAAAGACAAGTGTGTCTTGCCTACAGTCAAGCATGGTGGTGGGAATGTCATGGTCTGGGCCTGCATGGTTGCTGCCGGCACTGGGGAGCTGCAGTTCATTGATGGAACCACGAATGCCAACATGTACTGTGACATACTGAAGCAGAGCATGATCCCCCCTACCTTCGGAGACTGGGCTGCAGGGCAGTATTCCAACATAACAACCCCAAACACACCTCCAAGACGACTATTGCCTTGCTAAAGAAGCTGAGGGTAAAGGTGATGGACTGGCCAAGCGTGTCTCCAGACCTAAACCCTATTGAGCATCTGTGGGGCATCCTCAAATGGCAGGTGGAGAAGCGCAAGGTCTCTTACATCCACCAGCTCCATGATGTCGTCATGAAGGAGTGGAAAAGGACTCCAGAGGCAACCTGTGAAACTTTGGTGAACTCCATTACCAAGAGGTTTAGCCAGTGCTGGAAAATAATGGTGGCCACACAAAATATTGAAACGTTGGGCCCAATTTGGACGTTTCCAATTAGAGGTGTACTCGCCTTTATTGCCAAGGTCTAGATATTAATGGCTGTGTGTGTTATTTTGATGGGAAAACCAAATGTGCACTGTTATACAGGCTGTACATTCACTACTTTTACATTGTAGCAGAGTGCCATTTCTTTAGTGTTGTCACATGAAAAGATAATAAAATATTTACAAAAATGTGAGGTCTGTACTTTTGTGAGATACTGTAACTACATAAATGATGTATAACCTGAAAGCACAAAGCCAATGGATCTCAAAGCCACCCCTTACCTTTATATTTCGGCTGACAGGGCCACAGATCTAATGGGAACACTGGAGTTTGGGGTTTATTCTTCTACTCTTCACATATCTTGCACATATCAGAATGAATTACAAGATTTCCTTTTTGTCTTGCACACATGGCAGGGTTAATTTTTACGATGTTCCTCTAGGGCTATTTTTTTTATTGGATTTGTGGGCATTTAAAAAAAAAAAACAATTCAAACGTGTTTTTGGTGTGTCAGAACCAAATAGCGTGGAAATAACTAACATAACAGCTTAGTGGAAATACTTAGGGGTTAGGTTAAGGGTTAGCGTAAGGGATAACTCCAGTGTTAGGGTGAGGTTACCGTAATGTTCAGTGTTAGTAATTTTTATTAGGTTAAACATATATTAAAATGAAAAATGTATCGTTATCAGATGTGTTGAGCCTGTACAAATTTTTAGATATATAAATTATTCACAGCTGGTTTAAATGGTAATAAGTTCTAAAAATATATTCACATATTCGGTGTGATTTAAAAAAAAATACCCTATGTTCCTGTAAAATTTTTACTTGCAGTAACTTAGCATTTTTGTTTTGTTTCTGGTTTGGTTTTGTTTTTTTACCGCTACCTGACAGCAAACTTCATCCTGACTACTCAATATGAATTCAAATTATAAATGAAAAAAAAAAAATTAACTCATTGTTTTTTTTAAGGGGTTAAGCACCCTTGATCAGCGTCCAAGTAAATGTGTTTTTTTTTTTGTTTGTTTTTTTTTTTGCGTGTCTTTGACAGAATTGTATGACAGGAAAGCTGGTGTCATAGCCGTTGTGTGCATCTTGTATGGCCCAAATCAACCAAGGTATTTTGTTCAGGTTGTGTTGAAAGTGCTAATTGGGCTAGTACGGACCACATTAGGGCTGAAACAACTAATCGATAAAATCGATAATAATCGATAATGAAAATCGTTGTCAACGATTTTCATTATCGATTAATCGGATCGATTTTTATCGATTATAAAAAGAGGTTTTTATAATCGATAAAATCGATCTCCTTATATAATCCGACCTCAAACAGAGATCGGATTATTGCACCGGAATCCAGATCCCCCGCAACGCTGCAGGGGACCTGGATTCCCCTCACTGTCGGCCGGTCTCTCACTTCCGTCTCTCTCCCCCTCCCATCTGCCTCCTCCCCCTCCCATACATCACTCTGCCTCTCTACCCAGCACCGTTACTGAAGGCACTTTCCCTGCAGCTTCATAGAAGCCTCAGTGTAAGTGAAGGTGCGTAACGGAGTCTGTCTCTGCGATGCAGACCCCCACCGGCTGACAGAGAATCATCCTCTCTGATAGCCGGTGAGGGTCTGCATCGCACAGACAGACTCCGTTACTGCCCTTCACTTACACTGCGGCTTCTATGAAGCTCCAGTGAAAGTGCCTTCAGTAACGGAGCCGGGTAGAGAGGCAGAGGGGTGTATGGGAGCCACCCTCCAATACACCACTCTGGCTCCTCCCCCTCTCATACGCCACTCTGCCTCTCTACCCGGCTCCCTGGTGTCTTGTCAGAAACGGAGGTTCACAGGAGCCAGAGTGGTGTATGGGAGGAGGCGGAATGGAGTATGGGAGGGGGAGGAACCAAAGTGATGTATGGGAGGGGAGGAGGTAAAGTGATGTATGGGAGGGGAGGAGGTAAAGTGATGTATGGGCGGGGGAGGAGGCAGAGTGGTGTATGGGAGGGGGGAGGAGGCAGAGTGGAGTATGGGAGGGGGGAGGAGGCAGAGTGGAGTATGGGAGGGGGGAGGAGGCAGAGTGGAGTATGAGAGGGGGGAGGAGCCAGAGTGGTGTATGGGAGGGGGAGGAGCCAGAGTGGTGTATGGGAGGGGGAGGAGCCAGAGTGGTGTATGGGGGGTATTATGAATTTTTAGGGCATATAGGGGGTATAAGGCATATGGATATTAGGCATATCAGGGGGGCATAAACATATCTGGGGGTAAAAGGTATATCAGGGGGCTCAGTGGCATATAGGGGGTATAAGACATATCGATATTAGGCATATCAGAGGGGCATAAAACAAATCTGGGGGTAAAAGGTATATCAGGGGGCTCAGTTGCATATCACTGGCATATAAGGAGTAAAAGGCATATCAGGGGGCACAGTGGAATCTGGCATATAAGAGGTATAAGGCATATATGGGAGCAGAGTGGCAAGCTGAGGGTCAGATGTGCATAACTGGGGGCAGTTTGGTAAATAAAATTTTTTTCTCAGTTTTTATTAAATATGAAAAATAGTTAACATATGAATTAATATTTACTAATAACTTTGTATTAAAACCTAGTTTGAGAAACACTGTGTTTGGGTTCTTGTAGCTTTTATTATTATGTCAGTAAAATAAGAAGGTGAATAGAAAGAGGCCATTGCAATAAAGAGATGAAAGTGTAAATTGAACGTTTTTTATTGCAATTTTTCTTCAATTTAAAATGTATTTTTTTATCCGATTAATCAACAAAATAATCGGCCAACTAATCGATTATTAAAATAACCGTTAGTTGCAGCCCTAGACCACATAAATGCACACTTATTCTGTCTGAGGTTAAATCAATGAAAATATTCCTGCTAATTGTGCTCAATTGTAGGACCAAATGCATTCTTATAACATCTATTACTAAACTGTTCTTTGCAAATATATCCTAGAACAGGGGTCGGCAAACCCCTGGCATGCGTGCCACTCATGGTGCATATGAGCGACACGCGGGGCTGCCGACTGCTCACAGTGCCCCCCAATTGAAACGCTGTTTTTTTTTGTTTTTTTTCTCCAGTCGCTGAGGAGAGAGAGGCGCCAAGAGGTCGCTCTCCTCCCCAAGGCTTCTATCTTCAGTGTCTTTGACGCGGTGTTTCGTCCTGAGCACTGGAATATGACGTCCTATTCCGTCGCTGGGCAGTGAAGCAGCGCGCACCGCGACAAAGACGCTGAAGACAGAAGCCTCGCTCTCCCACCACAGGACATCTGAGGGCAAGTGAACTACATAGGGGGGAGAGGGTTATGAGTTACAGAATGTGTGGAAGAATTGTTTGAATGACTGAAAGAATTAATGAATTTTGTGAAAATTAATACATGTGTAACTAAGTTTTTTTTTTTTTTGAAAGAGTGAGCGATTTAATGATTGTGTGAATTAGTGAGTGACTGTAAAAGCATCTGTATTACAGATGTAATATTTGATTTTTGGAAAGGCAAAGATGGCACGGGCAGGGTGTTTATGGGATAAAAGGTGGCACAGGTAGCGTGTTTATGGGATAAAAGGGTGGCACAGGGTGGGCTGTTAGGATTTGGAATCTTTGTCCCCAATATGTGTTACCTGCGTGCTGGTCAGGTTCTATGTGGGCAGTGTGGATGCCAGGGTTGGCTTTGGGATATGCAACCTGTGATCTATGCCTGTAATTTAGGGGGTTTTATCTATACCTTTTAATGCAGAGATCTTGTGTAAATTCCAATTGCTCTATACCAAATAGCTATTTTTTGTGTTATTCTGTTGATCTATATCTGTTTATGCTATGTTTCCATACATTATTTGTGTATACCTGCAAATACTGGGCTTGTTTGTTTTGTTTGAGGCGGTAGGTAGGAGCTTGGTTCCAGTGTATATAATAAAAAAAGGGAAAAAATGCACCCAAACAAAATTTCCAACTCAGCAGTGCGGCAGTTTTCACGATGTTCCTTTTTGTTTAACCCCTTCCTGACCTTTGCCGTCAAAAAGTTAAATAAGCCCGATGTCGAGGCATTCAGCAAGGCCGAGATCGGCATCGGGGGCCATGTCTGGCCCCTCCCCGGGGCGTCAACAGCCGCCATACATTGTATGGCGGCGGACGCCCGTTTTAAAAGCGTTTAGGAGGCGATCAACGATCGCCTCCTAAACTTAAATGGTGTCGCTGGAATGCCTCGATCAGGAGGCATCCAGCGACACCAAACACTTACCTCTGGGTGGGCTGTGACCGCAGCTGCCGGTGTTCTTCGCCATCAGCAAGATGGCGGCCGCCCTGTAAAAGAAACAAACAAGTTTTAAAAGTTCGCT
The DNA here is from genome assembly GCF_027358695.1 of Spea bombifrons. Lineage (NCBI taxonomy): Eukaryota > Metazoa > Chordata > Amphibia > Anura > Pelobatidae > Spea > Spea bombifrons. Next base: position 73,166,521 of record NC_071087.1, on the reverse strand, counting down.
AGATGGTCTAGAGAACTCTGGCTCCACTTGCAGGTTGAATACAGGTACTGCATTCAACCATGCAAGTCAATGGAGCACAGCTTTCTAATCACAATGTGATTAGTAAAATATTAAAAAAAAAAAAATGGAAAAAAAAATTGGAAAAAAAAGTGCTAACATTTAAAAATAATTATGCAGTGATGTCACTAGATGAACCATCCAGTACCAGCAAAATGTGTAAAAAAAAAAAAAAATATAAAAAAATTTAAAAAGTATTAAAAAAATAAAATAAAAAAATAAAGTTTATTATTTTGAGCAAGTGCTAAAATTTCTCAAAAATCTCAACAAAGAGTTAAAATAAAAGCACTTCAAATACCCAAGGGGTGTCTAATATAAAAAAAAAATGGCTGATGGGGTAAATTGGAGTGGCTGAGCTCAAAGATAGGGCATAGGTACAGACTTTCCAAAATGGACAAAAAAAGCGCACTTCCCAAATGGGGCATTTTAAATCTCAAACAACACGACAAATCCATGCATGTCGGGTATCACTGCACTTAGGAGATGTTCCTGAACACACATTGGGGTGTTTGACAGTGGCATATACCAGAACCTGTATATCTATAACTAAAGTACAATTTGTGTGAAAAAAAAATTACGATTACAAAGTTTGACAGTGTAGTTGTATAATTGGTGCATGGAAAGGGTTAAAATAACAGCATTTGGAATACCCTGGGGTGTCTAGTTTTCAAAAATATATGGTTTGAATGGGTTAAATTGAGTTAACCGGCTTCAAAGATATTCCAAAGAGGAGATGGAGGCAGAATGACCAAATGACCACCTGAATTGCGCATGCCCCAAAAGTAGCCTTTTACCAGCCAAACAATCTGACAAGCCCATGCATGTGGGGTATCGCTGTACTCAGGAGATGTTCCTGAACACACATTGGGGTGTTGTTTGACAGTGACATATACCAGCACCTGTATATCTATAACTTAAGTACAATTTGTGTGGAAAAAAAATACTATTACAAAGTTTGGCAAAGTGTAGTTGTATAATTGGTGCATGTAAAGGGTTAAAATAACAGCATTTGGAATACCCTGGGGTGTCTAGTTTTCAAAAATATATGGTTTGAATGGGTTACATTGAGTTAACCGGCTTCAAAGATATTCCAAAGAGGAGATGGAGGCAGACTGACCAGATTTGTTAAAAAAGATTTGGAAATCATAAAACGCTGCTTGTACTTATTGCCCTATAACTTACAAAAAACAGCAAAAAAACATAAAAACATTGGGTATTTCTAAACTCAGGAGAAGTAGTAGAATCTATTTAGCTAGTTTTTTTACTTGCTTTTTTAGGTGAGTAAAAGATTTTTCAAATAAAAGTCATAAAATGTGTTTTTTTTTCAATTTTTCACCATATTTTTTTTATGGTAAATAAGATGATACGATCAAAATAATGGTATCTGAAGAAAGCCCATCTTGTCCTGAAAAAAACAATATATAACTTATGTGGGTACACTAAATGGGTGAGGAGAAAATTACAGCTGAACACAAGCACCACAAAAGTGTCAAAACAGCCTCGGTCCCACAGGGTACAAAACGAAAAATGAGCCCGGTCCTTAAGGGGTTAAGGAATATAATTTTTTAAAAAAATATTTACTTTCTCAACCATTTGCTCCTCTTTGAAATTATTGCCGGCACACCAAAGTTTTACTTTGGCACATATGTGGCCGTTTTCTTATATAAATCACAAATGGGTGTGTATGTTTACATAGGTGTCCTTTGCCCGTCCAAGTTCAGAAAATATCAAGGATGCAAACTTGTACATCAGTGGACTTCCCAGGACAATGACACAAAAAGACGTAGAAGATATGTTCTCAGGATTTGGACGCATTATCAATTCACGTGTTCTCGTTGATCAGGCAACAGGTAATGTAACATTTATTTGTGGCCGAGTTTCCTTCCCTACCATACAAAAACACAATCTTTCCCCAGACCCACAACCCAGTTTTTGCCAAGAAATTAGATTATACCTGAAAAACACAATTTTAACTTCTATCCTGAATTCTTACATGGGAACATTGTTGCTTTACCATCAATTACTAGTGCAAGATGTCTGAAAGTTGAACCACCCATGGAAGAAGTGGAGGAAAAATGTACATTGAGTACCAGGAGTTTTTGTAACTGTTATTGGACACTAACTCATTTAGTGAACACTACAAATTAAATTTTTTTCCAGAACCAGGGCTTTCCTTTTAAAATATGTATAAATACTCCATTTAGTTTAAGAAGAAAAAAAATATATATTAAAAAATGTTGAAAAAATTAGGAACAGTTTCATACTTTCACCTGTTAAAATACATAGCCAGTGCAAATGTGATAAAAGCCCTCAGATTTATTTAAGTGTTTGTTCTGATTTTGGAAACTTCTCATATGCCTGTTTCATTTATTTTGGTATTTATGGGGTTAAATATGAATGGCACACATTGTTTCTATACAAGATTTTCTTTAAATTGTGATATGCTGGTAGTTGGGCCCTAATAGAAGCTGGTGGAACGCATCAGATGCTCACACGCTTATCAGCTATCTAGAACTACTGGCAGTTTGAATTACTTCCAATGCCCAAGTGGTTTTCATCTACCAGAGGAATGGTAGTATTCAGTCAAACGATCAGTAATGGCCTTCCTCGAGAAATGGTGCGTTTGAAGCAGACACTTGGAGATTCTAATGGTAAGGGTATGTTGCTAGGCAGAAACTAACATCACTCGTATTTTGGCCATATATATTTAAGGAAGACGTTCTCCTACTGATTTTTTTTTTTGTCTTCCGTGTATAGATATTACGTCATCCAGACCCAACAAGAAGGTTTGCGTTTGTGAATTGATCTCAAGTGTCACCATGTAATGGTCACTTTCTCCAAATTTGTCCTTACTTAGCAGTATATATTTACCAAATATCTACATTGTTAATCTCTAATTGTGACAAAGCTGTCTTTAACAGCTTCAAAGCTTTCTCTCCTGTTTAGGACACAGACTGAACTGTTTGTTATAATATTTCAGTAAATGTCCTAAAAAGTTGTACATCTGGGTGACATTAAACTGACCTTCCCCATGAATGCTATTGCTTGGGTATGTGCAGCATATTAATTATATGCCTACAATCAATCTACTGCCTCTCTTGCCATTTGTGTAAATTTCTGCTCACAAGGCTTCTACATTACCAGTGTCACCATGTGCATTAAATTTTTTTCCGATATCGCTAGGCTTGTCGCGTGGAGTTGCCTTTATACGGTTTGACAAGAGATGTGAAGCAGAAGAAGCAATTGCCAGCTTCAATGGGCACAAACCTCCAGGCTCATCAGAACCCATTACAGTAAAATTTGCTGCCAATCCAAATCAGAGTAAAAATATGGCCCTCCTTTCCCAATTGTGCCATTCTCCAGCTCGACGATTTGGGGGACCTGTCCACCACCAGGCTCAAAGATTCAGGTACTTTAGACTTAAACCTTCATTGTATTTTTGGGCTCAATGATTATATCTTATTAGGTAGGTGAAAAATCTAATTCATGTGCTCGTCTACGATGAGCATATAAGTGCATTTCATTGTAAACACTGATTAAACAATAATGCTGGACGTAACTATAGCCAGACAGCAGGAGCAAGGCAATGAAAAGTGTGTGTGTAAATATATATCTCTTTAGGGTCTCCACAGCATTCAAAATGAGCAGACTAGATGTGCTTTTTATCTGTTGCCAAACTAAGTTTATTTAGAGTGAATTGTTGCATATTTATTTTTGGATTGGTTAAGTGGTGTAACACATGTATTTTCTTCCTTAACGTTGCCTTAGTCCTTCTGTGAAGGTAATTTTGGTGCTAGATGTTAACCATGTGTACGTTGATTTGTTACTATTTTCTTTTAAACAGGTTTTCTCCCATGGGAGTAGATCACATGAGCAGTATATCTGGTGTAAATGTTGCAAGCAGTGCTTCATCAGGGTGGTGCATCTTCATCTATAACCTTGGCCAGGATGCAGATGAAGGAATCCTTTGGCAAATGTTTGGTCCCTTTGGGGCTGTTACTAATGTGAAGGTGATCCGCGATTTTAACACCAACAAGTGCAAAGGTTTTGGTTTTGTGACCATGACAAATTATGAAGAAGCTGCCATGGCCATCGCAAGTCTTAATGGCTACCGTCTAGGGGACAAGACCTTACAAGTTTCTTTCAAAACCAGCAAGTCCCACAAATAATTTGTTCTTAAAATTTTGTATAAAATAGAGAAAATAAGATTCATTGGGGAAGGGACTTTTGTTTTCCTTAGATTAACTTGTTTTGCGCCAACTTTCACAAGTGTGCTTGTCTTACTCTAAATGAAAAGTGGAAAGGTTTTTTTTTTATACTCTAGCAATGCAACTTACATATTCAAATGCTTGAGAAAGCCCACCTTGTTAGACCAATTTTAAGTTCATTAAGTTATTTACTTTAATTGTACAAATAAAATGTGGATACATTTCATAAAATACCCTATGGACGGTGGTAAATTTAAGCATGGATTAATATTGAAGACTTTCAAAAAGTTTGCTCTGTGAGTTGGCATATATTCCAAACACCAATTATTTTTTATTTTTTTATGAAGCCGAGACAGCTTGTCTTTCTTTCTTTTTCAATTTAAAGGTTTTAAAAGCCTGTAGCATTTCTGAGACATATTTGTCTGTGGTTTAACAGATAATAGTGGAGAAATATAGCAGCATTATGTCATTATTTGTACAGTCCCATGTAGCGCATTAGACTAATAGTTTAAAATAGTAAGAGTAGACTCTTTTTCTAATTAAAAATGAAAATATTCTAAGTGTATTTTATTTCTAACATTCATGATATGATGGCATTCTCAGTAATGCATAACAATGTTTGGCTTGTATGCAGGGGACTTGATCTCTGTATTACACCAAAAACTAGCTGTCTTTAGTAGAGTCAGGATGCCAACTTCCTCTCTGTATATTACCAATTTTTTTCTGCTTTAAGTAGTAGAATTATTCTCAACGCATCTTGTTTGGACAGTACAGATTGCCTTTTGATTAGTTTAGTTCTAACTTGGATAGCATCAATTAAGAGGGCCACTTTTCAACCTACTTGAAGTTCTTCAGCAGCCTATTATAAATAGGAAATAACTAAAATTGCAGCCTCTCAGTCCAAAGTTTAAACACCCAGAAATAAAAGCCATTTCATGTCACTATCTTTTGATACTGTATAGTGATGTGTTCAGTTATGTATCCAGTTTCAGATAATGGTAAGCATAGTTCAATTTCCAACAGGTTTTCCTATTTTATAAATAGCATTTATAAACATTTGAGCCTTGTCCATTTTTCTTTTCTTTTTTTTTCTCTCTCCTATAAACAAGTACCGTATTGGCCCGATTATACGCCACACTTTCCCCCCATAATTTAAATCTTTAAAATAGGGGTGCGGTCTATAATCGGGGTTTAGCATTTTTACCTTTTCTAGGGTGTCCGGAAGACTGCAGAGTGCTTTCGGTAGTGCGGTCTGGCGAAAATGCGGTCCCCCGGCAATGCAAGCAAAAACTTCCGTTCCGCCCTGATTCTTGATTCTCAACGTTGATGTAGATGAGGCTGGTGCAGGAAGTGGAGGTCACGTCTGTCGCATCTACATCAACGTTGCAAAACTAAAGTTTGAATGTAAAAAACAAAAACAAAAAAAATTTCTTTAAAATAGCACCAAACTATAAGGGTGTGGCCTATATTCGAGCTAATACTGTAATCTGGGTGAGGTTAATGCCCTGTCCCAAGTTTTTTTTTTTGTTTTGTTTTTTTTTGTTTTGTTTTTTTTTTATATACTGCTTTCAAATTTTAATTTATGTTCCTCTTCATTTTCTTTTGCTTTTTATGTTTTGTTTCTTTTGAATTTAAGACAATTAAATTTTGATTTTGTTTTGCTCAACTTTTGTTTTTGTTTTTGTTTTGCTCAACTTTTAGTGCTGACTGATACATAAGTACACTGGAAAAAAATTATATTCTGCTCTATTTATTATATATTTAAAATGATATCTGCAATATTTCTTTTATTCCACTAGGTGGTACCTTGTGTCAAGCAATTTCCCATGTTTCCTCTCCTGGAAATAATGATAGGACCACTGCATAAGTGTGAACTGTATTAGAGAAATATACTCTATGCCAAACAATATCTTTGTAGCACAAACTACAATTCTGATATTACAGGTTTCAAATTATTTTGGTGATTTTGATACTTTGACCTTCACCCCTAACAAAAACGTTAATAGATACTTTTTGTATAGATATTCTTTAACATAAAACAATTATGTGCGATAGACCTTTTGAGTTGAAAATTTAAAAGTTCTGTCTGGGTAACGGTAAAAAGTGTAATATCTCTTTACAAGAAATTTTTGGATAAGCCACTTTAGAGTGCCATATTTTGTGTAAAGATCAAAACACACATTCATTTGAAACCAAGTGTATCATTTATTTATTTTTTTATGTCCCAGCACAATTTTTAAAAAAAGATGAGTCTATTTGTCGAGAGATGTTTGAGGTGTTTGGTCTTATCTCCCATAAATTACTGATTTCTTTTTAGGAATTAATTGGTCATAATCTAATACAGCTAAGAGCGTGTGATATATTCCTCTTTGTTCAACTTTTATAGAATGTTGTTGTTGCACCATAGATATGTAGTTAATACTTGTTGCAGTCACATAAATAGTAACTTCATAATGTATTACTAGCTATACTCGGATGTACCCATCATCCTGTATTTGAAGAGGTTTTGTGACCTGACTGTGTTGCATATCAGAACAGGTCACCCATTGTATCACATGTGACTCGACAGGCCACATAAAAAGAAATGTTACAAATGGCATCCAACGTGCATACGCAAACATTGCAACTAAAGGAAGATACAGCTGTGTTTGTGACCAATACTCCTCACGTATGCTGCTTCTGACGTCCTCTCAGCTAGTACGGCCCTTAGAGTCTGAAAACTGGCTAGAAAAGGCACAACTGGCACACTGGATGCATGGCCTGTAAACCACACTGGGGAAAAAGGAACAAAGGAAGACCGGTGTAATGCTTAAAGGGCACTCCTTTTATGCATGTTATAGCTATTTGGACTGTTTAAATTGTTGTGCAATTTGCACTGCCAACGCATGGGCGTATTCCGTCCCTTTCCTACCCCCAGCTTTGTAGAAGATATGTTTGGCCGAACACACTTCCATGCACGTATGATATACTTGCCTCCAGTCAGCTCCCGCACTGGCTGGTCAGCCTCTGTAGACCAAAAACACTCCTATTGATTTCAATGATAATGCACCACTTTAAATATTTTATTTAGCAGTACGATAGCACCTCTCTCACACCCCACATCAGAAAGTAAGTGGGGACTTTATTACATGATAATACACAAGTATTACATTTGAACATTTGTTACCAGTTTTAATTGTGTTTTGGTAAAATTTAGCAATTAGCAGAAATATGGACCTTGTTACGTCTTTGCACCTGTCAGTTGGCTTCTAAAACAGAAGTCTGATATAGGTTATTACGATAAACTCCCTTGTGGTTATCAAAGATTCAGCTTCAGGAAGTACTACACAATTGTAAATTGACTAATTCCTAGCTATTGGCTCCAATACATCTAAACTAGTGAACATAGCTGACAATGTGTGAGTAGTACAGCTTTTATTTAATTCATTCTCGGCTAATTATTCTACTTCCCATTAACCTATTGTGTGAAATTATTTTGGGCAGCTGTAATTAGTGTTTCAGAGTTTTCTGGTCTGGTTTATTCTTACCTTGGCTGCATTACTGAAAAGGATTAGTTTGCACTTTTAGTTAAATTTAGTTTGCACTGTTGAGTTTGAGGAACCAAGCTGATACGGTGGGCATAAACGATTTAGTGCACTCGCAATGTTTAAAGGTGGGAAATCAAATTCTAAATAGATGTCCGATACATGGTAACTAGGGCTGCAACAACTAATCGATAATGAAAATCGCTGCCAACAAATTAGATTGATTATAAGATGAGGGATTTTTCAGAGCAAATGCTCTGAAAAATACCCCTCGTTTTATAATGAGGTTCATTCAATGTCACTTACAGCAGTTACTACTTCCCAGTCACTCTGACCCTGCCCCTTTCAGCTTCTCAGTCCCTCACTGCAGCCACATGGAATATTGGCCCCGCCCATTTTCTTTATAGCGTCCACACTGCTCAGCAACAGTAAGTATAAAATGAATATTTGGGCTGCTAAAAGTTAGGGGAGGTGGGGGTTAATTATGGTCAGTTATGGTTGATGGGGTCTTTAGGGTTAATTTAGGGACAGTTATGGTTGATGGGGTCTTTAGGGTTAATTTAGGGGCAGTTATGGTTGATGGGGTCTTCAGGGTTAATTTAGGAGCAGTTATGTGAACGAGTCTATCAATGAGGGCACTATGGCATATCTGAGTGGTATAAGGCATATCTGGGGAGGGTGGAGTAGAAACAAGAAATGCTTTTTTTTTTTTTTTCCTGCTGTTTGTTTTTAAAATCCTGTTTAAGTTATTTTAAATGAAAATTTTACATTTATTTTTATATCCGATTAATCGGAAAAATAATTCGGCCAACTAATCGATTATAAAAATAATCGTTAGTTGCAACCCTAATGGTAACATCCACTTAACACAGTGCTAATATGTCACACTAAGCAATTCATCTAAATCCAGTTCAGAAAAGACAATAAGCCCTCTGCCCCTTTTCTCGAACGCAATAATCCATGCATGTATTTGCATGCAGCAAAATGGACCAGACTGTGCATTATACTTGTACGAGTACAGTGACCCCTTAAAATATTAGAACATTATTGGTGGCAGCTAATTTGCTTTAGCAATCTATTGCGATTCTAGATTAAGGTGATAGCAGAAAATTTAAACTGACACCTTTTTTGGACAAAGATCTGTTTTCATAAGGTGAAATTGTCACATTTTTAAAATAACAAAGCAATAAAAAGGCATCACTAGGTAGCTTATTTAATGTTTGTCTTTTGAGTTTTTTTTAAACCACTTGTGATCCTTGTCCCAGCAAAGATGAATTCCAGGTCTCGGTATTGGTCAACTTTGCTATTTGCAAATATTAAAATTACAATGCACCGTACTGTCCAATAAAGCTGTCTATGGTTGCTTAAAAGTGTTGCAATAGTGGTGTTACCATTTAACTTTTTAAGCAACAGCATCTGATTAGGGCTAACTGAGTAAATATTGTTAGTGTTGGTCATTTTTCTAGAACATTGCCTAAACTTTATAGTATGTTCTGAAAATGTGTGACAAACATTTGATTTGCACACAGTTATTGCTGTTAACCACTATCCTGTTAATGATTCATTGCCTATAGGAGAAATCACATGGGATTATAACATCCTTGCGCTGGCTTGATGATGTTGGTTCACAGCCATAACCATTGGCTAACACACTGCAGCAGGTATGCAATAAATTTAACATGGATTAATGAACAATAACCTAAACTTTTTATTTCTGTACCTGAAATATACAAGTTGTTGAATGGAACTGGTTTTGAGATTTTATGTATGTAGGATACTAGTCATTTATGTTAATGTTGCTTATACTTTACCTGGTTTTGTTGCCTACATGCATATGCTTTCTTGTTGCTTTTTTCTCTAATACTTGCGCTCATACATTTTGCAGTGGTATTCAAGCTCATTGGCACTGTGCAATTTATTTGCTTGCTCGTTTTGTTGGCCAGCACCACCCTTACATGAAACTTCTGCCACAAATGCTGCCTCACTGAGTCTGGTGTGGGAAACACTTGAGTGGCCTTGAGCCACCACCTTAACCCCATTGAACACCTTTGTGATGAATTGAAATACCAATTTCTTGTCCAACATCATAGTTACATAGTATATCAGGTTGGAAAAAGATTCCTCCCGTGAATCAATACCTTGTTTTATGCATGCCAAAACCTTATTGGCCCTTACAGCTGCTTGCTGGCATTGCGCACTGTTGTCAAGTCTGTTGTGTACCATTATTCCTAAGTCCTTCTCGTTGGTAGTTTTCTCCAAGGATATTCCATTTAAAGAATAGGTTGCATTTTTATTATTTTTACCATAATGCATAACTTTGCATTTATCTTATCTCAGAACCTCATCTGCCGCTTGCATGCCCAGTCCACAACTCTGTCTACATTCTCCTGCAAAGAAGAAACATCAATATTAGTCTGAATTACCCTGCCAAATTTTGTGTCCTTGGCTCTCAATGCAGCTTGGGAGATCATTTATAAACACATTAAAAAGAGGACCCAGGACAGACCCCGAGACACTCCACTTAATACCTGTGTGCAGTCTGAGAAACATCCATTCACAAAAACTCTCTGCATTCTATCTTTTTGCCAATTTCCAATCCAAATACAGACATTTGCCCCTATGCCTAATTCTGTTCGTTTGTAGAGTAATTTATGTGGAACCGTGTCAAATGCCTTAGAAAAGTCCAGATAAATCACATCTACAGTCACACCCAGATCTATATTTTTACCAACTTCTTCATAGAATGCTAATTAGTTGGTTTGACAAGACCTGTCTTTCACACATTCATGTTGACTTCTACTAATTGGATTCTGGATCAAGATATATTCTTGAATGTATACCTTTAGCAAACCTTCAAATAATTTCCCCACTACCGATGTTAAGCTTACTGGCTTGTAATTGCCCGGTTAAGATTTTGATCCCTTATTAAATATGGGCACAACACCTGCCTTGCGCCAATCTAATGGAACTATGCCTGAACTGAAAGAATCCATGAAGATCAGTAATAATGGTTGGGCCAGAATTAGGCTTAGCTCCTAAATACCATTGGGTGTATACAATCTGGTCCAGGGGCCTGGTCTGCCTTTACAGTAATTACTTTTTCTTGCGTCAGCCAATCCCGTGTTTGCTGTAATAGTTCCTTCACATTCGCCAGCAGGGGCTTCATCACTGGCTCTCCCTTGGTATAAACAGAAGGGAAAAAAGTATTTAAGATGTCTGCTTTCTCTCTGTCCTCACTAATCAAGTTTCCTGTTTCAGATAATAAAGGACCAACATTCTCTTGGGACTTGTTTTATCATTTTCCAATTTAGCCATTTTAATTGGCTTTTTACAGGCTTTGTTGGCATCTTTGACACTTGACCTTCTGGCTGAATGGGCACAATTTCCCATAGACTCTGCCAAATCCTGTGGGATGCCTTCCCAGGAGAAGTTTTGTATACCTGCAAAGAGAGGGGCAGCTCCATATTAACGCCCTGCTTTTTAGAATGGGATGTCAAACAAGCTCATATAGGTCTCATGGTGAAGATTCAGCATACGTTTGTTCATATAATTTACCATCACAAAATGAGCATGTGGAACTAGTCTACCACCTCCAATGCAGTGTGCTTTGCCTGCTAGCAGTCTATTTAGAGAGAGTAAAATGTCCCATACAGCCCTTCACACAAAGAATGGCTATTAAGGTACTCCCTACCAAATGTGCTAAAGGAACGGGCAAAGATGAGGGCCTTTCCAATCTGATCTGGTGGCTCACCTGTTCCTAGATCATTTCTTACACATGCTAGTTGTCTTCTGCCAAGATTTGCATTTCTGGACTGTTCCCCATATGTTGTGCCGTGACCAGATTAACATTTTCTAAATTAACCTTCTCCCAGGCCTTCTATACTTTTCAAACAATCCCCATCCAAAATCACTTTTTCAAGAGGTAAAATCCATGATCTACAAGTTGAGGTCTTGGTGATTTTAAGAGCTGGCTGTATAGCCACACTTACTTAGGAAAGCTAAGCATTTGAGGCTAGATTCCCTGTATGACAGCACTTGTCTTGTACTTCCATTGTGGGGATGTAAGTTTGGTTATTGTACTCCAGTTTCTCCCTCTACCCGGAGAAACTACACTAAGGCTAGGTTTCCACTTGGGTTTTTGTCCGGCGTTTTTTTCTTGATGAAAAACGCCAGGAAAACTGCCAAGAAAACTGCCGCTGCATTTACCTGCGTTTTGGCGTTTTTTCTGCAGTTTTTTCTGGCGTTTTAGCCTTTCTGTGGAAATTGCTTTTTTTGACCTTAGGCAGTTTTTCCAGCCTTTACAAGTTAGAAGTTTCACCCAGCTAAAAGGGATTAGGATAAATGGCAAGTATCTGCCCTCTCCTGCTGTCATTTACTTGGTAGACCCTTTTGTCTCTTTTCTGTGGTTTGTAAGGCATGCTTTATTTCGAATGTCTGCTCCTCTGGGAAGATTGGCCCCAAATGATGGTGCAAATTGTTTGCTGTTGCTTTTGGCACGCAGGATCCGGTCGCGTATGTTTGTTTGTAATGGCATGTTTGTTCCAAATGGTGTAAAATTCAATATGAACCAGTCCAGGACTTTGTTTTGTGTGAAACTGTTTGTTTTCAGCCTATTTCTCGTAGGACACACAGATACTGGGTCCATCCTCTGCATTGTAACTGTGGAAAAAACGCCATAAAAAACGCCAAGGCAATAAACCCACATGGCTTTTTCATGGCGTTTTTTCTCTCCCATAGACTTCTATTGGAGAAAAAAAGCCAAGATTTCTTGCAAAAAACGCCAGTGTCAACATGCTGCGATTTTGAAAAACTGCCACAGAGCCCAAAAAAGCAGAAAAACGCCAAAGAGGACTGAAAAAACGCCAAGTGGAAATGGCATTTTGCGATTTCCTATTGAATTACAGCTAACATCTGGCTGCATGCGTTTTTCACAAAAAAACGCCAGGTGGCGCTATTGGCGTTTTTATAGGCGTTTTTAGCAAAAAAAAACCCCAATGGAAACCAAGCCTAACTCTACAATTTTCTTTATTATGTATATGGCTGGAAACCTTTCCATGAACTGTAAAGTGGTACCTAATGAAATCCTAACAACATTGGTGGGTTGGTTGGGGCTTGGTCCTTTTTTATTTTTTTTGTCTTGTATTTTTGTTAACCCCATTTTTACCCCTAGATACAGTGGATATAAACAGTCTACACACCCCTGTTAAGCCAGGTTCTTGTGCTTTTAAAGAATGTGACAAAGATAAATAATGTCAGAACTTTTTCCACCTTTAATGTGACCTGTAACATGAACAATTCAATTGCAAAACAAGCTGCAATCTTGGGGGGGGGGGGCAATTAAAAAAAAAAAAAAAAAAAAAAACTCACAATGACCTGGTTGTGTAAGTGTGCACACCCTTAAACTAATTCTCTCTCCCTCTCTCCCATAATCAAATCCTGTATAGTACAAAACCACTGATAAAGGAAAAACTCACAAACCGGCCATTTCCATTATGATGAAGGTGGTCAAGAAAAGAATATCTTAAGGTCCTCTAAATAATGGCATTGGGTTAGTTGGAATTATTAAAGAAAGAAACACAACATTAAGTGTTTTGTTTATGTAACTCTCACCATACATTACTCCTGTGTTTGTGTTTTTTTCCCCCCATAAGTCTCTTTACTGGCATGAGCTCAGATTTGTTTACACTGAGCTCTCATGGGAATTTCTCTAAAGCAAGCACATAAGTGTTTATGGAGACTAAGTCATATCCTAGGATTACAAACAGATTGTCAAAAGCCCTTTTTAACTGCAGCTCATAAATACATCAGCCACTTTGCCTCTGGCTGATGCAGTGGGTTAAGGGTTAACGGTGAAGAGACAAATTGTCTACCCTAGTAGTATATGGTTTTTGTGTTTTCACACAGAATGTCATATTTTTGCCCTGTTTGGATATTCAATGTCAATGTGTATGCTTTACCTTTACTTAACCTTAAATTAGTTTTCCTCTTGCCTAAAAAAACATAAAAAAAAACTTTTGTGACCTTTTTTCTTTATAAAACAAAAATGCAAATATTGCTGATTTTCTTAACTTATTTCCCCTCACAGTGTGCTTCATGGAAAGTTTGAGCCTATCGCCATCATGATATTTAATTTAACGTTCCCCAAAAATTAAAAGCTTCACTAATTACAGTGTAACTGTTGTGCTAATATAACATTCTACTAGTTATATAAACCTAAAACATACCATTTTTGATGGCAGAACTAATAATCACATCAGCCAACTGTAAAGACAATTTTTAATCTGTCCTTGGTCTTCTGTTATCTTTAGGGGTACCCTTATGTCTATCCAATGTATGTTAAAATTCCCTCATTGCTATCACTTCTGCTGATGCTCTTCTGCTTAAGCACCTTCTCAATAAATCATAACCTGCATTACATCTAAATATGACATATTTAATGGAGCCTTTATTGTAGGAGTTGTCAAGATTATGTACCAGCATGCTTTTGTGCCTATCTGGCATAGGACTTCAACTGCCACTTGTTAAACTATTTCACTATTACAAAGCTCTTGTGTGAGAAATGTGTTAAAGATGCAGTACTGTATATCTTAAATAGCTCCATTATATTCTACAGCGCTGTACATGTACAATTGAACTGACAGTGACTCATTCTAGTGTAACTTAAATTTATTAAAAGTTAAAATGGTGTATTGCATGTACATATAATCAGTCCGATGCACAGGGCGTTCCTAATCCTATATTTTGAGTGCTTTTTGTAGGGAGGTGTTCACAATGCCAAGACTTTGCCTTTACAAATTTTGGGTTCTCAAGGAGTCAACATAAGGTTTGATGTTGACCAATGAGCCAGGTATTGGGAATCAATTTACAAAATTTGACTTGGATTTAATTTTCAAGCTCCATCATGGGATCGTTTTCAGTGGGCATTATCATTAGTATGTTAGCTTTCAAAATATTTTAGACATATCATGGATTATTTGAGCTCATTTGTTTTTATATTGCATTGTATCTTGATTCATTTGTATCTCATGTAAAGTTTGTTTATATTGAAGTCTGTTAGACAGAAGGCTTTGTTTCCCATATTGTATATGGTTAAACATTTTGTATATTTGGTGTCTTAAGTTATTTTAATTTTACACAAGAAAATATTCAGGTACCATTTTTCATTTTAATGTTGTTTTTTACATGGTTTGAAATAAAGTATAACGCTGCTTTCCAAGCAAACATTTTACATCAGATCCACACTTCTGTCTTTTAATGATTATGTAGTTATTTAATTGTACAAGGCATTGATATGAAACTTTTCAGAAACTGGAAAAATACAGAAATGTATTTTTTAATGCCGATCAAAATTTCTTAGTGAATCCTGTTAAGTGTCATTAAAATACCTTTTAGGGAGTAAGTTTCCTGTTTTACTATATAATCCTAATAAAGCACTGGCAATTTGCAGTTAATGTGAGTTGTCTATACTTTTTTGTTATCACATGAGTTATGCTTTATGGGATTTAACAGTGAGTAGTTACTTTTTACTACAGTTTTTTTTATATGCAACTGCTCTAGCACATCTAATCGTGTTTTTTGTGTTTATGGTAAATGGGATTAACATCTCCAAAATTGATTTGGCACCAATGTAGTGTATAGCATGGCATCTCAAGTGGTGCATAATTATTCACAGATGGATATGCCTACAGTTAGCCATGGTAGGTGTTTTAACAGGGTGTAATGCCTGAATCACATTCAGTATATGACCATACAGGTGATAACATTTGTGATTTCACCCATGCTCATTGCGCTAACCAAAGCTAATAATAGTTTTGACATAAATCACATTTAATGACTTTAACGTGTTTCCAGTGCTTGCTATTTCAGGATCTAAACTACTTTCGTATTTTCTATTGCCTTACGCTTGGTACCAGGAGTGAATCCCAAAGTAGCCTAAATACCAAACATGTTTTTAAAATTTCGGAAGGGGAAGAGAGTCCCGACCACTTCCTAATTGGGTGTCCTGGGTTTGGGACCCTGGACTCCTATATTCAGGAAATGTAGAAAGTACCCTATTTGCTCAAGTGTAAGACCAGGCTTTTTTTCCCCAGAGCAAATGCTCTGAAAAATATCCCTCATCTTATATTCAAGGCTGTCTTATAATTAGACCTCAAAAAGAGGTCTGACTATAAGACTAAGATCCAGATCACCTGCAGCACTGCAGGGGCCCTGGATCCTCCTCTCTGGTAGCCGGTGACTGCCTGTGCGATGTGCAGACAACCTCCGCTGCAACCGGCACTTCCGCCGGGGCTTCTATGACTGAGCACCGGCGGAACTAACGTGCAGGAGAGGTTGCCTACGTGTATCTCGCAGACGTCCACCAGGTGCCCCCACTAGACACCAGGGAGTCTGAAGTACGGGGGGACTAGTCTGGGCAAGCATTGGTAAATTGGGGGGGCAGAGTGGCATATGAGGGTGATATAAGACATTCCTGTAGGCAGAGTGGTATATGTGGGGGGCAGAGTAGCATATACAGGGGTATAAGGCATATCTGGGGGGGCAGAGTGGCAAGCCGTGGGGCAGATGTGCATAACTGGGAGGAAGGTTGGCAAATAAAAGGAAATGAAAACAAAAAACATTTCTCAATCTGATTTTGTTAAATGTGAAAAATAGTTTACATGTGAATTATTTACTAGTAAAACAGGCACAGGCTGATGACCACTTAGATCTATCACGTTCCCACCCAGTGGAGAAGAATATTGCAGCAGGCACTTTGAACAAATGGACGATCTTCAACTAGAATAACTGGAAAATTGGAGTAGTGTGCCATTTCGCAGGGTGCCGTAAGGTATCAACAAGCCTAAAGCCAGACAGAATGGTAAATTTGGTTCTTGTGTTATAGACACAATGCGTAAATGACAACTGAGGAAGAAAAACAAATGGTTAGCAGATAGTATTGTTGGGGTTCATACCTTGGTAGAAACAGTAGAGTGGGAGAAAATTGAGTCCTGGGATAGTACTTTGATGAAGCGATTGAGGTAGAATTGACACTTTGGTTATTAAATCAACAAATTAACCAAATAATTGGGCTCAATTTCACTAGACCCACCCAGGCATGATTAATGCCTGTCCTGTTTAAATTAAACATCAATTTAATAGAGCCAGTCATGGTAAGTGAAGATCTTAAAAAGCAGCACATGATGCCGCAATCTAAAATAAAGAAACAGCCATTGACCTCTGTCACTATGGAGAGGGTTACTAAGGCTTTGAGACTTCATTGTGGTGGGTGACTTACCATAATTGATAGAACCATAAAATCTTGAAGAAGAATGTCTTGCTATCGGTTGGTGACCTAAAGTTCAAGAACAGTTGGGTAATGCAGCAGAACAATCACCCAAAAGCACACAAGCAAGTCCACCTCTTGAATGTCTCAAAAGAAACAAAAAGAAGGTTTTGGAGTCACCTTGTCAAAGTCCTGACTTGAATCTGATTGAGATTATGTGACATGACCTTAAAAAGGCAATTCATACTCAAAATCCTTTCAATGTGGCAGAATTTAAGAGTAGGCCAGAATTCCTCCACAGCGATAATCATTCCCAGTGTATGGAACACCTGCAGAGTTGTTTAACCCCCAGCCCTTGGCGTATATTGGGCGAAGGCATGCAGGGTTTGCGTAAAATAGCGCGTATCCACAGAGTAGTACGAGAGCTAATCGTGCAATCAGCTTTTATACGATAAGTGAAATGGGCAGCACCCAATACTGAATGGTCTAAACTGTCGAGGCATAAACCGGGGGATGTGCCATTGTAGAGTATAGCCATTTACTATGTTTAGTGCCTTCCAAGGTTTGGGGGCAACAGTATATGGAGCCAATAATCTTACAAGCAGGTAGGGGCCTTTTAAAAGCCTAGATAGTCTTAAGCCACGTGCTGATAAACTGACGAGCAGAAAGGTGAGAGAATGAACCAGAGCTGTTCACAGTTCAATTTAATTGGATATTTTAGCTAGTAGGTTCCAGCAGAAAAAGATAGATGGGGAACCTACTTATGTGTTGGTGAAACAGCAGGAACTGAACAAAACAATTGCAGGCTGAGACTAACTGCAGGGTGGTGGGAAACCTACCTTATTACCCATCATCTGACTTTCAGTGCAAAACACACCCCTTAGTCCTCGCTGTATGCTGATGCATATGATGCTTTGTTTCAATTCATCTTAAAGTTAGTTATGAGACCAGGGGTCTGAACCCCATAGGTAAATGTACGGTTATATTGGGAACAACAGACCAGACCACAACAAATGACTGGTGTATTATATACTAGGGCAGTGGTATTATTCCAGGGAAATAAGAAATAAATATACAAAAGGATAGCCTGGCATCAGGTGCACTGCCGCATGCAAACAGGGAATCAGGCCAAATACATTCTCACTTGTCCTTTGTGCTAGAAAGTAAAGAAGAAATGGGTTACATGAACACCTGGACAAATCTATTAGGGCAACCATGAAGGACAGGTGTGGCGAGTGGATTATATTAGAAATATAAAATGTAGCGACAGATAAGAACCGTTCGACACATCTAGTCTGCCCAACAGACTGGGCCAATTAGAGCATTGTGCTACAGACATCAAATAATGCCCTGTCCTTGGAAGGGGTTCTGTATTTGGGGAGGGGGTTTTATGCGTGGTGTTAATATCCATCCGGTGAGGACAGAGACTTCCATGAACAAGATCTGATTTCAGTCAGGGAACGCAAGTGTTCCCCACAGACTACAATAGGGACCCTCTACTGGGCTGAGGAGGGCTGATTGCAAAGGAGGGCCTGATGGAAAACTCTGAGTGGTTTGGTGTGAGTATTGTATGTAAATGACCCCCTTGCACTGTTTAATATGCTGTCAAGGATGCCATACTGGCCGCGTGCCGCAAGACCGGCTCTTTGGCATGGGACGGCCACGACATACAAATATTTCCCGACCTGTCTCCCATCACCCTTCAGTATCGTCGGATGCTCAGGCCACTTACATCTGCTCTCCGGGATGCTGCCATCCCCTACCAGTGGGGGTTCCCGTTTTCCCTGATGGTTCGCAAGGGACCAGACCGCTTTATTGTACGTTGAGCTGAGGATGTACCGGACCTACTTGAGAAGCTGGGCCTCCCGGCTATACCTATTCCTGATTGGGAATTTTCCTTCCCTCTCTCACCTAAACTGAGCGATTCCTCGTGCGACTGGACCGCCAAACCCCAGAGGCGCTGTAAATCCAGACCGGAATGACACTCTCCATGTTTACACCATAAGCCTACCTCTGTGTTTTTTGCGGGATTTTTTCCTAGGCCGCTGCTGCGGTGCCTTTTTTTTTCGTGCTCCCCTGGACTCCTTCTCGCGACCTCTTCTCGTCTCCCGGCTTCACTTCGAGGAGTGGTTTCCGGCTGCGCATCGACTCTCCCCATCGTCTTGGAGGACTCTTTGTTCTTCTTCAGACCGGTGCAGTCGGCTGCTGCTCTCGGACCTCCCGTGTGATGCCTCTCTAGCCTCGGGGACGTTGCCGGTACCGTCTTGTCCGGTACTTGAACTGTTTGATGGGTTCATGTGAGGGACGACCTTTTCACTTTTATGCCTTTGATTTTGCCCCCTTTTTTATTACTGCTTTGTGTTTTTGTTTGCCGTGTACCTGGTTATGCTTCGCACGGTCCATGGTTACCGGGGCTCGGTGTTTAGTATTGGTGGTCCCTCGCCCTTATGACTAACCCTACCTTTTCGCGCTTCCGTTAGCCCTTATTTTGCTTTCAGTCTCTGCTGCATTCTTTCTCCTCCTTTGGGAGTCGTTTTTCTGTCTAGCCATGACGATCGGGACGCCCTTTCCTTTTCCTTTCTTTTCGCTACCGATTTCTGTCATGGTTCCCTCTTTACTCTGCGGCCCTTACCTGGGTGGCGGGTTGTGAGTCTTACCTGTTGCGCATTTCCTGGTCTCCGGTTCCCAGGTTGGCCTGCACACAATTGCACACTTCCGCAGGTTTTGTTAGCCCTTTTTGCGCTTTCAGCCTCTGTTGCACCCTTTCTCCTCCTTCGGGAGTCTTTTTTCTGCCTAGCCATGACAGTCGGGAAGCCTTTTCCTTTTCCCTTCTTTTTGCTACCGACTTCTGTCATGGTTTCCTCTTTCCTATGCTGCCCTTACCAGGGTAGCGGGTTGTGAGTCTTATCTGTTGGGTGTGCCAGAGTATGTCATGGTCCCCGGTTCATTGTTTGCCTTACACACACTTACCCACTTTTGCGCTTTTGTTCGCTCGTATTCTGCTTTCCTTTTCTGTTGCAATCCTTCTCCTCCTGGAGTCATTTTTCTTTCTAGCCATGGTGGTCGGGAAGCCTTTCCCTGCTCTTTTCTTTTTGCTCCCGGCTTCTGTCATGGTTTCCCTTTTTACTGTGCAGCACTCACCTGGGTGGCGAGTTGGGTGCCTTACCTGTTGCGCGTGATTGCGCATATTACCATCACTAGTCCCCTGGTTGTCTCACACACATCTACACACTTTTATGTTTTATCCCCGTTCATATGCCTACTTATGTGCCATTTTGGTTGGTTTTTTCCTCACGTCATATTTATAGTATGCAGTGGGCCACGGTGTCTGCTATAATTTCCTTATTTTCTTTGTTTGTCATTGGTTATTTTTTCTTGTTGTCTGTGCTGTCTCTGCTTCCCGAGCTGACCATCCTGGTTCCTTGTGTCCCAGGTTTTTGGTTTTGTCCACTGTTTGGACGACATGGCTCTCCTGTTGCTAGGCACTCTCCTCGCTGGTGCCTGCCCCTGTTATGATTTACGGTTCTTATGTTTATCTATGTATGGTTTTTGTTGTTTTGATGGCGCATGTCTCGTGCCCACTTCTCTCCTGCCTCTCTAGGTGTCGCACTCATGC
Source organism: Spea bombifrons (assembly GCF_027358695.1). Taxonomy (NCBI): domain Eukaryota; kingdom Metazoa; phylum Chordata; class Amphibia; order Anura; family Pelobatidae; genus Spea; species Spea bombifrons. The sequence continues at coordinate 73,145,854 of NC_071087.1, read as the reverse complement.
AATCGAATAAAGTGAGGTTTACTACCCTTAACGTTCGGGGCCTCAATAAGCCGGAACGGTGTTCTCAACTAATTCATTTCTTACAGTCTGCTAAATCTAAGGTCGCCTTCATCCAGGAGACCCACTTCAGGGCCGGGAGGGAACCCAAATTATATTCTAAACACTTTCCTCTCCTCTACACGTCTAGCTCCCCAGATTCCAAAACTAAAGGGGTCGCTATATTAATCCATATATCCTTGCCGTTTCAAGGAGGGATTGGGAGGGAAGGTGCCTCTTCATAAAAGGTTATGTTGCCACCCAAATGATCACTCTGGCCTGTGTTTATGCTCCCAATCGTGACCAAACGCGGTTTCTGGTTTCGGCCCTACATAAATTGGCTGACTTTCAGGACGGGATCTCCTTATTGGGTGGTGACTTTAACATGACGATGGACCCGCGACTGGACAGCTCCTCGGGGCGGTCTTGCATCTCCTTTTCACGCATTGCTAGGGTTAAAAGGGCCCTCCACGCCATGCAACTAGCGGACGCGTGGCGTGTTCAACATCCCTCTACAAGGGATTATACGTATTTCTCCCCTTTGCATTCTTGCTATACAAGAATAGATTCTATTTTCGTGTCTCACCATCATTTATCTTTGCTGTCCTCCTCCAGTGTGGGCCCTATCACTGTAGGTGATCACGCCCCGGTCCATATCACTCTCTCTTTTAAGTGTCTCCCTCCCCGCTCCTGGTGTTGAAGGCTTAATGAGTCCTTACTTTCTACGCCTGCCCATATTCAAACTATTGATAAGGATCTCAGACAATATTTTTCGGAGAATGTTTCTGCCCACTTACCCTTTTCCACTGTCTGGGAGGCCCATGAGTCGGTGACATGGGGGCGCCTGATCCAAATGGGGGCTACCGTTAAGCGTATCCACTTGGGTGAAATCATGCATCTTACTAATGAGATCGCTCGATTGGAAAATACGCATAAGCTTACCTTGGACCCCGCCCTCCTGGTCCAGTTGGTTGCTCTGCGGGAGAGATTGGCGTCCCTGGTGGATAGTTAGTCTAGGAGACTTTATCTCTTAACCCGTAGTCACTTCTATGAATCCGGGGACAAGGCGGGTAGGTTGTTTGCTAGGGCTGTCCGTGCTAAGAGGGCTCAGTCCTTTATACCGAAGGTCCGGGATCGCTCCGGTACCACCCACCATTCCACTCCTGACATAGCAGCCTGTTGCCGCGACTATTATGCCTCCCTGTATAACCTTCCTCCTGCTCCGGGCTTGGCGCCTTCCTTTCGGGACTCCCTGCGGCAGTACTTGTCTAAATATTTACCGAAACATGTCTCCCCGTCGGATGCTGCGCTTTTGGATGTCCCGATTGACCTAGCTGAGGTGGTGGCGGACATTAAATCTCTCCCCATTGGCAAGAGTCCCGGTCCTGACGGACTTATGAAAGCGTATTACAAACAGTTTATTGCCACTTTAGCTCCCCATTTGGTTACCTTGTTTAATGGCATGGCTAACGGGGACCACTTTGACCCTCATACCAACACTGCCCATATTACTGTTATACTGAAGCCGGGTAAGGCGGCTGACCTTTGCGAAAGCTAACGTCCCATCTCATTGCTCAACACTGACATAAAATTATTGGCTAAGATTCTTGCTACCTGTTTGGGGCCCCTTGTCCCGTCGCTTATCCATCTGGACCAGGTTGGCTTTGTCCCGGGGCGGGAGGCGAGGGATAATACCACCAGAGTGCTTGACATTCTTGACCAGGCTTAACATCCCGCTGGCTCTGGTCTCCACGGACGCTGAGAAGGCGTTCGTTAGGGTCTCTTGGCCCTATCTATTCCAAGTGTTGCGCAGCCTGGGCCTGGGTGCGACTTTTTGTAACTGGGTCTTGGTGCTCTATTTTAACCCTTCTGCCAGAATCAAGATAAATGGCTTTCTCTCTGACCCGTTTCTCCTGGCCAATGGTACTCGCCAGGGGTGCCCAGTCTCCCCCCTCCTTTTCGCACTTAGCATGGAGCCTTTGGCCAATGCCATTAGAGCCAATCCTGGTATCTCCAGGATGTTGGTTTCGGGGGTGGAGCATAAACTGGCCTTATTCGTGGACGATATGTTGGGGATCTTGTCTACTCCCCTTACGTCTCTCCCCCATTTCCTCCAGGAACTGGAGACGTACCAAGCATTTTCTAACTACAAGATTAACTTGGGCAAGTCGGAGATATTGGGGGTTCACCTGGCGGACTCTACTAAGCGGGAGTTAGGCTCTAGGTTTCCCATTAAATGGTGCGACTCGTCACTTCGATTTTTGGGCCTCCGACTCCCTGCGGATCTCTCCCTGCTATTCTCCCTGACCGGCCCAACGCGCGTCTGAAACATTCCACCATTTCCCCGACTATGCGTGTTCTTCGGAAGTACATGTCTAAAGGTTTTTTGTAGTCCTCCCCTAGCCCTCTCTTCCCCATCTCTGACAACCCTGCCTTTGCCCCTGGCTACAGAACAGGCAGGACAAAGCCGTTTTCTCCACTGCTTACCGGTATCCTGCGCCTTTATCACGTTTCTGACCTGGACTCTGTTAAACCCCTACAGACTCTGTTCAGGGCGTCTAGGCCACGCCCGCAAGACACCTTTTTTTTATGCCCAAATGCGCCACTTTATTGCTTCCTTGCCATGCCTGGCGGGTTACCGCAGACCTCTGACAGAATTTGAACTCCTGTGTACCTCTAAGTCTGAACCGCCCCACCTGGTTTCCGCGCTGTACTCCATCTTCCTTACTCTCGAGTGCTCCTCTAAGCCGTATTTCCTGGCCCTTTGGGAACGGGATTACTCGGCTCTTTCCGGGGATGAGGTATGGGGTAAGATTATTCAGTTGGTCCATAAGGGCGCTATCTCGAGTAGAATTCAGGAAACCCGCTACAAATTATTGATTTGGTGGTATCGTACCCCACATGCTTTACATCAATTCCTCCCAGATGTCCCAGACCTTTACTGGAGGTGCGAGGCTGGCCCTTGGTTACCCCCTTTTGAAAAGCTTGTGGAAGGGGTGATTCGGAAAGTTAATGACCCTAACTATGTGCTGACCTCTGAGGCGGCTCTCTTACACCATACATCGCTCCCGGTCGCTGTTTATAGACACTCAGTGACGTACCATATATTGAGTGCGGCCAAAGCTGTCATTCCCCGTTTTTGGAGATCCAGGCTTGGCTCAGTAGGATGAACTTTATTGCCCACATGGAGGAGTTGGTGTGGGCTTCCAGGGGCAAGGACTATTTGTACAACAGGCGTTGGTTCTGGTGGAAGGAGCTCACTTCTTCCTCGCGCTTCCCTGCCCTTTTAAAGTCCACCTGAGGTACCCTTTGGTCGGCACTGGTTTGCCTCCTCTAGGTTCTACATATGCGGCTCATCCTTCCCGTTCCTGGGTGTTGTTCTCCTTCTGTGCCCTTCGATTGCCTCTCCAGTACCTCTGTGTTGTGTGGTAGTAGCGACGCGCGCCATCTGAATTTTATGTTTGTTCATGATTTTGATGTTTTTTTTATGTTGCCTCTCTCTCTCCGTGCAATGACATCTCCGTGTACTCCCATACGTACCTTCCTGTCACATACATTGTGTTTTGGAACCATGTCTAGGGGGTCTTTGTTGGACACCACTCTCCTATTGTATACCCTGATTGTTGTGCACCTCTGTTCCGCACTCTGTACTCTCCTGTTCTTCTACCTTGCGCTAAGTGTCATGATGCTCTGTTATGCATGGTTATCGCCCTGTGTAATAATGTATCGTATGCCTTATGACCATTGTTTCATCTTGGTTTATTTTGTAGTGCATTGTGCCTCTGTACTTACCATGTGCTTTTTCATATGTTCTCGGATGTAACACAATTTTTTTATTAATTTTTTATTAAACGGAGACTTGAAAAAAAAAAGAATTTACATGCAACAGCTCCTTGTCTGTATACAAAATTATATGAAATACCATTATAGTCAATGTAAAACTGCAAACTCCATATTTTTATATAGCTTTATATAAATAGTTTAAATATATTTATTAAATAGCAAAGCAGTTTGTCATTAACAGAAAACAACAAGAATATTGCAATCAACTATATAGCTCCTACAATTAGTTTTTTTTTAAATATTACTTTATATATATAAACAATTTAAATAGTTTTAATAAATAGCAAAACTTTATCATTAACAGACAACATTAACCATCACAATATTGAAATCAACTATATATCAATCAACTCAAACTGGTGCTTCCCGTGCCTTCTTGGCTGCAAATATAGACACTGCTTCCTTCAGGTGTATAGTTTTGGCTAATTCGTGTTCAATTGAAATTGTCGCCAGGCCCACCAACCTTTCTTGCGTAATTGTGCAGCGCAGGTATGTTTTTATTAGCTTCAGCTTTGAGAAGCTTCGCTCTCCACTAGCAACGGTTACAGGAAGTGTTAGCAGTATGCACAGAGCAATGAAGGCATTTGGAAAGAGGGCAGTCAGATTGTTTGTGCAGATATACTCCAGCACACCCTTGGGAGACAAGTCTGAAGGGATATATTTTGAAATCGCTCATCATCATTGAGATCAGTCGAGTCAATATCCCACATGTTCTCATGGGACAAAACTCTTTCCAATTCTTTACACTGCTGGAGTAGGTCTTCAGGTATTGCTTCTTAGAGCTTGAGGAATGTTGTAGAGAACCCCAAAGACATTGCTGTGCTCGTGTAGCTGCAAAAAACATTATTCCAGCGACTGGATAGCACAGTCTAGAACTTGGTAAAACAAATTAACTTTCATCTGTTGTTTTGGATCGATGATGCATTCATCCTCTGCCTCATAATCAAAATGGGTTCTTCTGCGGCGAGCCCGAACTTCGGCAAGGGGAAAAGTCGGATCAATGTCAAGTTCTTCTGCCATCTTTTGTGCACTTTTCAACACATTTTCATATTCCTCATCTGACCGATAAGTCTGTAGAAAAATGCCTTTGACGTGTCAAGTTGAACTACTGCAGAAATATCAACATCAGTCTGTGCAGTCTTTTGCTTATGATGTTTACGTGGAAGAGTACATCATGCCACAACACTAGACCACACAGAAATTTTAAATTGCATATATTCCTTGTGATTCCTTTCCCTGTTGCCAGTGTTTTGCCACGAGCTGCTCCTATTAAACCATCATCCTCCATAACTGCAGTTAGGGAATCATAAATTTTCCCAGTCTGGTTTCGGATAGCCTTTACTGCTTCCACGCGACTCTCCCATCGTGTGGTACTTGGTGGTTTCACTGTAATATATGTCCAAGATGTTTGAGGATTTGCCAACGGTGGGTAGATGCAGAGAAGAATACATACACACTTTGTATCACATTAAAGAACTCTGAAGCTTCGGAACATGCAGAGACAGCATTGCTGACTACCAAGTTCAATGAATGGGAACTGCAAGGGACAAAAAAGGCTCTGGGATTTAACTCCCACACTCGTGTTTGTACACCGCCGTTTTTTCCCTTCGCGTTGGCTCCATTGTCGTATCCCTGTCCTCTCATATCCTTAAGGTCAACTCCCATTTCTTCCAGCTTCTCAAGAAGTATGTTTGTCATGCCAGATCCTGTTGTATCATCTATATCGATGAACCCAAAAAAATGTTCTCTGACATTTACACTTGAGTCTGTTGTCGTTACAAAAGGGACCATTAAAGTAATTTGTTCAGCATGGCTTATATCAGGTGTACAGTCCAGAATTAGAGAGTAATATTTTGCAGCATTCAGGTTTGCCAGAATTGTCTGTTTGATTTGCCCTGCCAGTAACTGGATGATTTCGTTTTGAAAAGTCTTACCAACATAGTGAATGTGGGTTTCTTTACTGGTTACTCTTCTGAGATGTTTCTTTAGGACTATCAAACTCTTCCATGAAATCCACAATTTTAAGAAAATTACCATTATTTGGCACAAACAACTTATCTGATGTCCCACGCAGTGCCAGGTTATGAGTAGCAAGGACTCTAACAATGGCAATGAGCCTTTTTAGAACATTTTCCCAGTGATTAGTTTCAGAATCAATCTTCTCTTTGTGTTTTGCATCTATGGTTGGCTTCAACTTAAGTCTTGTACGCAGTTCCAACCAGCTATGGAATGCTCTCTCGTGAGATGGTGTCTTCTCATGACATGCCAAATTCCTGCTCAGGTGTTTCCAGTCATCTGTTCCTCTAGAACTTAAAGCAGATGCAATGAGGTCTGTTTGGAAGACTTTGCTGCAAAAACAATATACAGCATTCTTACTCTTTGAGTACATAAGCTACGACTTCTCCACTTTCTCCATATTGGGTAGATTATGCCAATAATGCATCCGATGAAAGCTTCGATTTCCTTCAGATTTGACCTTTGAAAAGCTGAAACTTTTCAGCTGGTGTGGACCGCATGCTACCAGGAAATCTCTCGGTTTACTGCTCATATTTGGCCAGAGCCCTGGGTCTTCAAGAAATAGAGAACTAAACTCAGCATCACCAGGAACCAGCTCATCCACCGTGCTCACATCTGTTGGGCTTTCACCTTCACGAATATGTAGAGCTTCCTCAGTTTGTGATGCTGATGTGGATGCAGTAGCAGTTATCTCCTCAGTTGGAAGCTCCTGTTCCATAGGAGCTTTGTCTTGACTCCCTGGTTTAATAAATTTCAGCATGGCTCCTTTCTGCTTAGATAAAAAAGCCTTCTACTCTAATCTTTTCATATTGTGCACCAGAAAGACGTATGCGTTTCTTTCCACCAGACATGGCTGATGCATGCTGTTGGCAAAAGGTGACACAAAAGTAGAACTTTAGCGTTGCGTATCAAGAAGACAAAATCACATAAAAGACAAACTTTAACTACATAATAAGTACTTATCTCTTTGAAGTAAAGACTACAATTGAAATATGACTTCAAAATAACAACTGAACTGTGCAGTTTCTTTAATATTAGCCCCTGCTGTCAATATATATATATATAAATATTAGCCCCTGCTGTCAATATGTATAAATATTAGATCCTGCTGTCAATATATATATATACCGTATTTACTCTATTATAAGACAAGGTTTTTTTTCAGAAAATTACCTCTCGTCTTATAATTGATGTTGCCTTCTAATCAGACCTCAAATGAGGTCTGACTATGAGACTAAGATCCAGATCCTCCGCAGCGCTGCAGGGGACCTGGATCCTCCTCTCTGGTAATCCCCCTGCTATAACCGGGCAGCAGGGGTTGTATATGCGCAACGCACAGATACCACTGAGGGGGTGCAGACAACCCCCACTACTGCGGGCACTTCCACCGGTGCTTCAGTGACGGAGCACTGAGGGTCACATGACCTTCCGGGAAGCGGAGGTTGCCTACACGAATTGCGCAGATGCCCATCCGCTGCCCCTAGCGAGAAGAGAGAAAAAGCAGCACTGGAGATGAACTGGTAAGTCGGGGTGGGGGACATAAGGCATTTCTGAAGGCAGAGTGCCCCATGAAATGCCTTTTAACCCCTAAATGCCAGAGTGGCATATAGAAGGTTAAAAGGCATTTCTGAAGGCAGAGTGGCATATAGTGGGTTAAAAGGCATTTCTGAAGGCAGAGTGGCATATAGTGGGTTAAAAGGCATTTCTGAAGGCAGAGTGGCATATAGGGGGTTAAAAGGCATACTCCTCCACATGGAGCGCAAATACATAAGGAGAAAAACAAAACAAAGATAGTATAATATAGTAAGGAGCAATATCTGGTGTATAGTCTCCTCTATAATGAAATTAGCAATTGTGTTTCACAAACTCCAAAGAACCAATTTAAGTTTCCTTTTTCATAATATATTCAGATTGAAATAGACTAAATAACACGATTTCTGGAGTTTTGTCCTTTTGAAGTGACTAGAAATTCAGGAAGGCGTTTTATCTCTGGATTAATACAAATTACAAAGTTCTATTTATCCCTACAGTAAGTAAAGTGCCAGGAAACAGATAAGCAAATACACAGGCTCTGCCACACCGACCCCCAAACACACACACCAGAACAGGCTCTGCCACACTGACACCTAGACAAATAGAGACAGACTCTGCTTTACTGACACCCAGACACACACACCAGGACAGGCTCTGCCACACTGAACCCCAAACACACACACCAGGACAGGTTCTGCCACACTGACACCCAGACAAATAGAGACAGACTCTGCCATACTGACACCCAGACACACACACCAGGCCAGGCTCTGCCGCACTAACCCCCAAACACACACACCAGGACAGGCTCTGCCACACTGACCCCCAAACACACACACCAGGACAGGCTCTGGCACACTCACACCCAAACACACATACCAGGACAGGCTCAGCCACATCAGAATGGGATAAGCTACTAGGAGCATAAAAAATGCTTTCCACATTGCTGCTTGTTGTGTGTTTGCCCCCTTTGTGTATCTGTGCCCCCAGCCAGGCCCCTTTGTGCATTTTGCCCCAACATACCCCTGTCTATTGATTTATTTGATGCCCCCAGCCAGCCCCCCCTCCCTTGTGTTTTGATGCCCCCACTCCTTTTGTACTGGTTAATTGTAATGCACCCATACCCATGTGTATTACCCTGCTTTATGTATAGATTGTCCTAACCACCCTGTTGTGTACTTATGTCCCCAGCCACCCTCTAGGGGCATGAATATGTCTCTCCATGACTCCATCTGTCTATCGCCTCAATTTTTTCTTTTTTTTTTTTTAAATACTTACTTTTTCTGCTGACTTTATTCCACTGACGTGCTCTTCTCCCTCGAGATCTTCTCCTTGTCACATCGTGACGAGCAACTGTTCTGCGTGAGCCTGCCCCCTTGAGCGTCACTGCGCATCTTCAAGGGGGCGGGACGAAGAGCCGCACTGATTGGCATGCAGGCAAGCCGGCCGCTTTCAAATAATTAAACGGAGGCGGTTTTACAGCTGTTTTCAGCGGTAGAGGCATTGGATGCATTATCCACTCTGCTCCATGGTAGGGCCGGCCCTGCCAGTAAGGGCAGCATCACTCCCCAGTGGCCAGCAGGAATACAGGAAGGTAGGTGACCTCACTCCCCAGTGGCTGAGTGGGCCACAGGGAGATGCTGCATGTATGATAATCATACAAGTATCACAGGCAATGTTAACTAGGTAGATATGTTCTTTTTCTATAAAATTACAGAATAAATTGAAGATACAATAAAAAAATGTATCAGGAAGTGTTCTTATTGTATTCAGTAATTAATAAAATCTTAAATGCAGAGTGATATAATCGAAAATATAATATGCTTGCATAAAAATCAGATCCTTCTATGTGTCTGTGTCTAATTGTTGATAGCACTTATATTTATACTTTTATGTCTAAAATGTAATTTGTCATTCTACCTCAGTTATCTTTTACTCAGTTTTGTCAACTCCATTTTGTCTTTTACCTCATTACCCAGTTTTCTTTTACTGTCTACAATATGTGAGTGTGCCAAGCAAAGCATCATCATCAAGGCATACATCCAAAGAAAACAAAAAATAGAGGACGTTCATTGTTCAAATGAATTAAGCCATGTAAATACTTTTTAGAGACCAAATAAAAATCTTAAATGTACCTTTGACCCCTAATGACTAATGATGTGCCTGACACTTCATAGGGTTGAACAAACATAGAAAGTGAGCAATCACTTTCTTTGTGTAAATGGTGTTGTTGCCATTTCTGAATATTAACCCCTTCGCGACCTTTGCCGGTTCAGGACCGTCATGACACGAAGGTCACTAAATGACCTTTGACGGTCCTGAACCGTCAAAAAGTTAAATAAGCTTAGAAAGTGATCAAGGATCACTTTCTTCGCTTAAACGGCCTTGCTGCAATGCCTCGATGTCGAGGCATTCAGCAAGGCCGAGATCGGCATCGGGGGCCATGTCTGGCCCCTCTCCGGGGCGTCAACAGCCGCCATACATTGTATGGCGGCGGACGCCCGTTTTAAAAGCGTTTAGGAGGCGATCAACGATCGCCTCCTAAACTTAAATGGTGTCGCTGGAATGCCTCGATCAGGAGGCATCCAGCGACACCAAACACTTACCTTTAGGTGGGCTGTGACCGCTCCGGAGAGCGGTCACAGCCGCAGCTGCCGGTGATCTTCGCCATCAAGTAAGATGGCCGCCGCTCTGTAAAAAAAAAACAAACAAGAAAAAGTTTGCTAGATGGTCTCCAGACCCTCTAGAGAACTGGCTCCACTTGCTGGTTGAATACAGGTACTGCATTCAACCATGCAAGTCAATGGAGCCCAGCTTTCTAATCACTATGTGATTAGTAAAATATTCAAAAAAAAAAATAAAAAATAAAAAAAAATGAAAAAAAAAAAATGTGCTAACATTTAAAAATAATTATGCAGTGATGTCACTAGATGAACCATCCAGTACCAGCAAAATGTGTAAAAAAAAATATAAAAAAAGTATTAAAAAAATAAAAAAAATAAAAAAATAAAGTTTATTATTTTGAGCAAGTGCTAAAATTTCTCAAAAATCTCAAAGAGTTAAAATAAAAGCACTTCAAATACCCAAGGGGTGTCTAATATATAAAAAAAATGGCTGATTGGGGTAAATTGGAGTGGCCTAGCTCACAGATAGGGCATAGGTACAGACTGACCAAAATGGAGAAAAAAAGCGCACTTCCCAAATGTGGCATTTTAAATCTGAAACAACCCGACAAACCCATGCGTGTCGGGTATCACTGCACTCAGGAGATGTTCCTGAACACATATTGGGGGGTTGTTTGACAGTGGCATATACCAGAACCTGTATATCTATAACTAAAGTACAATTTGTGTGAAAAAAATTACTATTACAAAGTTTGACAAAGTGTAGTTCTATAATTGGTGCATGAAAAGGGTTAAAATAAGAGCATTCGGAATACCCTGTGGTGTCTAGTTTTCCAAAATATATGGTTTGAATGGGTTAAATTGAGTTAACCGGCTTCAAAGATATTCCAAAGAGGAGATGGAGGCAGAATGACCAAATGACCACCTGAATTACGCATGCCCCAAAAGTAGCCTTTTACCAGCCAAACAATCTGACAAACCCATGCATGTGGGGTATCGCTGTACTCAGGAGATGTTCCTGAACACATATTGGGGTGTTGTTTGACAGTGGCATATACGAGAACCTGTATATCTATAACTAAATTACAATTTGTGTGGGAAAAAAAATAAAAAAAATTACTATTACAAAGTTTGACAAAGTGTAGTTGTATAATTGGTGCATGGAAAGGGTTAAAATAACAGCATTTGGAATACCCTGGGGTGTCTAGTTTTCAAAAATATATGGTTTGAATGGGTTAAATTGAGTTAACCGGCTTCAAAGATGTTCCAAAGAGGAGATGTAGGCAGACTGACCAGATTTGTGAAAAAAGATTTGGAAATCATAAAACGCTGCTTGTACTTATTGCCCTATAACGTACAAAAAACAGCAAAAAAACATAAAAACATTGGGTATCTCTAAACTCAGGACAAGTAGTAGAATCTATTTAGCTAGTTTTTTTACTTGCTTTTTTAGGTGAGTAAAAGATTTTTCAAATAAAAGTCATAAAATGTCTTTTTTTTCAATTTTTCACCATGTTTTTTTAATTTTTTTTTATAGTAAATAAGATGATACGATCAAAATAATGGTATCTGAAAAAAGCCCATCTTGTCCTGAAAAAAACAATATATAACTTATGTGGGTACACTAAATGGGTGAGGAGAAAATTACACCTGAACACAAGCACCACAAAAGTGTCAAAACAGCCTCGGTCCCACAGGGTAGAAAACGAAAAATGAGCCCGGTCCTTAAGGGGTTAAAGTATTCAGCAACACCCAAAAAAGTTACAGTGGCTGCGTGCAATCACTCTCAGGAGTGGCCATGTTTACATATTCAATATGGAGACGGGTCTGTTCAGACCCTGCTGAGAACTGAACAATGGAGCCCAGCTTACTAATAACTGTTGTTAGCAGTAGTCTTGCGCATTCGTCTTCAGGCGAACATGAAAACGAGCACGAAGAGGCTGTTTTTTTGTTCGTTCCGAAGACACGCCGAAGAGAATACAGTGCCGGCAAAACGTAAGAGAATACGAACACTCACAACCCGAGCCGCCAAAATTTCAAACAGGAATGAGCTGATCTCGTCTGTCCAATCAGCTCACTCTTGTGACGTCACGCTAAGGATCTCGTCCAATGCCTGTGCTGCTGTTTTTTGAATTCTGAAGGTGCCTTTATAAGACCAGAGCTTGCCTGAGAGATCCATTCATTTTTCGCTGTGACTGCTTTGGCAACACTGCTGTGCTGCATCCGAGCGTTACAGAGAGATTGTTCTGTTCTGTGTGAGACTGGTAAGCCTTAGCCTGCCATTTCTCACAGTGTACTTCATCCTCACTTCAGTGCTACTTAATATAATTAATAATAATAATTTGATTTAATTTTTTTTTTTATTTAATTTGTCATCAACTGTAGTGTAAGTGCTGTTGAGTTGACAGTGCACCCAGTGCCTCAGTGGCACTGGGGTGCCCTTGCCCTGGGCTGGCACTAGTGCCTATTGCCTGTCCTGCTTAAATAAATTAAATAGAATTTATAAATAATAATTTAATAGAATCTATAATTTAATAGTTCATTATAATATTATATATATATATATATATATATATATATATATATATACCGTATTTTTCGCTCCATAAGACGCAGTTTTTTTCCTCCCAAAGTAGGATGAAAAATCAGCCGCGTCTTATGGAGCGAAGATGCAGGCAGGGAGGGGGGGGGGCAACGATATACCGTATTTATCGGCGTATAACACGCACTTTTTTAACTAAAATCCGGAGCTTAAACCCTACCTGCGTGTTATACGCCGATAAATCCGGGGTCGCAACTGAGGCAGGCGGCGGCGGCCGCCAGCAGAGGAGTCCTGGATTTCTGCCAGTCAGGGGGGCCCAAGGGGTGCCGAGCGGTTGCTGAAGACAACCGCTCGGCAACTCTCGGGCCCCCCTGCCTGACAGATATACAGGAATCCTTTGCTGGCGGCGGCCACCGCCGCCTGCCTCAGCGCTTCAACTCCTGTGTTGGAAGCGTTTGTCTCGGGTGCCGGCGCTTTACGCTGGGCGCCGGCATATGACGTCAGACGCCGGCGCTCAGCAGTGAAGCGCCGGCACCCGAGACAAACGCCTCACGCTTCCAACACAGGAGTTTAAGGTAAGTGACCGGGGCGGGGGGGGGGAGATCCTGAGAAGGGGGGGTTAGGGAGTTAGAGGGGAGATACTGAGAAGGGGGGTTAGGGAGGGAGGTCTTACTGTGTGTGTGTGTGTCTTACTGTGTTTGTGTGTGTGTGTCTTACTGTGTGTGTGTGTGTCTTACTGTGTGTGTGTGTCTTACTGTGTGTGTGTGTATCTTACTGTGTCTGTGTGTGTGTCTCACTGTGTCTGTGTGTGTCTTACTGTGTCTGTGTCTTACTGTGTGTGTCTTACTGTGTTCATAGCTTATTCAGTTATTGTAATAAATATTTTAGCCCATTTTTTAGCTCAAAATATTTTTTCTTTTTTTTCTCCTCTAAAATCTAGGTGCGTCTTATCAGCAGGTGCGTCTTATAGAGCGAAAAATACGGTATATATATATATATATATATATATATATATATATATATATATATACTATAGTATACTAGTGTAGAGTGTACTGTAGACATTCATCTACTAGTGTCTAATTTAAAATCAGTAATATTAATTAATATAATTAATAATTAAATTCATTATAAAATTATATATATATTTGTCAGTTATAGTTAGTAATAGTATACTAGTGTAGAGTGTACTGTAGACATTCAAGACATCTACTAGTGTCTAATCTAAAATCAGTAATATCAATAATTCTATAATTCTTTCTTATCTTAATAGTTAATTAAATTAGTAAATTTAATAATTTACTAATAAAAGTAATAATATTAATTTTTTTTCTTCTCTTTTTATATTATATTTACCTTACGCAATCACACAATTAGCTATGAGGCTACTAATACACATATTTCGTAGTTTAACTCCATTACACTATCTTTTCCTTACACGACAGGATATCACATACTTATTCACTTAGTTCTATTCCTTTTTTTTTTTTTTTTTTTTCTCATCCACGAATTTTTTCAATTTAATAATACCTTTCACTTACATTTTACCTTACCATCCTTCTTTACACACTTTCACAAAGGGTTAGTATTACTGTCCAATCTTTTTTTTTTTTTTTTTTTTTTTTTGTGTATGTCTCAGATTTACCAATAATCCAGACTAAAATTTATAGTAAGCCTAGACTCAAATGCCATCGAAAGGATGGCAATATTTATCCGCAGTAACAAGGGAGGGATGCTCTGCGGATGTAAGTGGCGCTTTCAGGGTATGCCCCACTTACTATTTGTTATTTGTTATATGTTAAATGTTTTTCTATGTGGATCCTATACTTCTGTACTTCAATATATTCTCAGTTTGGTATTTAAGGAGGGTATTAATAATGTTTTGAAAAAATAGATATGATAGAATTTGGTACAAAAAAAAAGGCTATAGTGCTACAAAGATTATGGCAAGAAAGATTAAATATCTGTTTCCTGCAGGAAACACATTGGCGGCTTTCAGACAAAATAGATATCAACAACCATAGATTTCCTTTCACTATAATGGCATCTTTAAAAGCAAATAAAAAGAGAGGGGTGGCTATTCTTTTCTCTAAGAGTTTAAACCTGAATTTCAAATATGTAGAAACTGACCCGGAGGGCAGATTTATAATAGCTATAGTAACCATCAATAACATACTTTTCACATTAGTTAATGTGTACGCACCTAACCATTCACCAGTCAAATATTTGACTAAATTATTAGATAAAGTATTAAAAATAAAACAAGGTCTTCTAGTATGGATGGGCGATTTTAACTGTGTGTTAGATCTTCAATTAGATAAATTATCTTCAAAGGGTCCCACAAAAGACCGTGGCCTAATATTACAGGCCCATAGATTTCAATCACTACTAAAAAGGCATGCACTTTATGATATTTGGCGAGTTTTTCATCCGACGGATAAAGACTATACCTGTTTTTCAAAAACACATTGTGCGTACTCGCGTATAGACCTAATAGTGGGGGATAGTAACTTGGTCTCTAAGGTTAAAAATACAAATATACACGAAATCACGTGGTCAGATCATAATCTACTCTCAATGAATATCGATGAGAATGAAGGGAGATGTAGAACTGAATGGAGACTAAATCCTAAATTGATGAAAAAAGAGGCAGACATAGATTATATAAAGAAGACAACAAAATACTACTTCACTGAAAATGATAAAGAGGGCATATCCCCTTTAAACCTATGGTGTGCCTACAAGGCTGTTATTAGGGGTCACTTTATCAAATTAGGCGCTAACGCAAAAAAGAAGACAGAAGTCAAATTATCTGACATATATAAATCTCTCCCAAATAAGTAAGCTTAACAAACAAAATCCTACGAAATACAACTCTGATAGAATCAAAGAAATAAAAGATAGAATAAATTTTCAACTTTCAGAAAACACTAATAAAGCTTTGATGACTCTGAACTCTAAAAGATACTATAAAGGGAATCGGGCTGATAAAATGCTATCTAATCAACTTAATAAGAGAAGATAAGATTATTTCTAAAATTGTATATAAAGATAAAATCCTGCTAGCTCCTAAAGATATAGGACAGGCCTTCAATCACTTTTATGAAGATTTATATAATTTACCCACCAATGCCACAGAAAAAGACATAAAGCAGTTTTTTTTGGAAAGAACGTTTACAAAACTCTCTAACCAATCCATAGATAGATTAAATGAAAAAATCTCCTTGGAAGAAGTACAAAGAGAAATCCCCTGGACCAGATGGCTTCGATGCCACTTTTTACAAGATTTTCATAGAGGCTCTTGCTCCACAATTAGTTCAGGTATTTAACGAGATTATGGATAAAGGGTCTCTACCAGAAGAACTCCTCCAAGGAAATATTATTCCTATATTAAAAGAAGGTAAAGACCCAGAGAACATAACCAGCTACAGACCCATTTCTTTATTAAACACAGATATAAAAATATATGCAGGGGTTCTGGCCCAGAGACTTAACCCCGTACTGCCACAGCTGATACATAGTGATCAGGTTGGTTTCATAAATGGCAGGTCTGCGACAAATCACATAAGAGCCCTTTTGGGCCAGTTTGAACAAAATCTACAAAAAGCAGTTCCCCAGCTGACCCTGTCATTAGATGCCGAAAAGGCGTTTGACAGGGTCAGCTGGAAATACATGGTTGAAACTATGAGTGTCTTTGGAAATTCCAACAGGCCGTTATGGCCCTATATAGTAATCCTAAAGGCAGAGTATTTGGTTCGGGCATAAATTCTAACTGGTTTCCTCTTACAAATGGAACAAGGCAGGGCTGCCCCCTCTCTCGCTAGAACCTCTGGCGAGAGACATTAGAGCTTGTCCGGACATAGTCGGCTGTGGAGAGGGTGATCTTCAGAAAATAAAACTATATGCGGACGATGTACTAATTACAATTAAAGACCCTTTAAATTCATTGAACCATGTCTTGGACTTAATACATAAATAAATATAGTTTTGTTTCCAATTATAAATTAAACATAAATAAATCCACCGCACTCCCACTGTTTCTAGAAGTAGAACAAAAGCATGAAATAGAGAAAATGCGTCTGAGCTGGGCTAACGAATCTCTCTATTTTTTAGGAGTTAAAATTTCAAATACCCCAAGTAATTGGATGGAAATTAATCTTATGCCTTTGATAAAAGAAATAAACCTCCTACTTAAAAAATGGCGTGGTTTATTCATATCTTGGTGGGGGAGGATAAACGTTATCAAAGCCTATATTTTAGCTAAGTTCTTATATCTGTTTAGGATGATTCCTTTGAGGATTCCCTCTAGTTGGTTGGAGCTAATTCAACGCTCCTTTAACAGATTTATATGGGGTCTTAAAAAACCAAGACTGAATCTCCATTTAATCTCTAAAAATAAATCGCAAGGTGGCCTTAGCGTCCCGCTTATCCAGGATTATGCACAAGTAGCTCTATTAGTTCACGCCTGCTTAACACAGAGACAGGAAGCACCTTTGGAATCTTGGTACAGAGGGGAGATTCCAATGAGTTATCCATATAAAGATCTACTAACTCTCTTCTGGACTCCGACTAAAAAAAACTTCGGGGATAATGGAAAAGTCCAATAGTACAACATTAAGACATCTCCTTACTTTTTGGAATCAAACCAAAAAGCGAATAGGGCTAAAGGACAAAATCATAAATACTCTTCCACTTTGTCTTATAGAAAATATTATTGGAAATTTAAATTTAAACTCTTGGAGACAAAAAGGTATATTTATGATAAAAAATTTGTTCGAGGGAGCCTCCATCAAATCTTTCTCACAACTTCAAATTGAGTTTAATCTCCCAATTATTGAATCTTTTAACTATTTAAGAGTCAAAAGCTTTTTACTAGATTCAGTAAACTGGATACAGCCCTCCAAGATACAAGATCTTTTATCTTACTTAATTATAGGAAAAGCCCAGAACAAATTACTTGCAAAAGCACTAAACCTGATTATCTTACTCAAAAAAGACTATCGCCCTCCAGCATTAAAAAAATGGGAGAACGACATAGGAAGTAAAATAACTATAGAGGAATGGAATAAAGCGCTGAACTTAATGTATAAAGATATCCACTGTTTAAATTTGAATGAGATGCAATACAAACTTATGAATCGTTGGTATCTCGTGCCAACAATACTAATAAAAATAGCCCCCAGTAACATATCTAATTGCTGGAGATGTGGTTGTATTGAAGGAGATTTTCTCCATGTATGGTGGAATTGCTCTATACTAAGGAGAGTATGGATGAAAGTCTCTTCAAAACTTGTAGAGCTTTTTGGCCCCCACTGGAATCTGACCCCAGATACAGCTTTATTGCATTTAAATCTACCAATAGTATCTACTCAAGAAAGGAAATTCTTACTACATTTGTTGACTGCTATTAAAATAACAATAGCTAGAAATTGGAGAACCTCGGAACCAATTCTCTGGTCAAAAATTAAAACCCAGCTCATATATCAATGCCATATGGAGAAATTGATCATTTCCCAAGAAAGAAGAACTTATTTACATCAAAAACATTGGGAAAAATTGATCAAAATACTCCAAGAGGGCAAATTAGACTAACAATAAGTTCTGACCCTTTACATTAGAGTGCACATTTAGAAACTATTTTACGATAACATCTTAATGATTATATAAGTAATAAATTAATATCCGTAATAATAATTATTCCACTTATCCAGCATTATATTTCAAATAGTTTGACATGAAAATATAAGATCCATATTATGTTTTGTCTTTTTTTTTTTTTTTTCCTTTTCTCTCTGTAATGTAACATTTGTGTTAATTAATGTTATATGGCTTGAATTGTTTAACTTCCGAATTCTTTCTTTGATGTCGTCTTAACTGCTTTGTGATGTGTATCTTGGAAAATAAAAAGATAATAAAAAAAAAAAAAAAAAATAATAATAATATTAATTAATTACTACTAGCGTATAGTTCAGCTAATCTTATTAGTACTGGTGCTGCAGCTCTATAGTTTGTGCTTTGTTTTAGCAACAGTAAGAGACCAAGTCAATTTTTCTTAATTAATCTTTCATTTTATTTCATTTGTTTTGCTCACCTCAGTCCATCAGTGAAGTGAACTTGTTGGGCTAGTGAGTGCAGCCGCATAAGTGCTGTGTTTTTTTTTTGATCAGCAAGCAGTGACGTTAACTGTTTTGCAAAGATTTTCTCATTTATTTTACATTTTATTTCAATTTTATTAAAAGTATCCTTAGTGTTTTGCTCACCTCAGTCCATCAGTGAAGTGAACTTGTTGGGCTAGTGAGTGCAGCAAGCAGTGAAGCTAACTGTTTTGCTGTGACATTTTATTTTATTTCTAATTCTTTTCAAGAAAAATTGACTGTGACGAGCTGTACTAAGCAAAGCTTCAAGATACTAGCTGTAGTACTAAAATAAATCTAATCTTCTTTAATCTTAATCTATAATATATTATAAATAATATATAACAATATAAATTCTAATTCATAATCTATAATATAGGTAATTCTAATTCTAAATTCTAATTCATAATCTATATTCTTCTATCTATAATACATAATATATAAGTAAATTATTTCTAATCTATTAATATTATATAACTTAATATTAATTAATCATATACTGAATCTGATTTAACCTCACTTTAGCTTAGTGGGTTTGAGAGCGTCTGCCTAGAGGTAGACTTATAGTAAGGAAATATAGCTTTAGGCTAGCATAGTAGTAGGATAAGCTCTTAGGCCCGTGTAAATTCAAATTAAAAATAAAATACTGCTAGTTATTAAATAGTTAATCTTGAGTTAATAATTTAAATAACTTTAGCACTTTGGCAGATTGCACACAACAGCACAGTGCAGTAGTGCATAGTTTTACTTTTTAAGCAGTAGCACTGAAGAGAACTTCCTCTAATTTTTTTGTCTTTAATTCGTTTTTCTTATTTTTATTTTTTTTTTATATAGTTTTTTTAAACACTACACTACACTACACTACACTACACACACAACACAAAATTTGAAATGGATCCTCCTTTTGGGACTAAGGAGGGACAAGCTCCATCTACCACCACCACCAGCACCACCACCAGTTCTAAGATGCAGCCTTTGCGTCAGTCTAGTCGGCCAAGTAGGCCAAGCTCTCGCTTATCATTTGGGGAAGCATTGCTTGAAGGATCATCAAGTAAAGGAAAGGCACCAAAAGCAGGCAGTAGTAGTGCGGCTAGGCCCACAAGCTCTATGGTTTTTTACGGAAAGCCTAAAGCACCAGAAGCACGTTCAAAGTTAAAGGGTAGCACAAGTAGTACCAGCCCATTGACTAAAAAGAAGTGCCTTTTGCCCCAAGCAGCATCTTCCCCATCCACAAGCAGCATGCAAGGTACCAAGCAGAGCCAAATTAGCAGCAAGACTCAGAGGGGTCCCAAACCAAAGCGATCTCATTCCTTTGTAGGGAAAACCACCCCCACCACCCCCACCTCTACCGCCTCTACCACCACTAGTGCTGCGCCTACTGTTCCCACTGGTACCGCCACGCCATGTCCTCCTAGTACCTCTAGCAAGCCACCAAGTCCTTACAAAATTTTTGTAAAGACAGAGAGAGGGCTACACATAGTGGAACTCCACCTAGCGAGGTAGCAGAGGAGCCTGAGACTGAGAGGCCAAGTGCAGAGTCTATTCTTCCTGCTCGCACTACTACTAGTCACGAGTCTCACGACGATATCAGTCTTAGCTCTAGCCTAGCAGGAATTCCATTCGATCTGGCTATTGAAGAGCTAGACTATGAGCCAGAGGAAGTAGAGGAGATGAGTGGTCAGGAATCAGATTCCTCAGGGAGCAGTGTCCAAATGACTAGTGCACAATTTTCCCCTGAGCCTCCACCTTCTCCGCTACGATCATCACCATCACCACCACCACCAGCAGCAGCAGCAGCAGCAAAACTAAAGCAATTAGCAGTCCCACTATGGCCAGTACTGTTACCACCAGTCCCACCACCACTAGTTCTGCCTCTGTTCATCCACCCCGAGCAGTAGGAGCAGCACCCAAGGCACACTCCAAGGCTATGCGCGCCCCAATTTGGGAGCACTTTGAAAATGTTGAAGAAGGGCGCTATGGAAAGTGCAAACATTGTGGGAAGCTAATAAGCAGAGGGAAAGTGTCTGGCCATTGTACCAGTGCTAGCATGAAGCATCACCTCAGCACTCAACACAACGCTGTTCTATTGGGGAAAGATGCAGAAGTAAAACTTAGTGCAGGCAGCATAGCTGGTGGCCGTGGAAAAACCCCAACAGCTTCTTCTTCTGAGCCAATAGCAGCAGCAGCAGCTAGTGCTGGCAGCCAGAGACCAAGGCAGGTTGGAGCACTGCATGTCCAGCCCACCCTGGAACAATTTGTGGCATTCCAATCCAAAAGGTCAATGCCCAAACAGCAGGCCAATAAAGTAACGCGACTGATTGGTCAGTTCATTGCTGTTGGAGGGGCATCCTTCTCTATGATCGAAGGGGAGCCTTTCAAACAATTGATGGTGGCTGTGGCTCCACAATATACAGTTCTGTCACGTTCCACTTTCAGCAGGAACATTGTCCCCTCATTGTGTGTGCATTGTGTTGCAGCAGTGAAAGAGGAGCTTTCCAAGGCTGCTGGTCAGTCTGTTAATTTCACTACAGATTTGTGGAGTGCACCTAGCGGCCAGCATGCCTTTCTTTCTTTGACAGCACACTAGTGGCAGCCCGGTGTGTCTAAGGAAGCTGCTGCAGCAGGCTACCGATCTTTCCTTCTCCATGCAGAAGTGATGGATGAAAAGCACACTTCCCAAAATATTCTGCATGCAATGAGGAAAATGTTTAGCCTTTGGGTGGGAGCAGAGGCGGGCACCAATGTTGAAGTTGGTTTTGTGGTAACTGACGGAGGTGCCAATATGGTGAAAGCGCTGCGAGATGGTCATATTGTTGGTGTGCGCTGTGCAGCCCACATCATCCATCTTGTAGTGAAGGCAGCAATGTCAGAAGGAACTAATGTGGCAGCAGTAGTTCTGTCCCGCTGCAGAAAGATCGCTGGGCACTTTCACCATAGTGTTAAGGCTAGCCAACTTTTGAGGGAAGAGCAAGAGAGGTCAGGTCTTCCCGTACACTGCCTACATCAGGATGTCAGTACACGGTGGAACTCCACGTTAGACATGCTGGAGAGGATTTTGGAGCAGCAGAGGGCAATCCATAATCTTGCCTCAGAGCACAATATTGGGATTACCTCTCCATTGAATAGGGAGGACTGGACAGTGATCGCCCAGCTAGTGGCAGTCCTTAAACCATTCAGGGATGCCACAGAAAATGGGAATGCTGTCCGAGGTGGGAGAGGTGCAGGAGGAGGAAGAGATGATGTGGTCTGCTACTCCTAGCAGCAGCATCAGCAGCAGTGCCACAAGCAGCACAACACAGCTGAGTGGAGCAGCTGTGTTTTGGGAAGAGGCACTTGGGAGTATAGTTGGACCATCTGACAGAGCTAGCAGCAGAAAGGAGAGTAGTGCTGCTGAAATGGTCAAACTTTACCTCTGTGAAGTTCCTTCTGCGCCTAATGTTGATCCTCTTAGCTACTGGGATGAAAAGAAGAGTGTGTGGCCTGCACTCTCATGGGTTGCGCAGCAGCTACTATCATGTCCGCCAACCACTGTTCAAAGTGAGCGCGTGTTTTCTATGACTGGAAACATACTGAGTACACAGCGCTCACGCATGGCACCTCATCTGATGGAGCAGATTGCCTTTCTTAAATTCAATCTGCCCAAGTTGGGTTACCCAGCTCTTAGCTTGGAAAGTTAATTTTTTTTCTCTGTAA
This sequence comes from Spea bombifrons, assembly GCF_027358695.1. Taxonomy (NCBI): domain Eukaryota; kingdom Metazoa; phylum Chordata; class Amphibia; order Anura; family Pelobatidae; genus Spea; species Spea bombifrons. The sequence continues at coordinate 73,123,433 of NC_071087.1, read as the reverse complement.
TGTTTAAGGTAGTTTCTCCCCCTGGTTGCACGTGTTTGTGGTGTGGCAACGTCTGCTACCTCCGCCAGTGTAGCCAATTTACGCTAGGGCCTAGTGTCTGAGTTCTGGAAGTCCGCTCCCAAACGCCATGGACTGACAGACTTTCATGCTTTGCCCTGGGGTGAAACAGGTGAGCGGGTCGTCAATTGCCCACTCATTCACCTTTTTCCTTTTCCAACGCTGCTGCTGGTGGTGGTGCCAGCATCTTTTGCCAGTTCGCTTCCTGGCTGAAATCATGCCTCAAATGTCCCTAATGGAGAGGGTAGTTTCTCCCCCTGGTTGCACTTGCTGCGGTGTGGCAATGCCTGCTACCTCCGCCGGTGTAGCCAATTTACGCTAGGGCCTTGTGTCTGAGTTCTGTAAGTCCGCTCCCAAACGCCAAGGACTGACAGTCTTTGGATGCTTTGCCCTGGGGTGAAACAGGTGAGCGGGTCGCCAATTGCCCACTCATTTGCCTTTTCCAATGCTGCTGCTGCTGGGGGTGGTGGTGCCAGCGTCTCTTCTCTGCCAGTTCGCTTCCTGGCTAGTGTCATGCCTTAAATGTCCCTAATGGTAAGGGCAGTTTCTCCCCCCTGGCTGCGTCTGTTTGCGGTGTGGCAACGCCTGCTACCTCCGCCGGTGTAGCCAGCTTACGCTAGGGCCTTGTGTCTGAGCTCTGGAAGTCTGCTGCCAAACGTCTAAGACTGACAGTGTTTGGGTGCTTTGCCCTGGGTTGAAACAGGTGAGTGGGTCGCCAATTGCCCACTCATTCGCCTTTCCCAATTCTGCTGCTGCTGCTGCTGGTGGTGGTGCCGGCGTCTCTTCAATGCCAGTTTGCTTCCTGGCTAGTGTCATGCCTCAAATGTCCCTAATGGTAAGGGCAGTTTCTCCCCCCTGGTTGCACTTGCAGCGGTGTGGCAACGCCTGCTTCCTCCGCCAATGTAGCCTGCTTACGCTAGGGCCTTGTGTCTGAGCTCTGGAAGTCTGCTGCCAAACGTCTAAGACTGACAGTGTTTGGGTGCTGTGCCCTGGGGTGAAACAGGTAAGTGGGTCGCTAATTGCCCACCTATTCGCCTTTCCCAATTCTGCTGCTGCTGCTGGTGGTGCCAGCGTCTCTTCAATGCCAGTTCGCTTCCTGGCTAGTGTCATGCCTCAAATGTCCCTAATGGTAAGGGCAGTTTCTCCCCCCTGGTTGCACTTGCTGCGGTATGGCAACGCCTGCTACCTCCACCAATGTAGCCAGCTTACGCTAGGGCCTTGTGTCTGAGTTCTGGAAGTCCGCTCCCAAACGGCAAGGACTGACAGTCTTTGGATGCTTTTCCTTGGGGTGAAACAGGTGAGTGGGTCGCCAATTGCCCACTCATTCGCCTTTCCCATTTTTCAATGCTGCTGCTGCTGCTGCTGGTGGTGGTGGTGCCAGCATCTCTTCTGTGCCAGTTCGCTTCCTGGCTAGAGTCATGCCCGAAATGTCCCTAATGGTAAGGGCAGTTTCTCCCCCCTGGCTGCCTCTGTCTGTGGTGTGGCAACGCTTGCTACCTCCGCCGGAGTGGCCAGCTTACGCTAGGGCCTAGTGTCTGAGCTCTGGAAGTCTGCTGCCAAACGTCTAAGACTGACAGTGTTTGGGTGCTTTGCCCTGGGGTGAAACAGGTGAGTGGGTCGCCAATTGCCCACTCATTCGCCTTTCCCATTTTTCAATGCTGCTGCTGGTGGTGGTGGTGGTGCCAGCATCTCTTCTGTGCCAGTTCGCTTCCTGGCTAGAGTCATGCCCAAAATGTCCCTAATGGTAAGGGCAGTTTCTCCCTCCTGGCTGCGTCTGTTTGCGGTGTGGCAACGCCTGCTACCTCCGCCGGAGTGGCCAGCTTACGCTAGGGCCTTGTGTCTGAGCTCTGGAAGTCCGCTGCCAAACGTCTAGGACTGACAGTGTTTGGATGCTTTGCTCTGGGGTGAAACAGGTGAGTGGGTCGCCAATTGCCCACTCATTCACCTTTTCTATTTCCTTTTCCATTTCCATTTCATTATTTTCCTTCTGATACACAACCAAACATAACACACACAATAACACAAATAACACAGTGACATAACACACATAACACATCTAACACAGTGACAACACACATAACACACATAACACATACACGTACAATGCACAAATCACAAGGACCTTTCCTCTTGTTATTTGTCCTGGCCTTCACTTCTACACTCACTAGCATTAACGCTTTAACTCACACTTCATACTATAACATTTTTCCATCCACATACCTGCCAACAGACCCAACTTTTTCAGGGACAGTCCTGCTTTTTTCCAGTCCTGTCCCATCGAATTTAGCTAAACTAGGTATGCAAATACACGTTGGTAGTTATAGCTCGGTAGGTAGCACTAGTATAAACATTAAATAAATATAATAAAGTACTAAATAATAAATCTAACTTTAAAATACATTTAAATAAACCCCTAATTTTTTAAAAAAAACACATTAAAATTAAATTATTATTTAGACATAATACATCTTTAACCAAAGCAGTGCACTGCTACTAATCTTAAACATAACCGTACATTAACCCTAAGCTATTTTTTAGTTCTTGTCCAACATTTTTCCATCCGCATACCTGCCAACACACCCAAGATTTTGGTGGACAGTCCTGCTTTTTTCCAGTCCTGTCCAGTAAAAGTTGGGTTGTTGCAAAGTATGCCATTGTAAATAGGTAGCAAATGTTAGGCATGTATTACAAGTGGTCCAAAATCAATTTAAAAATGTAAAATAATCCCTATTCTTTTATTAAACATCTATGGATGTGTGATTGTGTATGATAAACAGAGGCCAAGTTCCTTGGAGCATTTGTCTCTAGGTCATTTTGTGTACAGTACACCTCAGTACGTGTGTGCAACTCTATTGGTCGTTTCGGCAGGGGGCTGGCCTGCCATCACCGAATGAAGTGCGTTCTGCATTTCACTCGTTGATGCCAGACCAGCCCCCTGCCGAAACGACCAATAGAGTTGCACACACGTTCCTTCACGGCAGCTGCTGCTGCTCCGATGTGTTGTTAACCCCGTATTAACCCCTGCTAGGCAACCGGGAAGGAAATGAAGATTAAACGAGCACGAAGAATGTCCGCGAATATTCGCCCGAAGAGAAGACAGGAACGGGCGAATATTCGCGGAATACGAAGGTTTTTTTCCCCCCGAAGACGAGCACGAAGACGAACACGAAGAGCCCCCTGCTGCCCAAGTCTAGTTAGCAGTAACATTAACACACTTCCACTTAGGGGTGCTTGTAATGATAAGGAAAAAAGGAAAAATCTAGAATAATAATTGGAGAGAGATATAAACATATTGAGAAAAGCCTGAATATCAGATAAATATTGTGAGTGACATACTTAACACTATTTGAGAATTCACACGCGTTATTACTGGCTACACTATTATATTTTTTCCATTTTTCCTTACCATTACGAGTGCCCCTAAGTGGAAATGTGTTTTTGTTGATACCAGCATGTGGAGAATGCTGTTCTAGGGCGGCGGCTGTAAGATAAGTAAGTATTATTACTGTTTTTTAACTTATTGGTAGTGGATGACTCACTGGGTGTCGCTATTACACTGATTCCAGCACTTTATGGTTTGATCTGGTACCCTTTATTCACTTTATTCTATACGGGTTGGCGGTAACATTACCAGGAGCTGTGAATTCATACATGGTTTTTTTTGTTTGTTTTTTTTTGTTTTTTAAAAGCAAAACAAAGATTACCACATGTTTTATGTTTTTTTTTTCAAAGGCTGATGGTAGATTAGTGCATGTAAAGTGTCAAACAATCACTTTTTTGAAATACCCTAGAGTGTTTTTTAGTTTTCAGAAATATATGATTTAATGGCTTCAAAGATGTCAAAGCATATAGTGGCAGGATGACCAAAATGTGGCCTTTTGGCACCAAGCAATTTGATGAACCTATGCATGGGTGGCATCATTGTAATCATGTGATGTTGCTAAACACATATTGGGATGATGTTTGGCATTGACATAAACCAAGACCAGTAAATTAATACCTGAAGTACAATATATGTGGGGGAAGAAAAGCACAAATAAACCCAAACAAAATAGTACATGGGAGCAGGATGACCACATTGGGAAAAAATGGCTTTTGAAATGGCAATATGCTACTTGTACTTGTTGCCCTATAACTTTCACAAAAAAGCAAAACAGTGGGTAGAATCTATTTATCAGGTTTTTCCATTAGATTTGGTCAATGTTTTAAAAAAAATTCCAATAAATTTGTGGGTTTTTTTTTTTAATTTTTAACCATATTTTATTACTTTTTAACAGTAAGCCAGATGATATTTGGTATCTAAAGAAAGCCCTTTTTGTCCTGAAAATCTATAATTTCACTAATCACTAAATGAGAAGAATCGTATACCTCCGTATCAGTTTGCCATGGGGATCTGTCACATAAAATGCTCCTTTTTTCTGCAGGGACTGCAGGTAGGGGTTTGGAAGATGTAGCTGCAGATAAGAATTGTGGACTTGTTGAACTGAAAAGGTTGGGGTTGTTTTAACCAGCTCGTGGGAGTGTGTGCCCATACAGAGTACTCTCACAGACCAAAGATAATAGTTATCACAAAATTTTTATAATACCCACTTACTCCTAGCATATTATCAATCAAGTTACTTCCAAAACTCCCTATTGTCTCTGCTATATTAAGGAAGAAATTACCCACTTTTGGCAAGAAAGGGGCAGTAGATTAACCTAAGTTCTGTATCCAATGTAACAGATCTCCATCGATGTCCATTCTCAAGAAAGAGAGCTTTGCCACTTCAATAAATAAGCACTATTAATAACCAATAGTCATTTAAATTTTTTGAAGGGAAGCTACTTATATATAATAATTGGGGATTGCTCTAGCCTTGGTGTAGAGCAAATCTAATTTTTTTTTTTTTAAGACGGGAGGGGAATATTTGCATTACTGCTTTACTACAAAACCTCCAGCAGCAAAGAAACGGTTAAAAGATAGACCAAAATCAATCAATCAGGAACAATCAGTCCATAAATAACTCCTCGGAACCTTCAACTTCCTCTTCTTTGGTGTGCTGAACAGGTAGCACAAAAAACATAATAAAAAAGAACTCAGGACGAAACCGCGGACCACAGGAAACATGGATCCTCACAACCAATTGCAATGAGTCCCCAGCGGAATCAAGCTGTGTGTGAAAATAGAAAAAAACATTGTGAAAGTAAACTGTATATGTAAAAAGGTCACTTAATGACCAGGCTGTGTTTTACCTTTTGCACCCTTTAGGACCGAGGCTTTGGGACCATTTTGACCATATTATCTAATTTACCATAAAAAAAATAATAAAGTATGATGAAAAATTTTAAAAAAAAAAACACATTTTCTGACTTTTACCCAGGGGCGTAACTAGAAACCTCAGAATCTGTTAAGGGCCCACCCACACCCCCAACCCATCTATCCCTTTCTCACGATCTACCCTCTCCCTCCCTACTCCCCCTTCTCACGATCTACCCACTCCCTCCCTACCCCCCCCCCTTCTCACAATCTACCCACTCCCTCCCTACCCCCTTCTCACGATCTACCCACTCCCTCCCTACCCCCCCTTCTCACGATCTACCCACTCCCTCCCTACCCCCCTTCTCATGATCTACCCACTCCCTCCCTACCCCCCCACTTCTCACGATCTACCCACTCCCTCCCTACCCCCCCTTCTCACGATCTACCCACTCCCTCCTTCTCACGATCTACCCACTCCCTCCCTACCTCCCTTTTGTAGGTCACTTACTGCCGCAGCCGCCGCCTACCTCAGCGCTGCCCAGAGTGCTGTGTTGGGAGCGTGAGGCGTTTGTCTCGGGTGCCGGCGCTTCACTGCTGAGCGCCGGCATATGACGTCATATGCTGGCGCTCAGCGTGAAGCGCTGGCACCCGAGACAAACACCTCACGCTCCCAACACTGCACTCTGGGCAGCGCTGAGGCAGGTGGTGGCGGCGGCAGCACGACGGCGGCGGCAGCAGAAGCGGGGAGCGGAAGCATCCTGGATTTCTGTCAGTCAGGGGGGCCCAAGAGTTGCCGAGCGGTCGTTTTCAGCAACCGCTCTGCACCCCTTGGGCCACCCTGACTGGCAGAACTCCAGGGCCCGGTCGCAGTCGCGACCCCTGCGACCTCGGTAGTTCCGCCACTGCTTTTACCCATAAAAATCTTTTACTCATCCAAAAAATCTAATGAAAAAACCTGCTAAATAGATTCTACTATTTGTCCTGAATTTAGAATTACCTAATGTTTTTATGTTTTTTTGCTTTTTTCTGCAAGTTATTGGGCAATAAGTACAAGTAGCGTTTTGCTATTTTAAAACCATTTTTTTTCCAAAGCTGGTCATTCTGCCCCATGTGCTATTTGGGGTATCCTTGAAATTGCACCGCTCATTGTTTACGTCACTTTCAAACAAGACCCCAAATTGTGCTCAAGAACATCTTCCGAGTACAGTGATATCACCCATGCATGGGTTTGTCTGGTGTTTGGGGTTAAAAGGCCACATTTGGGAAGTGCACTTTTTTCCCCCCAGTCTGTGCCTATGCCCTATCTTTGAGCCTGGCCACTCCAATTTGCCCCATCAAACCATATACCGTATTTGCTCGATTATAAGACGACCCTGATTATAAGACGACCCCCCAAAATCAAAATATTAATTTAGGAAAAAAACAAAAAGCCTGAATATAAGATGACCCTATAGGAAAAAAGTTTTACCAGTAAATATTAATTCATGTAAACTAATTTTCATATTTAATAAAAGCTATGATTGAGAAAAGTATATATATATTTTATTTCCTTTTATTTGCCAACGTGCTCCCCCCAGTTATGCACATCTGCCCCCAGGCTTGCCACTCTGCCCCCAGAAATGCCTTATACCCCCCTATTTGCTACTATGCCCCATGATGTGCCTCTTAACCCTCTATATGCCACTCTGCCTCCAGAAATGTCTTATACCCTACTATATGCCACTGTGCCCCATGATATGCCTTTTAACCCCCTATATGCCCCTCTGCCCCATGATATGCCTTATACCCCTATATGCCACTCTGGCATATAGGTGGTTAAAAGGCATATCATGGGGCTGAGTGGCATATAGGGGGTTAAAACGCATTTCTGGAGATATATATATATACTGCTAACAGCAATCACACTCCTATCAAGCCAAGGCAGCCAGTACATGCTGGAACCTGGGGATGTTAGAAGTGTGATTACACCCTCCCTATGCCATGCTACCATCCCACCCCCCTTACACATTCATGCTATCACACACACACACACACTCATTCACAAACATTTAAATACTCATTCATTCCATTAATCACACATACACACACACGCTCAAACCCCTCACCCCCTTACCTGAACTGCAGATCTCCCGCTCCCGCTGCAGGGGCCCGGCTGTGCGAGCAACTTCTCTGGCCCCGCCCCCAGAGGAAGGAGGGGGGAGGTAGAGTTATGTGAGGACTGTGCCAGCTTCCTGTTTCCTGCTGCTAATAGCAGAGACGCTGCTCGCGATCAAAGCCCGGTAAGCAGCACGGTTGAAGCAGAATGAGGTCTGATTAGAAGACGACCTCAATTATAAGACGAGGGGTATTTTTCAGAGCATTTGCTCTGGAAAAAACCTCGTCTTATAATCGAGCAAATACGGTATTTTTGAAAACTAGACACCCCAACGTATTTCAAATGGTAGTATTTTAACCCTTTCCATGCATGAGATTCTACCACCAGCCTTTGCCACAGTTTGTGGTGGTAATTTTTTTGGTAATTTTTTTTCACATCGATTGTACTTCGGGTACAAATTTATAGCTTCAGGTATACATCACTATCAAACAACATCCCAATGTGTGTTCAGCAACATCTCCCGCGTACAGTGATACTACCCATGCATGGGGTTGTCTGGTGTTTGGGGTTAAAAGGCCACATTTGGGAAGTGCGCTTTTTTTCCCCATTTTGGTCAGTCTGTGCCTATGTCCTATCTTTGAGCCTGGCCACTCCACTTTACCCCATCAAACCATTATTTTTTTTTAAATTAGACACCCCTTGGGTATTTGAAATGCTTTTACTTTAACTCTTTCCTGTCTGACCCATAAATGGACGTTAAGGGGTTAATCATAAAGAAGACCGTAGTAGTAACAAAACAGCCACATATGATTTTTATAAAAAACAACTCAGCGATACATAGAGCAAGAAAACCCAGGGAGGGAGAGAAGACAGGGCCGGTAATTCAGATTAGCTCTACACCAAGGCTAGAGTAATCCCCAATTTTATGGCAAGACAGGAGGCTTCATATTTGCAGTTTTAAAGCTTCTCTAAAAACGCAAAAGAAGCAAATGGGCGAGGGAGATAATAAAAGATACCGTGGTAAATGCCAAGGCAGATAAGTGTGCACGAACACACCTAGCCAAGCACAGACTGGGGCGATCAGGGAAATAGGGGTAAGACACCGTAAAAGAAAAACATTGGGTTCCACGTGAGATCGAAACCGTAAGCTGTCTGAAGTAAAAGAGTCCATATTGAACGCACAAATATCAGACACTCTCCGAAAGGAGACCAAACAAAGAGAGCCAGCTTCGCTCAAAGTTGGCACAACAAGGCATTGTTATCTGCCCATGCCACAATACGAAGAAATAAAGGGTGGCCAGGGAATAAAGTCAAACGGTGCAGCAGGGGTTAAACAACACTACACCTAATGTTGTATAAAATACACAAACAAAAACAGCATAAACCTTGTGCAAGGATGACCAACAAGCCTGTGAAACACCAGTGTGCTAATAAAAAAAAAAGTGTGAATGTCACTGTCCCGGCTCCGGACGCCGAAGCAGCTTTACCTGGGGTGTCGAAGGTCTTCCGGAAGGCCGAAATGAAGGCAGAGCAGTTATACACAAGAGGAGAGTCCCTCTCCCACAAGGGAGAAGCCCAGGCTAGGGCCTTGCCAGATAACAAGGAAATCAGGTATCCCACTTTGGCTCTTTCCGAAGGAAACAGGTGAGGAGTTCGTTCGAATTGAATGGAGCACTGGTTAAGGAAGCCCCGACAGGCCTCCGGTTCCCCAAGGTAGCGAGCGGGAGCTGGGAGCTTCACAGACGAGGGAACGGAGGAAGTCCCGGTGTTCGCAGCAGGAGGAGAAGTCACGACCGGAGAGGAAGGGGAGGAAGCAGACGGAGAACCCCCGGAGCCAGGATCAGATCTGGCCACCAAAACTTGAATAGCCCGGGCCATTTGGTCTAAGGTGTCCTGTATGCTGGAGAAACGGACTTCATGGGAATCCAGCCGTTGTCCCTGGGTGGAGAGCACCTTGCCAAGCTCAGATGGATCCATGACCCTGTTGTAATGTCACTATTTCGCTGGACTATTAAGGAAAGTCGTCCCCGCAGAAGTTCTTCTGCCCAAACTACCGCTACTGAGAGGGGAATTCCCGGCAGCAGCAGTCCAGGACTTAGACGATCCCAACAGTGGACAACCTCCCACCAGCTGGAGATAGGTTCTGAGCGGCAGCAGCCGCAGCAAGGCGCAGCACGAGACAGGAGCACAATGCGGGTAGTCAGCAGAGCCAGTGGTCGGATACACGGAGCGGATAGTCGGACGAGCCAGGGGTCTGATACACGGAGCAGGTAGTCAGCCAAGCCAGAGGTCAGATGCACGGAGCGGATAGTCAGACGAGCCAGGGGTCTCCATGTTTAAGCGTGGAGCAGCGCAACGAGTATAAAGAATCCAAAGACATGGGCTTCAGTGGATAAAAGATATCAAAAAGGTTTTAATAGTAGCAGATAAATACAAAAACAGCAGACCACGGATCCAAGATACAAGCTGCAGGGGGAAGCGGAGACGTCTGACAAGAAAGATCGCTACAGTCTCGATCGCTATAGTGTAGTAAAAAATACTCCGTGTGCAGCAATAGAGTCAACTACGGAAGGTGGAAGGTGCCAAAATACCACATTATGGACTTCATCTGGCCACGCCTCCAGAAACCGAAGAGCAACAGGAACTTCCCAAAAGGTAGCATACCGTGAAGAAGGGGGTCTGGCATCCGAATCCCCCTAAGGAGACGACAAACGGTCGGGGCCTTCCCGACAGTCATCGATGCAACCAGATGGTGGGAATAGCAGTGGGTCGGCACATGACAGTTCTAGCAACAGAGGGAACCAGGGTTGTGGAGGGAACCACAAGTCTTCCAGAACAGAGTGATCAGCAGCAGCAGCGTGACCCGTTGTCTGCTCACCTGGTGGAGAGTCCGGGGTTGGCCATACCTGGAGAAACACGTCCAATGCCAGAAACAGAGGATCTGGAAGGCAGCTGAAAAAATCTGACGTCCAGGAGGTTAACAGATCCAGTGCCAACGGACCTCAAGCTTGATCCAGGGATTTGAAGACACGGAGTAGTAGGCGCCAATCGCTGGCATCCCTCCAATGCCTGAAAAAACAGTCTGCCACCATATTCCCCTTTCCCGGAATATACTCTGCTTTGATGGAAAGATAATTGTCCAGACAATACTGATACAGATCCGCGGTCAGATCTGATAGGAGCTTTGACCTCGAGCCACCCAAGGGGTTGATGTATCTAACGTCAGACACATTGTCCACCCTGATCCCATTAACCCTTTACTGATCTGGCTTGTTTTGAGACTACGTATTTGGTTCCTAATTTGTCTGCTCTACAGCTCCCAGAGTGTCCTTACTGGCCTGGTGTTCCATGCTGCCTGGAGGTTCCTACTACACCTGACTCAGATATGCCCTGTGTATCTCTGGGTTGGCCAACAGGAAGTCTATCCGAAACCCCTTTACACATTTAAGGACCCAAGGGTCCCAAGTAATGGAAGAAATTAACTAGTCTGCCCGCTTTAGGTATATGAGAAAGAAATGGAGAGACCATTGGCGTGTGTCTGGCTGTGAAAGAGAGGGATGATCCTCTGTCTCTGGACGAACCTCTGTAGATGGGGCTTCTGTATTGGAAGCATTGTCCCGCCGTACTATCCATGAACCTGGGCTTGTTGCCATGGAAGGCAGCTCTGCTGGTGGCACAGCCCCTCTGCCGACCAGCCCTGGCCAAAAAACTGTCGCCACTGCGGAACACTCTGGAGGGAGGTAACGATGTTGCCGTGCTGGTTCAGTTCATTTAGGAACTTCTCCCCAAACAGCAGTTTCAGTGCCAGTTTTGCCAGCTTGCTGTCCAGCCTTCCTCCTCTCGACGGATATGGCCACATTAGCGTTGCCGAAGAGACAAACCGCACGTTGTGCCCATTCTCTAATCAGATAGGGATCCAACTGGGAGCCGTCAGACATGGCTTCGGCAGCCATGGACAAGATCTGAGTGAAGGGGCCCACCACGTCCAGCATCTTATCCTGCGTCGAGCGAAGACTTTGTTCGAGGCCTTTGTGTAGGTATTTCCCACTCCTGGTCATAAAGGTGACAAAGGTGCTGTGTGTGAACTACCTTGTGTGGGAGTGTAGGCCTAGGACATTCTGCACGCAGCTTTTGGCTGGACATCGTAGCCAAAAGCGGAGGGATTCCGTGATATGGGATGATGGCATCCATTCAGCAGAACGTGGATGATGTAGGGTGCGAGGGTGAAACATAGGGAGCCCAGCCGAGTCCTGGATCTCCGTTCTCGAGGAGTCCTGAGAGGTGTAAGGATGGAAATCCATGATCGTTTTCGCGGGCGTACGAAGGTGAGAAGCTGTTTTGGAGACCTCGGTAGGGGACTTATGAACGGAAAACCATAATGAATGATAGTGAATAAATAAATGAATAAATACAGAGAATAATAAAATCTAGCTAGACGTGTAGCACACTAGTATGGAGTGTGCTCACCTGGAGGCTAGCAGCAAAAAAGAGAGAGAATGGGTATTACATGTTTGTACTTGTTTTTCTGTTTTATTACAGGGGTTTACATTCTTATACGTATGTATAAACATTGTGGAATTCAGGTTGTCCCTGGTTGAGGACATTGAGCTGCTTTGATTAGAGGATCTGGGGGTTGTTTGAACATTGCTATTAAATGGACTTTCAAATGTAGCATAAAACAACTTTTCAGCATATGATAGTTGCCTAGAATAGTCTGACAAGTGTAAATCATATGCAGGGGTGGACTGACCTTTCCGGCACTCTGGCATGGAGTGCAAGGGGCCCGGTCAGTGGCGTTGGCAGGGGGGGCCATGCAGTCACTCAGGAATAGGTTTTCAGCAACCACTCAGTGCCCCTCACTTTCCTCTGCGAGGTCTCTGTCTTCAGTGTCTTGGTCGCGGTGCCAGCATTTCACGGCTCAGCAGTGAAGTAGCGCGCACCGCGGCAGAGCTACGGGACAGAGGCCTTGCTCTCCCACTGCAGGACTTCGGCAAGATAAGTTAACTACAAAGGGGAGAGGGAGAGGGTAGAGAGAAGGACGGAAAGGCTAACTAATGAGAAGGGGGGGTAGATAGTGAGAAGAGGAGAGGGGGTCGACAGTGAGAAGGGGGAGATGGGGTAGAGAAAGGAGGGTACTGATATATATTAAATTAAACTATATTGAAATAAAAAGTAAAAATGAGTGAGAGAATGAATTAATTAATGTGTGGATGCAATGTGTGAATGAGTGAGAGAATAAATTAATGTGTGTATGAATTGTGTGAATGAGTAAGAGTATGAATTAATGTGTGGATGGATTGTGTGAATGAGTGACAGTATGAATGAATTAATGTGTGGATGAATTGTGTGAATGAGTGAGAGAATGAATGAATTTGTGAAAATGCATTCATGAATATGTGTAAATAAGAGAGAATAAATGATTGTGTGGATGAATTGTGTGAATAAAAGTGTGAATTAGTGAAAGTGAGTGACTGTAAAAGTGTTTGTGTGTATCATATATGAATAAGTAATTTGGGGAAAGTCAAAGATGACACAAGCAGGGTGTTTCAGCCTTGGGGACCAAGATGGCAGAGGCAGGGTGTTTATGGGACAAAGATGGCACAGGGTGGGCTGTATGGGGACAAAGTTGACTCATGCTGGGCTGTTTGGGGACAAAGATGGCAAGTTCTATGCGTGTAATTTGGGTGCTGGTCAGGTTCTATGCTGGCAATGTGGACGCCAGGGCTGGTGTTGTGGGTGTGCAACCTGTGATCTATGCCTGTAATTTAGGGGGTTTTATCTATACCTTTAATGCTGAGTTTGTTTGTGAATTCCAATTGATCTATACCTGCAAAGCTGGATAATTGTTGGTCCATATCTGCTATGCTATGTCTCCACACATAATTTATGTATACCTCAAAATACAGGGTCTGTATGTCTCATTCAGTTGATCAATACCTGCAGTCCTGTTTCCATGTGTTTATTTGATCTATACCCTCAGTGCTGAGTGATTTCCAGTTGATCTATACCTGAAATGCTGGGTTTGTGTGTTCTGTTGCAATGCTGTGTTTCCATACATTATTTATGTATACCTGCAAATAAATTTATGTATACCTGTTTTATGTCTTATTCAGTTGATCTATAAGTGCTGTTTACACGTGTTGTTTATTTGATCTATACCTGAACTACAGGGAGTAAGTAAAAGAGAGTGTGGTTTGGTAAATGAGGGGACAAGGGACTCTAGGGATGATTACAGGGGAGAGGACCTCTCAATGTCACAGTAGGGTCAGAAAGAGGGTCGACTGCACTGACTCTCAGTCTTCCCCTAATCTACGGTCAGTGTGGCAAATATTTTTTTTTGTGTGTGTTAGCGGAGGGACTGATTGCATGCTAGGGAGGGTGGAGTAATAGTAATATATATCAGCAGCTTAAGCTTTTATATATATATATATATATATATATATATATATATGTTTTTTTTTTTTTTGTCTAATATTAAAGATGAAAACTAAACTGCCAGTTCAGCTGTTATTTTGAAATCATATTTCAATCACAGTCTTTACTTCAAAGAGATAGGTACATATAATGTAGTTAAAAATGCATGTCTAACGCATGTATACCGTATTGGCCCGATTATAGGCCGCACCCCCATTTTAAAGACTTAAAGTGGGGGTGCGGCCTATAATCAGAGTTTAGCGCAAATTTCTATCGCCCCACGGCCGGGACATGCAGTTCCGGGTGCCGGGCAGTTCTTCTTCATATAGCCCTGCTGCGGGCAAGCAGCAAGGTTAGGATCCAGATCCCTCGCAGCACTGCAGGGGGCCTGTATCCTCTAGCAGCAAGTGGACGTCTGTGCGATGCAGGCAACCCCTGCTGCTGGCACTTTCCAGGGGCTTCTATAACGCAGCACTGGCATGACATAACCTTCCGGTGCTCCACCATAGAAGCCCCGGTGCTCCGTTATAGAAAGTGCCGGCAGCATTGGGAGTTGTCTACATCGCACAGACGATCAGGGCCGGCCCTATAATGGGGCAGACTGGGGCAATTGCCCCAGGCGGCACTTTAGAAGGGGCGGCACTTTGCCGCCCCAAGCGCTTTTTTTTTTTTTTTGAAGCGGAGGAGAGAGAGAGGGGCACCGAGTGGTTTTCGCTTACCCGCTCGGCGCCCCTCTCTCTCTCTCCTCTGCGGCGAGTCTCCCTGTTCGGTCCCGGTGCCGGCTTGTAATGCAGAGCACCGGAAGTGACGTCAATTTCCGGCGCTCAGCATTACAAGCCGGCACCGTGGCAGAGCAGGGAGACTCGCCGCAGGACTGTTTAAAGGTAAGTACCGGGGGGGGATCGTAGATTATGGCGTCGGCGAAGTTTAAAATGCCGCCCCCCCCGGGGGAGTGGCATTTTAAACTTCGCCGCAGGCGGCGTTAAGTCTTCGGCCGGCCCTGCAGACGATGCATGTACTCATTTGTACAATTGGAATCAAAGGGTATCACTGTGTGGTGAGCAACAAGGTACTTGTTTAGCAGATGTTTCACTTCAGCATTTTTCACCCCACAACTCCATAACTTTGAGGGTGGTTAGAGTACTGACTTCTTTTACCCCTTAACGAACAATGACGGGCCAGGCACGTCATGCAAAAACGATCAGTTAACCACCAAAGACGTGCCTGGCACGTCATGGAATTAAACATGCTTAGAAAGCGATCTATGATCACTTTCTTTGCTTAAACTGTGTTGCTGTAATGTTTAGATGTCGAGGCATTCAACAACACCAAGATCAGCATCAGGGGCCATTTCTGGCCTCTCCCCGGGGCGTCAACATCCGCCATATACTGTTTAAAAACTTCAATGGTGTCGCTGAAATGCATTGATAACGAATACCCACCCCACAATGCACTGTGACCGCTCCAGAAGATGGCGGCGTCCTTTTAAAAAAAATATGTTTCCAAGAGGGTTTCTTTTAGACCTCCTGAGACATCCTGAGAACTCTGCATTCAAACATGCAAGTCAATGGAACCCAGCTTTCTAATCACAATGTGAATAGTAAAATATTTTAAAAAATCTATATATATATATGGAAAAAAAAATAGCTAAAAATAAAAAAGTGGTAACATTTAAAAATAATACAATAATTATGCAGTGATTTCGCCATCAGGGGAACCATCCAGTTCCAGGAAAATGTAAAAAAAGAATAAAATGAAAAAATTGTTTTTATTATGAGCAAGTGCTAAAATTTGCACTGTATCTTTCCAAAAATCCTGACATGGGAAGAGTTGATATACTAGTATTTCAAATACCCAAGGGATGTCTACTTTAAAAATGGGGTTTGGTGGGGTAAATTGGAGTCGCCGTGTTCAAAGATAGGGCACTGACACAGACTGACCAAAATGGAAAAAAAAGCGTACTTCCCAAATGTGGCCTTTTAACCCCCAAACAATGAGACAAACCCATGCACTGTACTCAGGAGATGTTGCTGAACACATATTGAGGTGGTGTTTGACAGTGATATATACCAGTAATGGTAAATTCATACCTAAAGTACAATGTGTGTGATGAAAAATACACACAAATAATCCCACCACAAATGTTGACAGGGTGGTGGTACAAGTAATGCATGGAAAGGGTTAAATAGCGGTGTGACAATACGGATACCTGGAGCAACCTCTCGCCCAGGATGCATCGTCCAGAAGGGAGCGTTGCTGAGACCAGGGTCAAGTCAGTGACTATATCTCCCCCAGGATGCTGGTCTCAGTAGGGGAAACTTCTGGAGCAAGGCTGAAGGGTCAGTAGTCGGTAGCAAGTTTGACCTGAGCTGGGGTAGGCATCGAGTCCTTTAACCACTGGAGAAGGAGGCTGCCAAGTGTTAAGCTCAATGCTGACAGATCCGAAGACTCTGCCGCAACCCTCCCCAGAAATGGACACACAACAAACTCTTGGGGAAGACTTCTCTGTTTATTGCAAGGCAGACAAGGTTATATAGGAAAACAAGGGGTGGATAAAACACTACAAACAACCAAGTACTTTGTATACAAAAGGAAAATTAACATAAGGAAATTAATTAATACAATACAATATTTCACACCAGAGCAAAGGATCAATACCATCACCTCAAGATAATGGCAGTGAAGACAGGAAGAAGCACCAATAAACATAACAGGATTATACAAGGAAGGAACATCAGTTTGAAAATACACATTAACCCTTGTATGCCCACAAGTCTCAGACGGCTACCATCACACTTCTCTCCTCAATTATAGAGGGCAGATTGAGGTGGTTTCCCCCGAGAACTCACAATTTCTGACCTGTAGTAGTAGTTCAAAGGGAGGAAAATCCCGTTGATTCTTGCGGCATCTCCCGATAAGCAAAGAGGAGGCGTGGCAGATATCTCTCCCAGTCTGGCTCAGTGTCCACGAACGCCCCAGTCATGCTTTTTTTTTTTTTTAAATTAAAAGGTTTTTATTCAGATCCATGTTGTGGTGTGAACTATTGCATAGGATACAGAAGTACAATACAAGTGGACAGTGTAAAATCCTGTGTAAACACAAGGTGAAACAACATAAGATACACCTCCAGACATAAAGTGCAAAATTAGATACAGGGCAACAAACAGACCAGACCTGAGATTTTTTATGATATTTGAAACATAAGTTATGTAAGTGTAGATGTAGAGTCATGTGTAAGGCACAGCGCCTAAGCAGGGGGAACAGCAAGGCACAGTGAATATGTAAAGGCGCACAGGCGCTTCAAACGTGTGTAATACTGAATAAAAACAACAGTAAAATCAATTAACAAAAACAAACAATAAAGGAAAAACAGAGAGGCATACGGAATTGACAAAACATAGCGCGGAGAGCAGCGACCCCCAAAAACATCGTTTTGGACGATGAACGATGGGGAGAACGACCGCCACAAGAATAGTCCCTGAAGCGTACAAACCAAAAAGAACAGGTCAGCGACCCTCCACGGCGAAGAAGATAGAGATACTGGCCAGACGCAGCCCAAGGTAACGACACAGAAACCAGGCAGCAACGGCTTGTTGCCGACCTACGGGGCCTCAGGCAGGGAGTCCTTACGGTGTAACCAGGGAGACCAAGTCGATTGGTAGAGGAGGGGGGTGTGGGAGGAATGGTGTGACATTTCTTCCATTATCCTATGCTTTTCTAAAGTGAGGAGAACCTCCGCAAAGTGGGGCGAAGGGCTAGTCTTCCAGCGTCGAGCGATGCAGAGCTTTGTGGCAAGGAAAAAATGTATTACCAATTTGCGCACAGGACCGGGGGGGGGTCAGGAAAAATGTGTAACAATGCGATTTCAGGCAAAGGGTCCAATCTAAGGTGTAGGACATGGCGTATAGCAGAGAAAACACGTTCCCATAAAGAGAAGAGAACCGGGCAGGACCACCAGATGTGTAGCATAGAACCCTCCTGACCACATCCCCTCCAACAAAGTTTAGAATAGCCCTTAAACATATAGGAGAGGCGTACCGGGGTCAAATACCACCTACAACTAATTTTCTTTTGGAGTTCCAAATGGTTCAGACAGTGGGACACCCCACGCATCATGGCCTCAGATTCACACCACGAGTCAGAGGGAAAGGTTTGTCGCAGCTCCCTCTCCCAAGCTCGCATGTGGGGTAATTTGCGAGCAGTAAATTTGGCAATCAGTAAGGAGTACCAGTGAGAAATAGCCCCCTTGACGTCAGGGGCTTTGCGAAATAACGTAAGAATCGGGCGAAACTCAAAGGGGGAGGGGGCCATAGGGGAGACCACAGTAGACAATGCATGGCGAATTTGTAAATACTTAAAGAAATCGTGACGGGGGAGATTAAAGGAAGATGTGAGGTGGGAGAACGACGCTAAAGTGCCCTCATGATAGAGGTCTCCTAGGACCCTCAGGGACGGGCGGAGCCAGGTAAATATGCGTAAGTCAGGTATAAGGAAGTCTAGTATGTCTAGAGGCGAAAAAGGGAAAAGACGAGCAAGGGAAGGGAACCGTTTTTGGCATTTAGACCAGGACAAAAGCATATATGTCGTCGTGGGTGGGAGGGGGGGCAAAGGAGGGCGAATGGTACGGGAAGTCCAGAGAAATTGGGGAATCGTGTAAGGGGAGAGGAGGCTATTTTCATGAGAAACCCAGACTGGCCGGTTGGTGCGGGCGTGGAACATCAGGGTTTGGGACAAAATACAGGCGTCATGGTATGATTGGAGATGGGGCACACCCAGACCTCCCTGGAGACGAGGAGCAAATCTAGTGCAATTGGCAACACGAGAGCGACCCCGAAGTCTGGTAAAGTCAACAAAAAAGCGTTGTATAGAGCGCAATAGGGAAGGAGGGGGTTGAATGGGTACAGTCCGCATAACATAAAGGAGTTTGGGGAGAGCAGTCATCTTTAAAGCATTAATACGCCCCAGCCAAGAAAGCTCGAAACGTTTCCATCGACAGATATCACGCCGGACCTGCTGCCATGTAGAAACTATGTTTAGAGCGTTAAGAGAGTGTGTGTGTTTGGGTAACTTAATACCCAAATAAGTGAGGTGGGAGACCTTCCAGTCAAAGGGGTAGGAAGCCGAAAGCTGGAGGCGCTGAGGCTCAGCCACATTAAGGCAGAGGGCTTGAGTCTTAGAGACATTGATTTTATGGTAAGAGGCCTGTGCATAATGTCCCAGTTGCGTCAGGAGGGCCGGTAACGAAGTAGAGGGCGTCGTTATGGAAGCTAGGATGTCGTCAGCAAACAGTCCCAGAGTGCAGGTAGAGGTGGAAGAAAGCGGCAAACCTAAGATAAGCGGGTCAGGGCGGATGCGCGCAGCAAGGGGTTCCAAGGCGAGAGCGTAGAGGAGAGGGGATAAGGGGCAACCCTGCCGGGTACCGTTAGTAATGGGTATAGGGCGAGAAAGGAAGCCCATCATAGAGATGCATGCCGACGGGGAGGTGTAAAGGGCCATCACTGCTTGGAGAAAGAGGGGGGGGAGGCCAAATTGAGAGAGAGCGGACCTAAGGAAATGCCAATGAAGCCTGTCAAAGGCTTTTTCCGCGTCAAAAGAAATTAAAAGAGAAGGAATCTTGCGTCTGTTAGCATCCCAAATAACATTTATAAATTTGCGGGTATTATCAGAAGGTTGTCTGCCCAGGACAAAACCAACCTGGTCGGCATGCAGCAAAGAGGGCAGGAGGGGATTCAGTCTGTTCGCGAGGACTTTGGCATAAATTTTTAAATCATTGTTAAGGAGGGAAATAGGACGGTAATTAGAACAATTATCGGTGGGCTTACCCGGCTTCGGTATAGTGACAACATGGGCACGGAGATTCTCAGGGGGGATAAGGCCAGAGGACATATAGGAGCGGAAAAGCGTAAGCAGAAAAGGGCCAAGAGTGGGTAAGAAGGTCTGGTAGTAGGAGGCGGTGTAGCCGTCAGGACCAGGAGCAGAGCCCTTGCGTAATTGCGCCACAGCCTTTTCAATTTCCTTAAGTGCTATGGGAGCGTTAAGGGAGGTCGCAGCGTCAGGGGAAAGAGAAGGAAGGATCACAGAGGAGAGGTAAGAGTCAATGTCAGAGGAGGAAGGCTGGTGAGTCTCACTGTCCCGGTGGAGATTATAGAGACGGGTGTAAAAGTCAGCAAAGACCTCGACCATACGGGAAGGGTCAGAGACCTTGCGACCGTCCCCATCCAAGATATATTGAGGTCTGGAAGTGGCTAGGACTTGGCGCAGTTTCCTGGCCAACAGCGTGTCGGCTTTATTACCTTTGGCATAAAATCGTTGCTTAAGCCTCAGCAACAGAGAAGAGGTACGGTGAGAATCAAGCTCAGCAAGACGAAGTCGTAGTCGTTTTATGTCAGCAATAAGTGAGTCCGTGGGACAAAGTTTGTTTAGGGTTTCCAGATCATATAGCCGGACTAGCAAGTCAGTACGGGAACAGGAGGCTTGTTTCTTAACATGAGCAGCTAAACTAATGAGACGCCCTCTAAGAACCGCCTTGTGAGCATTCCAAAGGGTCTCAATAGAGACCTCTGGGGACTGGTTATCCTGGAAGTATTGAGTAAGGTGGGATTGGATCTGGTATTTATGAGCCTCAGAATGCAATAGGGAGTCATTCAGCCTCCAGGAACCACGTCCCGCAATCGGGTGAGCAAGTTTGAGTGAGAGCGTGAGAGGGGCGTGGTCAGACCAGGTAATAGTGCCAATGTGGCACGACAGGAGAGATTGTAGGGAGAATTTATCCAAAAAAAAATAATCTATACGGGAGTAGGACTTGTGAGGGGCAGAAAAAAAAGTATAATCTTTGTCAAACGGGTGGAGAACCCGCCAGGATTCAAATAGTTGGTGAGAATGGAGGAGAGAGGTAAAGTCAAGGCCAAGTTTATAGGTGCGTTTGGAGAGAATGGTCGTGGGGGCCGTCAAATTGTCAAGGGGAGGGTGCAGGGTAGCATTAAGGTCACCGCACAGGAGCAGTTGACCTTGTCTGCAGTTGTCAAGTTTCTCCAGCCGGGTACGAAAAACACAAAACTGGTCTGTGTTAGGGGCATAAAAGTCCGTAAGGGTACACGGGACGGAGTTAATGACGCAGACCAGAATGACATACCTGCCCCGCGGGTCCACTAGCTTACGGATCAAGGTAAACGAGAGGCGGCTAGAGATAAAAATAGAAACACCTGCAGTTTTAGTGGAGGCCATCGAATGAAACTGCGTGGGGAACTGCTTAGAATAGATGTGTGGGGCATGAGTTTTCTTAAGGTGGGTTTCCTGGGCACAAATAATATCCGCCTTAGAGGACTTAGCTTCCCCCCAAAGAAGATGACGTTTTCGGGGAGAGTTAAGGCCCTTAACATTTAAGGACAGAATGGTGAGCTTAGCCATAGGGGCGAAGGGGGGGAAGGAGTGCAAAAAGTGAGCAACATACCTAGGAGCCCGGGACCCGCGGGGAGGCAGCCAGTGGCAAATGAAACCCAATAGAGGAGAGCCGCGCCTGGCCAGAGACAGCATGCCAAAAATAAAATACTTAAGGAAAACAGAAACAATAACTATAGGAAGAACAGACGGTCACAAAAGGGACCAAGAGTAGTAATTGGTGTGCTAACGTTGTAAATAGCACTGTGGGGGCGGAACAAGGTGCTAACGCCATACTCGGGAGTAATGCGGAGCCGCAGCAACGCAAGGAAAATTACTATTAACAGCACCCTACAATAGTATATTAAACAGCCGGTTACAGGCCAGGGGGAAATAAATAATAATAAAGAAAAACATAAATAAATAATATAAGAACATAAATAAATAAAAAGTCCAACTTAGCCAGACAAGGGGGAGTCGCCGAGAAGGCACTTGGTAAGTCAAAGGCAAATGGTCCAGTGAGCAGTTCAGTGGAATGAGAGTCCAAACTGACCCTTGGAGACAGAGAGCCCAGTCGTGAGGGAGACCGGATCAGCAGAGTAAGGTGGACCGTGGGCAATTCGTGACGTGCAGATTCGGGAATGGCAGACGGTTTGCAGCTCGGCGGACTGTAAGAAAAAAGAACAGGAAAACAACAAAAATAATAATAAAAAAAAAATTAAAAAAAAAAAGGGAAAGGACACCCCGTAACCGGACAATGGGGCTGAGAGCGTAGGTGAGGAATAACCTCACAGGTAACGATAGTGGAGATTCAAGGCTTCACGACAGGTGTCCAAACTTTACGTAGCTTCCTCGGAGGAGAAGTGTGCTTGTGCGCGGTGGAGGATGAAGTGGAGTCGAGGACTTGCTCTGGAGAAAGATCCCAGGAGTGAAGTAGTGCGAAACCCTCCTCAGGTGAGGCGATGGTATACGTAGAGCCACTCCGGGACACAATGAGACGGACCGGGTATCCCCAGCGATAGGAAATCTGATGGGTGCGGAGAAGAGAGGTGATCGGGGCGAACAGACGTCGGCGCTGGAGCGTCAATTGTAAGAGATCGGTGAGTAGGAGGATATCACGGAAGCGATCAGGTAAGGTCGGTTTGCGGCGGGCGGCCTGCATGATGCGATCTTTAAGATCAAAAAAGTGGACCCTGGTGAGTACGTCCCTAGGCAGGTTGGACTGCACAGATTTCGGACGGGCCACACGATGGAGACGGTCCAACCTGATGTCAGGTGCTGGGTCCTCCTGAAGCAGGGCCTGGAAAAGGTCACGAACAAATAAAGGTAGGGCTGCTGCGGTGACTTCTTCTGGGATGCCCCGAAGGCGGATGTTATTGCGGCGGGAACGATCCTCTAAGTCCATGACCTTAGTGCGAAGCATCTCAAGATCGGCTTGCAAGGAGATATGACCATCTGCAAGGGCATTGTGGGCATCTGAAAATTCATCCATTTTTCGTTCGATATGGTCAGTGCGCTCACCCAGGTCGTCCACATCGCGGCGGAGAGAGGAGGCGATGTCCTGTAGGTCCTCTTGAGTTGTTCGCGCATCTCCTGCAGGAGGGTTTTGAGGACGCGTGAGGTAAGACCCTGGTCATCCGAGTCGTCCGGCACAAGCCGTGTGTTAGATGCAGATGGAGACGGAGGATCAGACCGCGAGGGAGAGTGTAGGCCCGTGGAGGCATCGTCATCCTCATCAGGAGCACGTGGTAGGCCCAAGGCCTTAGAGGGATGCTTCTTTCGGGCTTTAGGTTCAAAAAATTGCGGCATCGCCATAGATTTACGAGAGCGAGAACCAGCCATATATCAGGAGGCTATCCGCGGTGAAAAGGAGGTAGAAGGCGCTGCGGATGGATGCAGATTGCGGGTAGAAAATCTCTCGAGCGGCGGAGCTCGCACCAAACACGTCTGCTCAGAACTCCATGCAGACCACGCCCCCCCTCAGTCATGCTTTTTAATGTGCCATTGAAGCGCTCGCAGAGACCATTGGTCTGGTGGTAGTAGGGAGCGGTCTAAATGGCTCGGACCCCACACAACTCCCAAATTTGTTGTAGGAGGTCCGAGAAAAACTGAGCACCACAGTCCGAGAGGATTTCCCCTGGGAAACCTACACGGGTAAAAATAACAATAAGGGCTTCAGCTACCCTCTTAGCAGTGATGGAACATAACGCCACTGCTTCAGGGTAGCGGGTAGCATAATCAACCACTGTAAGAATATATTGTTTCCCTGATCGTCTGGGTTTGGCTAATGGACCAATAATGTCTACAGCGACCCGCCAGAAGGGCTCCTGAATGATGGGTAAGGGATGTAAAGGCATTCGGGAGTGATCTCCACTTTTACCAACCCACTGACAGGTATCACGGGATCTGCAAAAGTTATGCACGTCTCCTGTGACACCGAGCCAAAAAAAGCCTTCAACAAGTGTTTAGTAGACAGTGTCACCCCCAAATGACCTGCCAGTGGAATCCCATGGGCGATTCTAAGACGTGCCTCTTGGTAGGGTCGAGGTACCACTGGTTGTTTTTTCTATAACCAGGGTTGTGCATCCTCCCAATGCACCCAATCCATGTTCTCCACCCTGCCCCCAGAATCTGCTCGAGACCGGAGAGATAACAAGGAAGGGTCCCTTGCTACCTGTGTCTTAAAGTAAGCAGAGTGGGACCACTTTAAAGGTGAACAGTCAAGGTCAGGAAAGTCAGAAGGCAGCATACCCACTATAGAAGGGTCTCCGGCTGGTTCAGCTACAGCTAGGTTGCCGTAGTTACAGCAGTTATTTCTTCCTGCTAACCAACATTCTCAGATCATCTCCCAATAATACATCAGCAGGTAATCCATCCATTACTCCAACTATGACACTCCCTTGTCCTGTCCCCCAATTCAGGTGGATCTTGGCAGTGGGGAGGGTATGGTAAGCACCCCCGGCTGTGCGGATAGTAACCTCCTGAGGTAACAGGTTATTTGGAGGCAGACATTTAGGTTGGACCAAGGTGATAGTGGCCCCAGAGTCTCTCAACCCTGTGAAGGGTCGCCCGCCCACAGTAACAGCCTGCATATGTCTGTCTAGAATTGAGTTACTAGGTAGATGGGTAGTGTAGGCCTCATAGACAGTCTCAGTCATACGATTCGTCTTGCACAAATCCCACAACAGCAGACCTCGAACATTGGGCTTGGACATGTCCAAATCCTTTGCATCTGTAGCATTGTTTTCCAGAGGAGGATTGCCGAGGAGTAAAGGATGAGGTTCGGGTGGGAAAAGGTGGTGTGTTCTCTGTCTTAGGTCTGGTGTTGCCAGCTGGTGCTCTGGCCCAAGGCTGTCTGGTCAGTGGCTCTGTTAGTGGGTTATGTTGGTGAACCCGCATATGAATATCTCGATTTGCCACATACTTATCTGCCAGACGGGTGGCATTACTGAGGGTAAGAGGTTTCCTATCCCTTACCCAGTTCTGAATGTCCTCGTGGCAGTGCCAAAAGAATTGCTCCATTAACATCAGCTGTTTTAGTTTATCAAAGTCCTGGATATCTGCCATATGAAGCTACTTCGATACGTCGATATGTATCAGCATTTAAGGCATGTCTGTCCAAAAGAGCTGTCCCCCTCACCTTGTAGAGCCAGAAAGGCAGCTCTAGCACAACCCGTAAGGTTACCTTGCAGCAGGGGAACCCAATCAGCCTCTCTGATCCAATAGACCTGGCACTGCTTTTCGAAGCCCTGTAGAAAGGCATCAATGTCCTCTTTAGTTTCATCAAAGGGTCGGAAGGATTGCCGGGTCACCCTTAAATCAATTTGTAATCTATGGGAGTCAGACTCCTCTTGTGTACGCTGGCTGCAGCTCTGATGCTCCTCTCGAAGTTCCACACAAATTTTATCCCGCAGTGCCAACTTTTCCTCCATGGTGACAGGCCTATCATAGAGAGCAAGAACCTCCCTCATCCGGAGATCAAACTCTGTCTGCGGGGTAGCCATGTTGTGTTGTTCCCCATCCATGTCGTGCAGGGTTTGGATTAACGCAGCTTTTCGCTGCTGGCCAGGATCACCTCCTCGGGCAGTCACTAGTTCACGAAGAGTGGGAACAGTCCAGCAGTTCATAGTCCTTTGGCATTAGTGGTGACCAAGATAGAGTAGCTACATCCCACCGCTTGCCACCAGATGTGACGATACGGATACCTGGAGCAACCTCTCCCCCAGGATGCATCATCCAGAAGGGAGCGTTGCTGAGACCAGGGTCAAGTCAGTGACTATATCTCCCCCAGGATGCTGGTCTCAGTAGGGGAAACTTCTGGAGCGAGGCTGAAGGGTCAGTAGTCGGTAGCAGGTTTGACCTGAGCTGGGGTAGGCATCGAGTCCTTTAACCACTGGATAGGGAGGCATGTATTGATCCCTCTGCCTCCAAGTACAGCCTTTACAGAGGCTGCCAAGTGTTAAGCTCAGTGCTGACAGATCCGAAGACTCTGCCACAACCCTCCCCAGAAATGGACACACACCAAACTCTTGGGGAAGACTTCTCTGTTTATTGCAAGGCAGACAAGGTTATATAGGAAAACAAGAGGTGGGTAAAACACTACAAACAACCAAGTACTTTGTATACAAAAGGAAAGTTAACATAAGGAAATTAACTCCAAGTTGAAAAATGCAAACTTCCCAAATGTTGCAATTTACCTCCCAAACAACCTGACAAACCAATGCATGGGGGTGTTGTTTGACAGTGACCTATATTAGGAGCTGTACATCCATCATGTACTTGAAGTACAATTTGTGTTATAAAAAAAACCCACAAAATAAATTACCACCACATCCCCCCCGACTGTCCTGATTTGGGCAGGAATCCCCCTCCTCCTGTACTGGCCCTCCCTGTTCTCCAGAAGGAGAGCGGTACACGCACGCATGCGATTGCCACGCCCCTCTCTTATCCTGTGCCTCCATGGTGACCACTAGACGTGTACTGTGTGACGCCAGAGGTTGGGGGCGGGTTGTGGAAGCGTGGAAGGTTAAAACCCGAGCACTGACTTTCATTCAGTGCTCGGTTGTCGTGTTGGCTGGGCTCACTGTTCTTGTAGTAGTCATTTTGTTACAACTTCACTATTGTAGTCCTGCTAATTAAAGCCAGATTATCTACGTGAAGTGCAGCATTTCAAGCCTGGCATTCCTGTTTACCCTATTTGGACTTGTGCTGCTGATTAAAGCCTGATAAACTACGTGAAGCTCAGCATTTCTGATCTGGCGTTTCTACCTATTGTATTGGAGCTTTACTGCTGATGAAATCCTGATTGCCTAAGTGGATCTCTGCATTCCTGTCCCATTCCTGTTGCTGGTTTACGTTTTATTATCTACGCTGATCCCTGCATACTGGGCTCCTTACTTGATACGCCTGTTGCCCAGACATCAGCATAATGCTGCACACCTGTGGAGGGGAGGTGAAGCCTGCCTCCACCATCAACTATCCACCAATAATGTTCACCCACAGAAACAGTGAACCAGGTGCTGTGAAATCACTCCTCTCTGGTAGCCCACATGGTTCCCGTTACACCGAAAGACCTGCTTTCCTAATGCATTCATTCAAATTGTACAGCCAAAATGTATGACTCATTGTGACTTCCATTGTACTTTAAATTGTAAAGTCCTTATGTTAACACTAAATATATACAAATACACACCCCCCCTAAAGTTATGACCTTCCAGTTGATTACAAGGACCTGTAGAGCCCATTATAAGACTTCTTAATGGCTACAGAAACAATACAAAGGAAGAAAAAAAACCTCACAGAATGAGCAAGACTGTGGCACTGGATGCATTTTTTTTCCAGGTGTAGAATTTTGAGCGGGCCATTGTCTTCCCTCTTGTCTCATATATAAAGCAGTCAGCCAAGTACAATGAACATGGGGGTTTGATCCTAATGGGTAAAAATTGGCTTAAACATGGTGATGACGCGGCGTACGTGACGCACGTCCACACGCTCTTATGTGAGTAGGGAGGCGGGGGGAAGAGGATGCCAGCGGCCACGCTAGCAGCATCCCGCGTCCTGGCCGATCTTTGCGCTGCTAATCGCTGCTTACCGCTGCCTCGGAACCCACGGAGCCCTCCGGTGTTGCCGACTCCGGGATACGAGTGGCTGCAGTACAAGCAGATGAACTAGGCTGCCGAAAACAGGCGGTCTGGGGGTTTGCGGTCGGTGAATTGAGCCAGGATTTCCGGCCCAACCGCTTTTGAGTTGCTCGCCCTGCTCCTAGCTCTCTACTGGAAGACTAAAACAACGTCTCCTGACAGACCCAGAGGAAAGTACACCCGGAGGGGAGAACAAACGCTTCTGCAACGCTTCTGCAACAAAGGCTTATTGAAACGGACGCTTATTCCTGTGGTGAGCTGTATCTTTTTTCTTTCATCTATATATAAGAGACAATGGAAACTCAAACTCAAACATAAAACATCTTACCTATTATATACCAATCTAAGCCTTCTGTATTATTGGAGGCCCGAGGACGTGTGGAGAATTACTACTGGAAATTTTATCTCACCCGTTGCTTATGCAGCTTAACCACTAAATAGGAAGTCTTGGATTAAGAATTATATATACCGTATTTGCTCGATTATAAGACGAGGTTTTTCTCAGAGCAAATGCTCTGAAAAATACCCCTCGTCTTATAATCGAGGTCGTCTTCTAATTAGACCTCAAAAAATGTCTGCTGGGGCCAGGCTGCTTACCGGTGCTTTGGTCCCGAGCAGCGTCTCTTCTATTAGCAGCAGGAAGCTAGCAGAGTGTCACGTAATTCTGCCTCCCCCTCCTTCCTCTGAGGGCGGGGCCAGAGAAGTTGCTTGCACAGCCGGTCCCCTGCAGAAGTCTGCGAGTGGGAGATCTGCAGTTAAGGTAAGGGGGTGGGGGGGTTTCAGCGTGTGTGTGTGTGTGTGTGTGATTAATGGAATGAATGAGTATTTAAATGTTTGTGAATGAGTGTGTGTGTGATAGCATGGATGTGTAAGGGGGGGGGGTGGTAGCATGGCATAGGGAGGCTGTACTCAAACTCCTATCATCCCCAGGTTCCAGCATGTACTGGCTGCCTTGGCTTGATAGGAGTTTGATTGCTGTTAGCAGTTATATATATATATATATATATATATATATATATATCCAGAAATGCCTTTTAACCCCCTATATGCCACTCTGGCATATAGGGGGTTAAAAGGCATATCATGGGGCAGAGTGGCAAATAAAGGGGTATTAAGGCATTTCTGGGGGCAGAGTGGCAACCTTGGGGGCAGATGTGCATAACTGGGGGGGCAGGTTGGCAATTAAAAGGAAATAAAAAAATATATATTTTTCTCAATCATAGCTTTTATTAAATATGAAAAAATTGTTTACATGAATTAATATTTACTAGTAAAACTTTTTTCCTATAGGGTCGTCTTATATTCAGGCTTTTTGTTTTTTTCCTAAATTAATATTTAGATTTTGGGGGGTCGTCTTATAATCAGGGTCGTCTTATAATCGAGCAAATACGGTATATAAATCCTTTTTTTTTTTTTTTTTATTAATCTTTTGAGGAATCCTTTGAGGAACTGAGGAATTTACCTCGAAGAAAAATGGCTCCCAAAAAGGATAAAGATAGAGAAAAAGAGAAATTCCTAGATAAGAGCAAACCTATGAATATATTTTGCTCTCCTAAATCACTAATACAGACAGATCATAGACGATCTATATCAGGTGAACTGAAGGACTCTGCATCTGTAAGGAACAGCGAGCTATCACATTCAGATTCATCCACTTCATCCTCTACGGTAGCTCAGCATGAGATTTCACAAGACTTCATTAGAGACCTGATGGAGGGATTCTACAAGAAAATTAAAAAGGATCTGGAAGACAATGTCGCTCAGATTAGAACTGAGGTCTCTCAAATCTCTGAAATCTAAGTGAAACGTGATAAAATTATTATAAATCTACAAGATGACATTAAAACCTTACACAACACGAATGCTGTCCTTACAAGCAAAGTTAAAGATCTTGAACTAAAAATCTCAGATATCGAAGATAGGTCTTGCAGAAAAAATATCAGAGGCATCCCGGACTCAGTACAAAATCAGGCTTTGGAAAAATTCTTAGAAGATTTTTTTTTTGACTCTTATTCCTTCAGAGGAATTGGCCCTACATCCATTTGAGAGATTCCACAGGTTGCGTAAACCTAAAGCACAAGATACCTCTTATTCAGCAGATACTATAGTAAGATTTTCAAGCTTCTATATTAAAAATCGTACTATGCAGGAACTCAGAAAGGACAGACCAAGAATGGAACAATTTAAACAAATTCAAGTATTTCAAGACCTCTCTCAATATACAAGAACTGCCAGGAAATCCTTTCAAGAACTTACGCAAATCCTAAGGAAAAAATGTATACGTAATAGATGGGGCTTTCCAATGGCAATATTTATTTATTATGAAGATAACGTATACCATGTTTTCTTAGAGAAAAGATGCTCCATTGGGGATTACTAGAAAACTGAACAGAGATTTTATTTCCTTTTTTTTTTCTTGCATAACTTATATTCTACTTTTTACATAATTTCACGATTATATCTTCACGTCTCTACGTCCACTTTAATTCCTATTTTCTTCTTTACACTACACATTTGCATTTTGCTTAACACATCTATTTCATTTTCACAAATTCAGGAGCAGTCTCTACTGACTCACTTAACTTTTCTTACACTTATCTCACAAGATGCTTGATCAAAAAAAATAAAAAATAAAAAAAAAATTCACAATCTCATATTTCACAATTTTCACTTACAAATTACACAATATAGGATTTCAAATTTTTTACACAAACCTCTAATATACCATACACATCTAGGACATTTATTCTACCACAAAGGTAGAAATGTATCACTTTTGAGTATCTATTTATTTTCTATATATACATACACAAATATTGTAATAACCTATAGAGAGCTGTCACACATAGAAAGCTATTTTCTGATGCGAGGCTATGAAATACTCAGAATGTCCTCTTTCTTACAAATTTCTTAGAAGGTATTAATTTGTCCAGCATTGATTCTACTGACCGCCAGATTGGTATCATTAATTATCTTAGTACCGACTGTATTGGCTCCTTGACTGTCTCTAATGAAACTATCAAATGTAGACCTAACCTCATAAAGGCTTTTTGATATATTTTATTCGATATATTAAGCTTGGATCTGATGATATAGAGAGGTTTAGGCATGTTATTATTAGTCCGTATGAGGCTACTTTTTTTTTATTATTTTTTTTTTTTTTTTGTAACTTGCGACACCGGCTTTGATCATGCTGATTAGTATCAGACTTACTTAGCTATGATTTGGAGGTAATATGTCGAGAGATGAGACCTTAATTAGGTCAAGTTGGTGTTTTGCGGTTATGAGAGATTCCTTTCTTTTTTATTTAAGGTTATAATATACAGGGGCCTGAATATGTAGAACGATATGCCGTGTTGTTGTTCCCTGAAGTAATCAGAAGCTAATTTTTTTAGTGCATAACTTAATTATCCTGACTGTAATAATATCTACTTATATTTTCCTCTCTTCCCTCCTCCCTACATATCTCCTGTGGTGGTTACAGGAATTTTTAGGGTTAGCAACATTTGCTTGCTTGAACTCTAAAGACGATGTATGCATGTTGTGAGTGCCGTGTAAAAATGTGGTATGAAAGAGGGAGGAGAGAAACAATAAGGGCAATAGGTCATTTTTTTTTCGATTTTTACCTATGACCATTAGGGCTCTTACCCTAAACGTCCAGGGACTAAATTCTCCGCAAAAAAGAAGTGCTCTGTTTAAAATGTTACAAGATAGTAACACAGATCTTGCCTTTATTCAAGAGACTCATTGGATTAAACCTCATTCCTCCCTTTGGAAATTTAAGCCTCCCATGTCTATTCAGCTAATCTGGAAGGCGTTAAGAAAAAAAGGGGGGTGGCTATAACTTTTTCCAATAAACTTAAAATTGAAGTTATCCATGGACGCTTCTTGATATTGATTGTTAAAATTAATGATATTATGTTTCCGTTAGTTAATGTTTATGCCCCAAATGGGATTTCTGCTCCTTTTTTCTTTGATAAACTTATCACTAAAATCGATTCCCTCCAGACGGGTACTCTCTTACTAGGGGGAGACTTCAACTCCGTCGAGGACCCTAACCTAGACCGTAGCCACTTTAAATACTCTTCTAACAAAAGCACAAATGCCACTTATGGGATTCAAGATTTTTTTATTAAGAAACTCTCTGTTTGACTGCTGGCGTACCATGTACCCATTGGAGAGAGATTATACATTTTTTTCAAATATGCACCAAACATATTCGCAAATTGATTTTTTCCTGACAAAAGCAAACTCCTTGAAAATGGTGAAAGACTCCAGGATAGGGAACATTACTTGGTCGGACCACGCGCCGGTCTTCTTAGAGATTACCAATAACCCCGATTACAAAATAAGAAATAAGTGGAGACTAAACGAATCTCTACTGAGAAATACATCAACTTTAGAAGAGGTGTCACAGGAGGCTCGTCTTTTTTGTCAGGAAAATGATAACGGCGAAGTAACAGATCCTACTCTCTGGTGCACTTTTAAGGCATACATGAGGGGAATACTGCTAAAAATAGGTACTCGAGAGAGGAAACGGAGGGGCTTAACATTGTCAGAACTTCATATCAAACTAGCTAAATTAGAGAGAATTAACAAAAATAATAGTGACCTTCCTATGCTTCATCAGATAAAAACTATTAGCAAAGAAATAGTAACTAAAGAACAGGAAAAATTTAATTGGATGTTATTACAACTACGTCAGAAGTGGTACTATTCTAGTAATAGAGTTGGAAAATTATTATCTAATAAACTTAAAACCAAATATAAATCCGAAACCATTAAAGAGATTATAGTCGGAAACAATCACTATCTTACGCCAAAAACTATCTCTAATGCCTTTGCTAAATATTATAAATCTTTATATAATTTATCCGACCCTCTACACTCGGACTTGGCAATTAATCGTTTTTTACAGAAATTAAATCTTCCAAAAATTTCAGCTTCACAAATACAATTCTTAAATCAACCTTTTTCACTACTAGAAATTAATAAATCTATAAAAGACATGAAATTAGGAAAGGCACCTGGTCCAGATGGCTTTCCTTCTTACTTTTACACATCACTACAACAAATAATTGCCCCGCTCTTACTGCGAGTGTTCTCCTCTTTTTCCTTAAACACGCAACCACCGATAGAACTTCTTCAAGCGGCAATAATCCCAATTGTTAAGGAAGGCAAGGACCCAAGCTCAACACTAAATTATAGACCTATTTCCTTAATCAATTTAGACATTAAAATCTACTCGAAAGTATTAGCACAGAGACTAAAACAAGTGATACCATCTATTATTAATAAGGATCAGACGGGATTTGTTGAAGGCAGAAGCCCAATGGACAATACCCGCAAGATCTTAAATCTTATACATAAGACTAACTCTTTTCGAACTAAAGCAGCTTTTTTGGCGCTTGACCGGGTAAATTGGAGATTTCTTAATGCTGTGCTTATAAATTATGGTATTGAGGGTGCATTTAGAAACTGTCATGAGCCTTTATACCAATCCGACTGCTAAAGTGGTTGGTCACCTACTGGACTCAGACTGGTTTCCTATAAAAAATGGAACTCGTCAAGGGATGTCCACTAGCCCCTCTACTATATATTCTTAGCATAGAGCCTTTTGCGGAACTAGTAAGACAGTCTCCCAACATATCTGGTATACAAATCAATTTAGAGTCGTATAAGATTTCTCTCTATGCAGATGATGTCATTTTATCAATGACGAATTTAACTCTTTCTCTCCCTGCACTCTTTAAAGCAGTAGATCAATATGGTTCACTTTCCAACTATAAAATTAACTTTGGTAAAACCCAAGCTATCACGACTTGCTTTACGACTTGCAGGACGAACTAATTGAGCTTGGGTCCCTCTGCCCATTGGATTGGACTTCCCAAGCTATTGATTACCTTGGAATTAATATCACAAAAGAACTTCCTCTACTTCTTTCTTTATTTTTTTAGGACAATTCCTCTGAGAGTTCACCCCCCTATTTTAAAACACATTCAGCAAATCATTGAAAAATTCATCTGGCAACAGAAAAGACCGAGAATAACACATAATATCTTAACTAAAAAATCAAATAGGGGGGAATTTCTTACCCAAGCATTAATAAACTCCATGAAGCCACAATGTTGACCCACTATCTAGCTTGGGATACAAAATCTAATAGGAAGCAGATTGCAGGATTGGTGAATTATACTTTTTGTTTTGGGCTGATACATTTCGCTTGAAAGATATAAAAACCTTGAATCCCATAATTCAGGATACACTTAAAACACTGCTTAAACTTAAGTGAACTACGGGGATGAATAGATCTCTCATGCCCTCTACTCCTATTGAGGCTATACGTTATCTCATTAGGGATATTGATCTGATTAGGTGGCAAGGATGCGGCATCTCCTCTATTGGAAACCTGTTAAACTATGACGATATTATACCCTTTCCTCAGATTTGTAAATCCTTCTCTCTACCATCATCAGAATTATTTTCTTTTTTGAGGATAAAGAATCTTATAAATCAAGTAGGAATCGATAGGAATCCCGAACTAGAACACTGGTTAACAATACACAAAAAAAGAAACAAATCTCAAGCTCTACTTTACTTTTATTATCTTTGCAAAAAGATGAGAAGGACCCACCGATTCTGAGGTGGGAAAGAGATCTGGATACTGATTTTTCGTTGGAACAATGGTGTCAGGCCTTTGTATTTACAAAAAAACATGTCCATTCAATAAACCTAATAGAGATCTATATTAAGATAACCTATAGATGGTATCTGGTCCCAGTTAGACTCAATAAAATTAGTACTACACATTCAAATAGCTGCTGGCGCTGTCTCACTGATATTGGCACATTCGCCGATATATGGTGGGAGTGCCCGCAATTAATAAGTCTAAGAAACAATCTTTCGCAACTGCTTGGATCACTTTTCTATTTTCGGGATCAATTAGATCCACAGATGTTTTTGTTTCATTTGGGACTTGAGAAATTCTGCCTAAATCATAGAATTCTAATTACGCGTATCTTTATGGCTGCAAAGATATGTATAGCTAGACACTGGAAACAAGCTGGTCCAATTAATTGGGAGATAGTTATTAACCAATTACACCATCAGTATATAATGGAAAGAGGATATTTTCTTAAAATCAATAGGATTGATAAGTTCGATAATATTTGGCTACCTTGGAAACAATTCCGGGTTATTGAATCAGTGAGCAGCAATCCTACCTGAGGCTTAACCTTTTTTGTTTTTCTTTTTCTTTTCTTTTTTATGTTGTTTAAATATCCCTGGGTGAGCGTTATCCAACTAAAGATTAAAAGCTTGCTCCTATATTGTTTCTCATGTACTCCCATGTGTGATTGAATGTATGAATGTTTTATGTGGTCTTGTGACTGGCACTTGGTTGCCAGATTTACAGTTATAC
Organism: Spea bombifrons; assembly: GCF_027358695.1. Lineage (NCBI taxonomy): Eukaryota > Metazoa > Chordata > Amphibia > Anura > Pelobatidae > Spea > Spea bombifrons. The sequence goes on along the minus strand of NC_071087.1, from coordinate 73,088,691 downwards.
CAAGAATATACTGTAATTGACATCTTCATTATTCTTTTTCTTCTTACGGTTGGGTCAGAAGATTATTCGTCTGCTCATAAATACTATAAATAAATCAAAGTACCGAATCTTGAATTGAATAAATGACCAGACTATTTGTTTGATCAGAATTTCAGTTTGAATCCTCTTTTCTTATTGTTAAAAACAATTAAGAACTTTATTATTGTTTTGTATGCAATATGGAATTGTTACTGTACCTACCGATGTATTCTAAACCTGAGAACAAAATGTTTGAAAATGTAAATAAATAATAAAAAAAAAAAAATTGGCTTAAACATGACAGAACATCTCAAATGTGATCCATTAAGTGCCTTTTCTGCACCTAAATCCTACCTACCTGAAGTTGATGGCCTGAAGTATGAGAGAGATATTCTGTAATTTCAAGATAAGTAAAAATTATACTAAATCTAAACAAAGATATGCACCATATATTCGGTTTATTGTGTTATTTATTGTATACAATAAATCCAAAAATCTTAAATCCATTGTACTGTTGAAGAAATTCAGGTTTCTATTCATAAGCCTTGTGTAGGATTTAGTACTTACCTGGTTAACTGGCAAAATGTCTCAAATGGGTATAATGAAATTCTATTTTCTCAAGTAGGTCCCATATGTCCCATGTGTGTTCACTGATCATCCTTAACCCTTTGTGGTCCAATACATTTCCACAAAGTGCGCCAAGCAAGAAATTTGCTCGAGTATAAGACGCCCCCCAAAATCTGAATATTAATTTAGGAAAAAAAGAAAAAGCCTGAATTTTAACCCTGTAAATGCCACTGTGCCCCATGATGTGCCCTGGTGTAGTCCCTCTATATACCACTGTGCCCCATGATATGCCTTTTGACCCCCTATGTGCCACTCCAGAAATGCCTTATACCCCTATATGCCAGTTCTGCATGTGATTTGGCAGCTCTTATAACTTTGGGTATTTTTGTATCTACTAAAGGCTAACTTCTTGTCTTACGATTTTGGCCACTTCTGCCACAGCGGTTTCTTTAATTTTTTACTCTTACTGACCAGCCTAATACAATTTTCTGTTATCTTCAATAATACAGCTTTTACAAAATCCCATTTACAAAATCGCCATTTAAATTGTCCCAGTCTGATAATGACTCCTCTATACATATTCTCATTTTAGAAAAGTCAGCTTTTCTAAAATCTAAAACATTTGTTTTTGTGTGGTGTGACTCAGTCACTGTTCATATATTAAACCACACAGACTGATGATCACTACATCCCAAACTTTCACCTACAGAAATATCTGTTAACAAATCTCCATTTGTGAACACTAAATCCAATATGGCCTCCTTACGAGTTGGTTCCTCAACCACCTGTTTTAAAGATAATCCCAGTAAGGAGTTTAGAATATCCGCACTCCGGGTACAACCAGCTACTTTCGTTTTCCAGTTCACATCAGGGAGATTAAAGTCACCCATGATTATAACATCCCCCTTCACTGTCATTTTAGCTATTTCCCCCACTAGTAGATTATCTAGTTCTTCTACTTGTCCTGGGGGTCTATAAATCACACCTATGCGAGTTACTTTACTTTTGCCAAATTGTACTGTAACCCAAAGTTCTCCTCACCAACTTGTATTAAGTTAGATTTTACGTAATTTTTCACATATAGGGCCACCCCTCCCCTTTCTTGCCCTTTCTGTCTTTTCTATATAAAGCGTACCCTGGTATTGATATGTCCCAGTCATTTTTCTCATTATACCATGTCTCAGTAACAGCCACTATATCAACATTCTCAGTTGCCACAACTGTTACAAGTTCATGGATCTTATTCCCTAAACTGCGAGCATTTGTAGACATGACCTTTAGCTTGTCATTTAACACTGATGCTGCAATTGCTTTCTGTCCTTGCTTTGGGGGGCAAAATATATGCTTCTCCCTATTATCTGTATAGACCAAGCCCCCAGATCCACCCCCCCTGGTTACTAAGTAAATCCCCTTCCCTTTCTATACTGTCTAGCCCGGTATTTATTCCCCCCCCATTCCTAGTTTAAAATCTCCTCCAACCGTCTAGCCATTCTCTCCCCAAGCACATTGGACCCTCTTGCATTTAAGTGCAATCCATCACGACTGGTATAGTTATAATACCACTTCTCTGCTGCTGCTGCTGTGGTAAACTTTAGTTAGTTTAACATACCTTCACAACAAAAAAACAATCTGTATTGATTGGCAGATCAATTCAATCTGGTCCTGGTACCACTGAAACAAAACCCCTCTCTCTTGTTTGCGGCAAAAAACATACCGAACAAATATCCTTTGACGTAGTCCAGTCTCCTTTATTTCAGCTTATATTGCGACTTCCTTTGTTATGAAGACACAATCCCTCTATCAACTGGGCCACAGGAACGGTATCCTTTCACTCCAAACAATGTCAAGACACATTGTAAAGAAGGATCAAGCAGTACCCTAGTAGGAGTGTTAACTCATCATACTGCCACCATCCAAGAGACTTTACAAAAACTACCCAAAGCCTATCATTTCTTCATTGATGTTTTCAGCAAAAATGAGGCTGACACACTTCCCCCTCATCGTCCATACGGTTGTCCTATGGATTTGCTTCCTGGGGCCATAGTACCTTTTGGTCGTATATATATCTGTAACGGGTTCACCAAGAGAGCTGTAGTAACTCTCAGAGATCACCCACATGTATCCTCCTGTTGTCCCCAGAATCACTTCCAGCACCAGTCAGCATGCGCACCTTGGAACCCTGCTATGTGTACCCAATAAGTAGACACAGGGCCGGCCCTATAATGGGGCAGACTGGGGCAATTGCCCCAGGCGGCACTTTAGAAGGGGCGGCACTTTGCCGCCCCAAGCGCTTTTTTTTTGTTTGTTTTTTGAAGCGGAGGAGAGAGAGGGGCGCCGAGTGGTTTTCGCTTACCCGCTCGGCGCCTCTCTCTCTCTCTCTCTCTCTCCTCTGCGGCGAGTCTCCCTGTTCGGTCCCGGTGCCGGCTTGTAATGCAGAGCGCCGGAAGTGACGTCAATTTCCGGCGCTCAGCATTACAAGCCGGCACCGTGGCAGAGCAGGGAGACTCGCCGCAGGACTGTTTAAAGGTAAGTTTTAAACTTCGCCCCAGGCGGAGTTAAGTCTTCGGCCGGCCCTGAGTAGACACAACTACCTTGAACTGAGTACAGCAGGAATGAACAGTTTATTGTAGTAAAACATCTCCAAGAATCTAAAATAGATTAATTTCGGCCATCGACCTCCCCTTCCGGTGCGGGTATATCTTTTTGTGGGGAAAAAAGATGGAGGCCTGTGCGAATTATAGAGAGCTTAATAGAATAACCATAAAGAACCAAAATCCGTTAACCCTCATTCCAGAATTGATGGATCATCTAAAAGGGCCTCACATTTATTTGAAATTATACCTGCGTGGAGCCTATAATTTGGTACGTGTAAGCAAGGAGGATGAGCGGAAAACAGCATTTCGTTCCCGTAACGGACATTATGAATTACACAGCCATGCCATATGGACCCTGTAACGCACCAGCTACTTTTCAACATTGCCTGAATCACATCTTCCGAGATTTGTTGGATGTCTTTGTCATAATATATCTGGATGATATCCTAATCTACTCTCCATCTCTGGAGGAACACAGACAACACATGTCACTCGTTCTCACTAGATTACAGAACCATTAACTCTATGCAAAGATTGAAAAATGCTACATAGAAACGATGTTCCTTGGTTACATCCTATCACCTGGTAACATAAGAATGGATTCCAAAAAAGTGGAAGCTATTTTTCACTGACCCACTCCAACTCCAGTCAAAAAGGTCCAACAATTTCTGGGTTTCGCTCATTTCTAACGACGATTCATCCGAGACTTCTCTAAAATCATACAGCTGATGACTTCCCTTACCAAGAAAACCGTACCCTTTCAGTGGACATCCAAAGCCCAACAAGCTTTCGTGAATTTGAAACAACTTTTCACCACAGCACCTATCCTAATCATTCCTGACCCAGTACATCCCTTCATATTAGAGATGGATGTTCCTATCCCAAAGACCAAGGCATGATGCGAAATTACATCCCGTGTAATTTGTCTCAAATAAATTGACTCCAACCAAACAGAATTATGCAGTAGAACATCTGGAACAAGACTTTACACCTCTGCCTGTTCCATCCCGTCCATGGGAGGATATCACTGTTGACTTTATTGTTGACTTACCTTTTTCTCAAAATCATTCTGTCATTATGGTGGTTGTAGACCAGCACACAAAAATGGCACATTTCATTCCTTGTCCAGGAATACCTCCCGTGGATCAAACAGCACAACAATTCATTAAAGTCATATTTCGACATGGAATTCCCAACTCCATTTTTTTAGATAGAGGGCTGCAATTTACCTGATGTTGCTGTAAAGCCTTTTGCCAAGGCTTAAAGATTCAACACAATTTTTCCTCTGCTTTCCATATTATATTTCAAATTTACAAGATGATTGGATTCCTTTACTGCCCCTGGCTGAATTTGTTTATAATAATCAAGTACACAGATCTACGGGCCGTTGTCCCTTTTAGTCGAATTCCGGCTGCCACCCCACTGCCATCCCTGGCCTTATAATAAACTGGACTGTTCCTTCTATGGCTGAACATCTATGGCAATTAACAACTGGGTTTTCATTACTACAGACCACTCGTCGTGAAGCCCAATCCGCATACAAGAGAACAGCTGATAAACATCGCTGGATGAATCCCGTATACTCCATAGGTGACAAAGTCTGGTTATCCACCGCCAATCTTCGTCTCTCGTGTCCCAACAAGAAGCTTGGTCCTAAATATGCTGGTCCTTACGTTGTGACAGAGATTATCAACTCTATAACAGTTCGCCTCTGTTTACCAGCCTCAAGTCGCATCCATCCTGTTTTCCACGTCGCTCTTGATCAGCTCCCATGTTTCCTCATACTCCTCTGCTTGACCCTATTCTAGTGGACGGTGCAGAAGAATACGAGGTACAGGAGATCATAGACTCTTGACTTTAAACGTTCTTGTGAGCCTGCTTCACATCTCCATGGTCCTGCTCTTGTGAAGGCATTCCATAAAAAACATCCCAACCGACTGGCTCCTACTCACGCCCAGAGGTCGCTCCTGAGGAGGGGGCTCTGTCACGACCACCACAGCGTCTTTACTGTGGTAGACCTGGGGTTGCGCGTCAGGCCCCAGCTCAGGCCCGATGGACGGACACGCACGCCATGCACCTACTAGTAGTAAGGCGCATGCACGTAATAAAGCGTGTACATCTGTTCCCTGTACAGGGAAAAGGAAAAAAGGCAAAACATCATCTGAATGACACTATAAAAGTGCACCAAGCTCATTACTCATTGGTTGATTATACCAGCTTCCCTATGGTTGTATGCTGCTGTCCTCCTGTCCCTTTTGCCCGTATCCTGTTCCTATACTGCTTGATTACTGCCTGCCTCCGGTATTTTTACTCCTGGATCGTCTACCGACTTTGAGTGTTTATCACCTGCCCAGATGGGTGGCATGTTATACCAATTACGAAAGTGTCACTGCCTGGCCTGACCCGTGACCTCCATATCGGCCTTCGTATTGTTCATGCTTGGGGTAAAAATAAATGACACCATAAGGAAAACCAAATGAAAAACATGCATGCACATTCAACCTATAGGTTGTGTCAGCGCAATATATATTAAAACAGCTCCACTTACTGCTTTATATATAAATATTATGGGAATAAATTGGAGCTGGCATCCTATGAATGAGTTATGATTAGGAACAATTTATGTAAGTGGACATTCTGGGAGTGTCTAAAATAATTTGACTGATGATTTATCTAATTTGTGGCAGTAGGGGCATGATGAAGACATAACCATGCCCGCTCTGTGAGGCGAGGTCTGTGGCACGTTACGAGTAACATGATGACCTCCAATGGTCGCTGGTCGAGGGCCTGAAATCTATCGCACCAAGGAAAACTATTTTCCCATCACACATTTCTACAGCTTTAATTTACTCTACAAATCCCAGGTTTGGTGATACAGCATGATGAAACAACTTTGTGTGTAAGAAATGAAGGGTGTCTTAAAAAAGTGATATTACATTTTATACATAATGTTTTGGGGGAAGATTTGGGTTTCTGTAAGGTGAGATATCTGGTTTTACAATGTAAGGTCATTTGCATAGTAATGCACTACAAAGGGTTTGGAACAAGGGCTCCAACAGAAGTGGGATACCCCACAGGGGGTCAGACAACTGAAGCCGAGGTATTTTAACATTAGCTGTGTGTATTTTTGCATAGACTGTCTTATCTCCTCCATAGCTGGGTCATACAGGAAATCTCTGGAAAGAGGGGTCGGGTGTGTCGGAAATGGGATATATTTGGGAAAAGGGGATTCCAGATGCCAACACACCTTTGTCTAGGGGTGAATAGCTAAAATCCATGTAGCTCGAATAATCACAAGAAAATACTTCTTTGATAGGAAAATGGAGGGTTTAATGCTGTGATGAAGCCTATGAAAGGCTAACACACACAGGGTTACATTGGGTGTTATAAAAAATAAATCTTACTGTAATTATTGAATAACATTAACTGTATGAATATTATATATATATATATATATATATATATAGATAGATAGATAGATATATACACTGTTATGCTATCAATAACCACTAACTATTGAGTGTAAAGTCAGAGTCCACACACCTTGTTTTCTGCAATTAACAATATTTATTAAGAGAGGCTAAACAAACTAACAATACATATATAAATTGCTATAAGTTAGTATATGCTGTTACCAAACTATCTATTCATTGATTGAATGGCAATAACAAAGAAACAGCAGGGTAAGCCTGTAAACACGTGATACAATTACCACTCCCTTGTGATTATCTCCATGCAGACTCAGAGAGAGAGAGAGAGAGAGAGAGAGAGAGAGAGAGAGTTAGCAGGACTTTATAACCACAATAAGTCCTCCTTCTGTCAGACACTCCCCTAGTAATCTATCTTCTCCAGTGACCCTTAGAGACCAAGGTGATAGAAAAGGGAAAGGACATTGCACTGGGGGAGGGAGTGGAAGGTGACCAAATGCCTTAATTGCCATGTGCTCTGCAGAGAAGAATCTCCATTAATGTTTGAGACCATTTTAAGGTCTTGTATAGAGAGGCTTTGCCCAATGGATCTCTGCATCAGAACATAATTTCACTTCATTGGCATACAGTTGGTTGTCAATCATGCCTTCCTTTTTACATCCCTCCTTTTGACAATGAAGTGGATGAGACTTTTGGACTCTATAAAACCCACTGGAGACAAGAGGGAGAGTGTACCTCACAGCGTATATCTACTATGTATGCATGCCCAGCCCGCCATTCACAGAGTTCTTTTCATTTGCATTCCATAATGGAGGTGATATACTCTGGCAATCAATGACTTCAGGTAACAACACATACCAAACTGAATAACAATACATACCGGTACTACAGAAACATACAATACAATAATAAATGGATGTATGAATAGGTTCCCCAGAGCAGTACCCCATGTTGATTAGAGAAAGTATTATCTAACTTTTGCTACCAACTTGCACTAGAAGTGTCAGTTAACAACTGTAATGCTGCTGTCATACTGGCTATGTCTACTGCATTCACTAACCCAACCCAGGTCCTACACCTCCCAGAACTGTGTCCACAATCCCTCTTCTATATCTACTTCTACCCCTTTCTGTCCACCTTATTAAAGCTCTTTCTATAGTATAGGCAATTCTGGAACAATTTTGAAAATGTGTAGAAATTTGAAATGTGTAGACACTAACCAATCAGTCAGTTTTACATCCCTACCACTTAAAACTACAGTACATTTTCCCCAATCTGACCCTTTACATTCCCAATCATCTTGATTGCCCTGGTTATCTACCCAAAATTTCAACAACACCCCCCACCCCTACTGAGTATTACATATAAACACGAATCATATACATTGTCACCACTCCATATTTTAGTCCATCCTTTCATTCCATTGGCGTATTTCCCTCTGCGGTCCCGAGAGGGAGGAGTGATGCCTAGATCAGTTCAAAAGCTGTTTCCAGTATAATTGCCTTCAGGATGTGGATGGAGTTGCATTCAGTTCCGATAGGGAATTATTATCGGATTTACATGTACTGAATTGTTTAAGGGAATGCAACATGACCAGAAAGATGTTGAGCTTCATTCTTCTTAGAATATTATTTCAGGCTGTCATACTTCAGGCACCTAAAAAGATCAAACAGAAGCATCAGTCCTTAGCAGTTAATTCTGTATCTGGAGCACAAGTCCCTTTATATAATTTACACTGATCTATATGCACCCACTTATATCCAGGCTGCCTCCTGGCCTTTCTGGGGTTAGACCTCTGTACTTGTAGAACTGTTGCGCCCAGTGTGTCTCGGATTACATAGGGCCCTTCCCAGTTTGCATCCCAGCAAGAATTTTTCAGAAATTTTTAATTTATTATTATTTTTTTATTTAAAAAAAATATTTATTAACAACATGTATAAAAAGAAAAAAAAATGCAGTTGATATTTACAATTCCTATTATACCATGTCGCACAAGAGTTATACGTATATCAATTTGCATTTAAGGACAATAACATACACTTACAAAACAGGACTAACACAGATTCCATTCGTCTTCATTATTTCCTATTATCTATTCGGTGTGTGAGATTTTAAGGGTTTATCTAACTTTACATTAGTTTCAGTTCAAGGATCTAATTTATCCTCGGCTACCAATTTTATCCAATCTTCCCAAAAATTATAATTATTCCACAATGTTTGCACTAGAATACCCTTTTCCATATGGCATTGATGTATTAACTAGGTTTTTATTTTAACCCACTGAATTAAGTTTGAGGATTTCCAATTCCTGGCAATCACTATTTTTATTGCCGTCAGTAGGTGTAAAAGGAATTTAATATCTTTTTTCCCATTACTGGGTAGATTTAAGTGAAGTAGAGCTCTTTCAGGGGTTAATTCCCAGTGTTGTCCAAATTTAGCTACTAACTTGTGCGAAATCCTTTGCCATAATCTTTTAATTGGATTGCAGTTCCACCAAATGTGGAGCATTTTCTCTGCGCCACTCCAACAATTTGGTACATTATTAGGAAACATTTTTACTAGGGCAGATGGGACCAGATACCATCTATTTATAAGTTTGAATTGAAGTTCATTTAAATTCAAACAGTGTATGTTTTTATACGTTATATTTAATGATTTATTCCAGTCTTCGGAGTTTATTTTTATTTCTAGATCTTTCTCCCATTTTGCCAAATATGTTCTACTTTACATAACCTGATTAAATTTAGAGATTTTGTCAGTAATTTTCTATGATCCTCTGTTTCCACTATTTGTTTAAATATATTATAGGTCTTAGAGTTATAATTTCGATGTAGAATATTTGAAAGAAAACTCTTAACTCTCAGGTATGAGAAGCATTCCCCTATTGGAAGATTAAATTCGATTTGAAGTTGATTGAATGTCTTTAGTGTCTCTCCCTCCAACAGGTCGTTTATTAAGTTTATACTAGACTTGTGCATTCGTCTTCGGGCGAACATGGAAACGAACACGAAGAGTGCATTTTCGTGTTCGTTCCGAAGACACACGCCGAAGAGAAGACGGCGTCGGTAAAACGTAGGCGAAGACGAAGACACACACCACGAAGATCTTCGTGATTGTCTTCGTCTACCATTCTCCCCCCCTTTTCTAACTTACCTTGGCTTCGCGGCATCGCGACAGTTCCTGGAAGTGGAAATCCGCAGGTTCGCCGTCACGGGTTACAGGGCAGTGCGAATGAGCCTATTGGTCGCCTACAGGGACCAATTGGTTGATGCCAGAGGAAGACCCTGCAGGTGACCAATAGGCTCACTCGCACGGTCTTTGTAACCCCTGACAGCGAACCTATGAATTTCCGCTCCCGTTAACCCCTTCGATGCTGCGTTATCTAACACAGCATCGAAGGGGTTAACGGGAGCGGAAATCCATAGGTTAAAGGGCCGTGCAAGCGACCAATAGGCTCACTTGCACGGCCCCTTAACCCTTTAAAAACAAAAGTTAACCCCTAACTAATTGAACAGGGAGGGAGACCAGTGGCATCGGCACGTAGTGGCGTCCGTACGAGCGACTTTATTGGTCGCTCGTACGGACATTTAACCCGGCACAGACTAACTAATTGAACAGGGAGGGAGACCAGTGGCATCTGCAGGGTAAGTTGCAGCATTGGGGTTTTAAAACCCCAATGCTGCAACTTACCCCGCCGAGGGAGACCAGTGGGATGTGCCGGGTAAGTTGCAGCATTGGGGTTTTAAAAGTCTGCACGAGCGACCAACAGAGTCGCTCGTGCAGACTTTTAAAACCCGGGATCTGCCGGGTAAGTTGCAGCATTGGGATTTTAAAAGTCTGTACGAGCGACTCTGTTGGTCGCTCATACAGACTTTTAGGCTCCTGGTGCTGTAACTTACCCGGCACATCCCACTGGTCTCCCTGTTCTATCAGTTAAATGTCCGTACGAGCGAGCAATAAAGTCGTTCGTACGGACATTTAACTGATAGAACAGGGAAACCAGTGGGATGTGCCGGGTAAGTTGCAGAACTTACCCGGCACATCCCACTGGTCTCCCTGTTCTATCAGTTAATAAATGATAGAACAGGGAGACCAGCGGGATCTGCCGGACAATTACGGCACCAGGAGTTTAACAGTCTGTACGACTTTTAAAACCCCAATGCTGCAACTTACCCAGCACATCCCACTGGTCTCCCTCCCTGTTCAATTAGTTAGTCTGTGCGGGGCTAAATGTTCGTACGAGCGACCAATAAAGTCGCCAACAGGGGGCTCGTCTGCCATCAACCAATGGCAGACGAGCCCCCTGCTGACGACCAATAGAGTTGCTCATACGGACATTTAAACTCCTGGCGCCAGAGCGGCTTTAACCCCGTATTAACCCCTTAACCGGGGAAAACGAAGAAAACCCGAACACGAAGAATGTCCGCGAATATTCGCCAGAAGAGAAGACAGGACCAGGCGAATATTCGCGGAATACGAAGTTTGTTTTTTTTTTGCCGAAGACGAGCACGAAGACGAACACAAAGAGCCCCCTGGTGCCCAAGTCTAGTTTATACCACTTTGTTTCCACTTAAGTAGATTTAAATTTTCATTCATATATTCTATATTAGATATAGGGAGACTAGTTATTACCAGTTCTTCAAGTCCAAGTTTAGATTTAACCCAGTACCAATTTCTTAGGAGATGTTGCAATACTGAGCTAGTTCCCAGTTTAATCAAGTCTATAGCTTTCCTGAAGGAGGTCCAGAACAGAGGTTGTAATTCTTTATATGGGTAATTCCTTGGTAATTCACCATTGTACCATATTTCCTGTGACGCTTTATTACTTTGTGTCAGTATGGCCTGTGTGAACAGAGCTGCCTGTGCATATTCTCTTATAAGGGGGACTCCTAAACCGCCACAGTTTCTTTTTTTTTGCTATCACTTGTAATTTTAGCCTAGGTTTTTTTGCTCCCCATATGAATTTATTGATGAATTGTTGAATTAGATCTAGCCAGCTGGTGGGGACCATAAATGGTATGGATGGTATGGATTTTTATTAGCCTTTAAGATTGGTGTTATGTTACCTCTTAGAAGTTCTTGTGGAAAGACTCCCTTTTCTTAACTTTCATTGAATGTTCTTACCAGATAGGGTGAAATTTCTTCTATAAAAATATCAATATTTATCAATAGAATTCGAGAGCTCAAACAAAAAAAAAAACCCCAGGCCCAACAAAAAAAAAAACCCAGACCCATCTGGGCCTGGGGTTTTTTTTTGTTTGAGCTCTCGAATTCTATTCTGGACCTCCTTCAGAGTTATATTGCTATTTAAATTATGTAGGGTTTCTCCTGATAGTTTAGGGAGAGATCTATTTAGAAAATAATCCTGTAGGTCTGCATCTGTTGCCTTATCTGGTAGATTATATAGTGATTTATAGACTTCATTAAATATTTGACCTATTTCATTTGGGGCCATGAAAGTTCTACCGTTATACACTATTTTTGAAATATTTTTCTTTTCTCTTTTTTTTCTTAACTGAATTGTAAGCATTTTGTCGGCCTTATTTCCCTTATAATATCTTTTAGAGTTTAATGCCATTAAAACTTTATTAGTCTGTTCTATAAGTTTTGTGTTTATCTTAGTTCTTAAGGCCTCAATTTTATCTGTATTAATTTTAGTGGAATAAAGTGATATATAAATCAGACAATTTATTCTCTTCTTTTTTTTTTTGCATATGCACCTAATTTAACAAAGTGCCCCCTTATAACTGCTTTATAAGTACACCATAAGTTTGAAGCAGACATTTCTTCTACATCGTTTTCTAGAAAGAAAAGTTGTGTTATTTTTTTTATGTATTCAATATCTGTAGGTTTTTTTTATTAAATTGTGATTTAATCTCCATTCAGTATTTCATTTTCCTCCCCCTTCTTCAATGTCCATTGTTACTAAATTGTGGTCTGACAAGGTGATATCGTGTATTTTAGTGTTTTTAACTTTTGATACTAGACCACAATCTCCCAGAATTAAGTCTATTCGGGAATAAGCGCAATGAGACTTTGAAAAACAGGTAAAGTCTCTTTCAGTTGTATGTAATATTCTCCATATATCATAAAGAGCATATTTACTCAATAATAATTGAAATCTACGTGCTTGTGAATAGATATTCCGGGCCGGAAATTACTCCTTTCAGAGTCATTTTATCTTGATTGGGATCCAAAACACAATTAAAGTCCCCCATCCATATTAACGGACCTTCTTTTATTTTTAAAGTTTTTTCCAAAAGTTTTATTAAGTATGATACAGGGAAGCTATTGGGTGCATATACGTTAAGTAATGTAAATATCTTATTATTAATCTCCACTACCGTTATACTGAATCTACCATCTGGATCTGTTTCTACATATTTAAATTTTACATCTAAATCTTTAGAAAATAGTATAGCCCCTACCCTTTTTTTGTGTATTTTCAATGAAGCCTCTATATATGTTGGAAATCTCTGACTTTTTATATTAATTTTATCTATTGTTAGCCAATGTGTCTCTTGCAAGAAGCAAACATTTATCTTTTCTTTCCATAATCTCTGAAGTACCAAACATCTTTTCTGGGGAGAATTAAGTCCTTGGGTATTTATTGTGCCAAATCTAATTAGACCCATAAAAATTTTGCTCATCAACCCTAAAGTCTCACATCACATTCCTGTTATATAACCAAGACTTGGAATCAACATATACAAAAACATCATTAGACACAACATAAAGAACATCTGCTTCTACAATAAACCCCTATGTTATCCTTGCAGAAATTTTTTGCCATTTCACAAATGGCCATTTGGAGCCCAATGCTGAATTCCCACAGAAAGAAGAAAAAAAAAAAAAAAAAAGAAGAAAGATATATGCATATCATATTTAAATGTGATCCCTCTACACATATGTACCATGTTGGTGAAATTTTGAATTTTCCCTTTTCCATTTATCATCTTATTCTCCTTAATTTACATCAATTATATAATACTTAACACCAGAGGCGTATCTAGGGTATGGCACCTATGGCTCCTGCCATAGGCGCCATTTCAAGGGGGCGCCAGTGACCGGCTTTCAAACGCCGTGTTTTTTTTTTTTTTGATGCGGAGGAGAGGGAGGGGCGCCTAGCAACCGCTCGGCGCCCTCGTTCTCCCTCTCATAAAAAAAAAAAAAAGACTCATGCTCATCTAAGATATATCTGCCATCATTCTCAGAGCCTCCTGCGCCGGACCATACAGATTGGTCCTAGGCAGAGGGTTAGAATGGTGTTCCTGACTTGCCTTTTCAGGAATGTTATTTCTGTTCATCTTTACAGATCCTCTTTGATAATGTTTTTCTTTGACAGACCAAGAGGGGGATGGACTAACATGCCATCTCTCAGTCGCCCTTTGGTCTCTCTTGGCCTTTCTACATTCTTTCTGTCTATGACCATTTTTACCTCTGAAAGGAATCTCAGGTAGAGATTGCTTCCCTTCATTGGTAGTTACAATCGCAACCTTGCTCTGTCCTATGACTCCTTTCCTCATTAAATTCTGCCTGGCCTTCTCTATGATGGTCAATACCCCTTCCAAAGTATCCTTTTCCTCTGCCATCATTTGCACTCCAGGGTCTAAGTAAGCAATTTTTTTTACCAGGTATTGCTGTAGATCAGGAGGGGTTTGATCTGGTGGAATGTGGTGGGTTAGCCGATAGACTTGCTCAAATTTGGAAGCAAAAACCCACGGATCGTCTTGTAAATGCACCTTCATCTCAGCATCCCTGTCTCTTGTCACAAGTCTGGAGACAGCTCTAAGTCTGTCTCCCTCTGTACCCCATTTATCATCTTTAAACTAATCTTGTTCTCGATTAATAGGGCCATTTATGGGTGGATTAAATGTACATGCAATGCTGCTTGGGGCCCACATTTTAAGTATCATACATGCCTCTTTAGGAGAGAGCATATATTGTTTAACTGCTGATTCGAAATTAGACATGTTTGAAAATACATCTGTTTTGCAGTCATATGGGGGAAAGAGGAGCTTTAACTTCATCAGCTGTTTCATCGCCTTATCTCTATCCTGCTGCTGTAGAATTTTAGCAGTTTGCAGGGTGGCAGATGTCCTGCTTTTAACACTATGTGAAACAAATAAAGGATCTATAAAATGTGGTATTGCTGGCTTTGTTACAAGAGGGGTTAATACAGGGATGCCACCATTATCTAGCTCATCCAGTATACGGTTTCCTATGTTTCACTATATCACTATATTTACTTGTGTTGTTTATTATGGAGGCCACAGGAGTGTGCCCCACAAGTATACGGTTCAACTGATTCCTCAATAACATCAGCAACTTCATACAGTTCTGGATTTTCAGTCTATCAAATATATCAAAAGACAATACTAACACTATCACACAACATATAATTTACAATTCTATGGATAAACTAATCAAAAGACAATACATACAATCCTATGGATACATTATCAAAAGACAATACTAACACTATCACACATTTACTAACAGACCGTACAGACAATGTAATACATGAATTACAGTTGCCCTTTGATGTGGGCTTCAGGGGGCTACATTTGCACTTAAATAATTCTCATCCCTGCTCTGTAACTAAAAATTTTTTTTCTTTCTAATTAGATCCTGATTAAGATATAACCCCCCTTCCCCCTTTCTCACGCAAGGACTTCTCAAACTGTAAACAAGGCCGCTCAAAGTAGTGCGATCTGGGTGTTGGGGCAAGTCCTGTGAATGTAACCTGGGTTCTGCGTACGTCCTGTGTATGCAACCTGGGTGCTGGGCAAGTCCTGTGAGTGGAATCTGGGTACTGCAGCAAGTCCTGTGTATTCAACTTGGGTGCTGCTTCAAGTCCTGTGTATGCAACCTGGGTACTGCGGCAAGTCCTGTGCATGCAGCCTGGGTGTTGGGCAAGTCCTATTAGTGCAATCTTGCTGCTGTAAATCCTATGAGGGCATTCTGGGTGCTGGGCAAGTCCCAAATGTGCAATCTGGGTGCTGGGCAAGTCCCAAATGTGCAATCGGGATGCTGGGGAAAGTCTCATATGTGCAATATATGTCTTGGGGAAAGTCCTGTGAGTGCAACCTGGGTGCTGGGGCAAGTCATGTGAATTCAATCTGGCTGCTGGGCTGGCCCTTGGGGTGTGGTACCTGTGATTTATGCCTGCTATGTGGGTCATTGGATACTAATGTGCATTTTATATATTCACCGTTTATTGACAAATGACATAAAAAATACAATACACAGGAAAGCGAAAAGCGAATCGCAAAGTCATTATACAGACACATTTGAAGTAAGGTACAAAACAATGTAACAATACAGTACAAATGAGATGTCTGATAAGCAAAGGATCGGCAGAGACCAGCATAAATGACGCAGTAATAAATACTACACGCTTCAATAAACCAGCCGATCACGTCAGGGAATCAATAATGTCACAATCCCGATTGAGTATCAGAGTCTAGCAAAGTTGGAAAAGACAATAAACGGAGCAAATAACTTAACCAAAAAGAACCGAAAAGTGGTGTGCAGCGCGCCGCTCAGGCATGGCAAGCACTGGTGGCAGTCTGCGTGTGGAGAGGCGCAATGAACGTAAGCCTCCCAGTCATAATAACTATAAAATGGGTAGTAAGGAGACACCCAGGGGTTAGAGGGAAATGCGAGGGCTCCTCCCGGGGGCAGAAGTAACCGAAATATAAAGCGAGAACAATCTAAATATTGACACCCAGAATTTCAATGAAGGCAGGAGAGGCAACGAAATCGTGCCAAGGGAGCCACCTTAAAGTGTTTGTGCTGTCCAAACCCCTCGAGGACATAGTCAGATGTTCCATCTGACAAACAAATGACATGCTACTGAGCCAAGCCCCGATAGGGGGAGCGCATGGTTGTCTCCAGAACCGAGGTATGACAGACTTGGCAGTGCTAATGACATGGAAGGTGAGAGAACTTTTATATCTCCCATACGGTATATTGTTGTGATGTAGGATGAAAGCTGCAGGAGAGGCCTGGAATTTTGGGTCCCCAATCACACGTATAACGCGCAAAATCTTATCCCAAAACACCTGAATGAGATGACATGACCACCAAATGTGGATATAGGTACCCGGAGCCGACCCGCAGCACCAACAAAGAGGTGACACCTGCGGGAGGAAATGGTGTAGTTCAGTCGGAACCTTATACCACCTAACCAGTAATTTAAAGGCTGATTCCTGAATTTTACTGGAGAGTGCACCCTTATGCGTCAGTAAGAGAATCTTGTCCCAGTCCCCCGATTCCATAGCAATTCCTAAATCCCTTTCCCACAGGCTCATATAATACGGTTTTGTATCAGTGGAGGTGAGTATCAGGGTGGCATATAGCTGTGACAAAAGATGTGAGGGTTCATCGTCAGCTACACATAAACGCTCCAGGGGGGAGAGCGGCCTGGTCATATTAGGATCTGAAAGTAAAGGGGAGACGAAGTGTTTGAGTTGATGAAAAAGGAATCGGAGACGGAACGTGACAGGAGCATTAAGGGACAAGTCCTCGAGAGGCCGAATCTCACCAAGGTGAACTACATGACAAAACCGGAGAGTCTGTTGATCAGCTGGAGTGAGAGGGCGCAGGGAGTTGTGGTCCATACCAGGCGCAAAGTCGGGGTTGTCAGTCAGGGGCAAAAGCGGGCCAGGGAAGGGCACAACGGGCCGACCGCCAACTGACCTCCTCAGTACCCTCAAAGTCCGGGCGATTAGAGGATGACTAGGCATCAGAGGACGACGGAGGCGCGCGGGTAGCCATGGGACATTAGGCAGAGGTAACGTAAAAAAATGGCTTTCAATGGACAACCACTGTTTGGGCATATAACGGGACCATTCCACCACTCTCCGTAAATGTGCTGCGATCCAATATAATTCGATGTCAGGAAGTCCCATACCCCCCCACCGTCGCGGACGAGTCAAATGGGCAAAAGCTAGCCTAGCCCGCCTACCACCCCATATGTAATGTCGGAACTCTTTATGACAGGCCTTGAAGAAGGATTTCGGTAAGTATATGGGCAAGGATTGTAAGAGATATAAAAGTTTAGGGAGGATAGTCATTTTTAC